>NC_043701.1:76778765-76780076 GCF_006229205.1 Suricata suricatta | reverse complement strand
TATATATATATATATATATATATCTTCTTGAGCCACTCATCAGGTGATGGACATCAGGCTGAAAGAACCTAATTTTTATTTTCACGGAAAGCAATATCATCTCTGATAATGCCAGCCTCCCATATATTCTATTTTCATTGATCTATTCCTTGTCTAATACCATACAGTTTAAATTACTATAGCTTTCTGGTAGGTCCTGGTAAATAGCAAGGCAAGTTCTCCTTTCTTTTTTACAATATATACATTCTTTAAAAGGTTCTGTAAAAACACCTGGGTGGCTCGGTCAGTTAAGCATCCAACTCTCAATTTCGGTTCAGGTTGTGATCTCAGTTATGAGATTGAGCCCCATGCTGGGCTTGCACTGAGTGTTGGGTCTGCTTGGGATTTTCTCTCCCGCTTTCTCTCTCTGCCCCTCTCCTGCTTGTGTGCTCTCTCTCTCTCAAAATAAACAAATATTAAAAAAAAAAAAAGTTTCTCTAGAAGTAACTTTTTGTTTAAAGCTAAAATAATGTTAAAAAAAGTACTATTCTGAGTATTATATATAGGTTAAAAATGTGGGTTCTGGAGCTAGACTGCCTGCATTAAATCCTGGTTGTGCCATTTCCTGTGTGACCAAGAACACGTTATTTAACTTTTTTGATTATATTCTACCCATCTGACCAACAGGGGTCGTAATAGTACCTATAACCCCTAGATTTGTTGTGAAGACTAAATTAGTTAATAGTTGTTAGGGGCTTAAGGCCTTCCATATAGTAGGTACTCAATAACTATTAGCTATCAGTCTTCCTCGTGTTAGGCAGCATTTCCTCTTTTGCCTTATAATCTTTTATAAACATAAATAATATAATGGATAGAGAGAAGCAATGTTTTATTTAATACACAGCAGTTTACCAAGAAAAAAATTAGTTACTCAGCATATTAGAAAATAGAGAAAAAAAATCAGTTATAATTTTTCCCTCTCTCGGATATATGTTTTTCTTGATTTACTGAAAATGCATCATACAAAATCATTTCCAGAACTAAATTACTTCCAGAAAAGACTGCTGTATCTTCCTTATAAACATATTTTTTAAAAGAAAGTCATTTATTAGTTCCTCTCTAAGAATGATGAGAATTGAAAATATTCATACAAATTGGGAGTCTGCTAATTTGGTAGGCTACTTGTAGAATCATTACTTCTGACTAGAGGTGTGTTTTTTTTTGTTTGTTTGTTTGTTCTGTTTTTAAGTTTTTGTCATTCTATCATTCCGTATTTTCCTAGGATGCTCACACTCTCAAATTGAAGGTATTTATTATCTCTCTCTCTCTCTC
>NC_043701.1:76769801-76778665 GCF_006229205.1 Suricata suricatta | reverse complement strand
CAAATAACACCCAGTGCTCATCCCAACAAGTGCCCTCCTCCATGCCCATCACCCATTTTCCCCTCCCCCCATCAACCTTCAGTTTGTTCTCAGTATTTAAGAGTCTCTTGTGGTTTGCCTCCCTCCCTCTCCCCTATGGTCCTCTGCTAAGTTTCTCTTGTTCCACATATGAGTGAAAACATGGTATCTGTCTTTCTCTCTGGCCGGAGGTTTTAAGCTCCATGAAGGTAGAGATTTTATTTATTTGAACATAAATGTATCTTTAGCAGCTAAAACGATATCTATATCTAGTAGGCATTCAACAAATATTTGTTGAATGAATAATTAAAATATTTCCAGAACTTACTATAATTGTTGGATAAACCTAATCATACAAAAATTTAAATCAGATTATATTAATTATTTCTTTTACTGAGAGGTATGCATCAGCTATAGTTAGAATATTAATAAATGTGTCTGACTTTAAATGAAATCTCAGATTTTTTTCCATAAAAGATGTAAATATATGGATATATATCATATACATATGAATATTATATTATATTTATAGGACTATAAATTATAAGAAACCAGATCTATATTTTTATTTCTTTGCTTTAATTAATTTTATTTCTTGTTCTATGTGTATATTGAGAGTTCCACTGAAATTTGTAAATTAGAATTTTGACAGGGTCACGCACCTTCACTCTCACACCATTCTAGGAATGCAAGGACTCGAGCATTTCCCTGACACAACATATACTCCTCTGTTAATAAAGGAGCCACTGATGACAAAGTGGCAATTGCGTGCAGTTGTAATTCTTCATACTGTGCTGCAGACCATTCAATTATTTTGTGTTTCTCAGGCTTTTTAACATAGGTAAACAAGGCCAAGATAACTTTGCCATCAATTAATAGCTATGAGAAAGGGGAAAGCACTCTGTTAGAAACATAAAGAAAACAATTTTATTTAATCTAAGAAAATGAAAAATTTTCAATGTCATGTCTTATTATGATGTTTTAAAAATTTTTTCTTTCCTAAAGATCCCAACCTGTACTAAATAACAAAACAAAAACAAGATATAGCAGTTGGCTATGATACTCTTTATCTGGGATATGCACTCTCTAGCTGACAATTATATAAAACAAGTATTAATTTTTTTCTCTACGCTGCTTATATAAAAGTAATTTAGCTTCTGCCTATTATTAAACCACAGTAGCAGAAAACTTGGAGCAAACAAACTGCTGGTATTTCTCTTTCCTTCATTTTTTTGAAAAAGAAACACTTCACAGAGTCAACTGTATACTATAAACAAATCAATTTATCCAAAATAATGACTATGGCTAATTTTTGAGCATCTGCAACATAACTTATACAATTTTTTTGTTCAATGAATGCCACTCAGGTTACAAGTTCTATTTATAATTACGTACCTAGAATTTTAAAATTCAACTGAATCTATTGTTTCAATAAAACAGAACAAAATGTATAGCTATTATAATAGGGCAATGTTTACAATTGACAATTGTCAATGTTATGGCTGAATTTTTTTGAGTGTGTGAGTGTGTGTGTGTGTGTGTGTGTGTGTGTGTGCACCAGCAGGGGAGAGAGACAGAGGCAGGGTGAGAGAGAGAGCAAGAGCGAGAGCGAGAGTGAGAATGAGAGAGAGAGAGAGAGAGAGAGAGAGAGAGAGGAAGAGTCTCAAGCAGGCTCCACACTCAGTGCAGAGTCCAGCACTGGGTTTGATCCCACAAACCTGTGATCATGACCTGAGCTGAAATACAGAACTGGACTGTCAGCTGACTGAGCCACCCAGGTGCCCCACGGCTGATTCTGATTGATTCTTATATATGGTTCACAAGATAGCAACACATGATGGGCTATATTCTATTTAATTTTCTTTTCATTTGGTATTATTCTATAAAGACTTCTTCACAATAACATCTATGAACTTTTAAAATTTTCTACTAGTCCATGTGGAATGAACACAAGATGCAGAAGTGAGAAAATAGGAATAAGAACAACAGCTAGTTGTAGCATTACTGTAAGTACTAAGTGGATACTGTTTTAATTTTTTTAAATGTGTATATATTTTTGAGAGAGAGAGACAGAGTGCAATTGGGCAGGTGCAAAGAGAGAGTGATATAGAATCCAAAGCAGGCTCCAGGCTCTGATCTGTCAGCACAGAGCCTGATGCAGAGCTCATATTCATGGACCATGAAATCACAACCTGAACCAACATGGGGCACTTAACCAACTGAGTCACCCAAGTGCCCCTAAGTGGATGTTTTCAAAATACTCCATGAATGTCAAATAATAGGGCACATATTTATTATCACTACTCTTAATGGGCCACAGACACATGACATAAAAAAATTAGTTGATTCCACTGCTCACATAGTGTTTTAAGAATCTCACCATAGCATTTTTATGCTATTTGACTCTGTTGTCAATTAAAATTGATTTGTAAATTTTAGTGTACATTTTATCTCCATAGCTATCATTTTAATAGTACAGTAGAGTCTTATATAACTAATAAAATCATATTTTATGGAATGAGTTTCTATTTGGCTTTTCAGAAAATACACAGGGGGATGCCTGGGTGGCTCAGTTGGTTAAGTGTCCGACTTCAACCTAGGTCATGATCCTGCCATTATGAGTTCGAGCCCCACATCAGGCTCTGTGCTGACAGCTCAGAGCCTGGTGCCTGTTTCAGATTCTGTGTCTCTCTCTCTCTCTGCCCCTTCCCCACTTGTGCTCTCTCTCTCTCAAAAATAAATAAACATTAAATTTTTAAAAAATACACTTAGGTTCTATAGAGTATGTATTTTTGATGTAAATAATAAAGTTACAACTGTAAAGACAATTTTCCTTTTTCTGGGCTTTGTGTGTTTGTGTGTGTGTGTGCGCATGCGTGCATGTGTGTTTCTCAAAGTGGTAATATCAAAAAAATTCTGAGCTCCTTTAACCCTCATAATAATTCCATGAGGTAGGTGTTGTCCCCATTTTGAAATTAAGATATCTGGGATTTATAGAAACTAAATAGGCTATGTGGGACCATGTTGCTAGAAAATGGCAGCACTAAAGCCTTAGCCATAATACGATCTAACTATTAGACTATTTGGCTGGATGGGCCTATATGGATTTTCTTTCATTTTTTTTCTTATTCAATAGCTCTAAATACATAAATATATTTGTAAGATTCTCCTTTTCTTTGGCTTATGTGGTTTAAATTTAGGTAAACTCACTGTTTATTAAACAGATAAGCCAAAATATTTTGCAAAGATGAAATTCTGGCCAATAAGAGTTACTTTCTATAGTAAAGCTATGTGTGGATGAAAGACTTCCAGTCATGACCTTAAAAAGTTATACTACAAAGTGAGGCATTTTAGCTTTGTTTTGATTTTTTTTTACCTGTATAGCAGGTAAATCTTTACATAAGATCACAATTATATTGAATAGCAGTTTCTTCAACTCAAAATCTTCATAGGAATTAGAAAGCTTAAGACCTTTTACCAAAGGATCTTGACTTTTAACTGTTAGGAGAAAAAAAAGGAAAGAAAAGCTAAAATAATGTATAAAACTCATCAGGATAATTATAGGTTGAAAATTTTATGGTCTTTACCTTCATTAAAGGTTGCAAATAGTATCAAATCCCTGGTAAAGCCACATTCCTAATAATAAATACACAAAAGGATGGTTTAATTAGATGGAAGTTACATATGCCTATATTTACTTAATGTTTAACTTTACTTAATGTTTAACTTTATCAGATTCCTTTTGTCATTCATTACTTCATAAACTACTCATGATAGAAGGGAATGAAAGCAAGAAATGTGTAGCCAGATAAACTCATAATTTATTTAATATAAACTTACTTCTGTTGGTTCTGAGAAATATTTTTATGTTATTCTATGAATATTTTATAAGATGCTATTTAAAATTTGGTAAGAACCCAAAATGTATTAAGACTACAGATTACTCATGTAATTCATAATTTATACCTGTATGTGGCAAAATGAGGGAGAAAGATAAATTATTTTGGACAGCTTTTCTTCTTAATAAACCTGCTTCCCACCTTGACCCCAAGCAATCTCATTATGTCAAAGGTTTGGTCAAGAGATACCATAGCAGTTCCTAGTTAACATGAAAAGCCCTTAAGGATAACCAGAATTGCAAACATTTCAGCATGAGGGGACCCATTCCTGACAGAGATATCCTAGTTAACCCTTGTAATTAGGAAGAATTTACAGGGGCAAACCTTGGGCTTTGGAGTTTGCAGCATTTCATTCCTACTGCTTTAGGATCCATTTAGTTTCTTTAAATGTGAAGATGTTATTTGACTCATAAAATGCACCTGGATGTTTGCAAGGATGCTTATGAGAACTTATTAACTAACCAGGGGCTTCCAGAGAAACATACAGGTCTACCCATACACTGCAGCCTTGACTAGGAAGCTATGGAGTATTGTTTCCCAATTGGGACTTTACAAATTCCATGACTGTTCTTTGTTGGGATCATTTGATGACTATTGATATGAGGCTGAGGCCTTCACGCCCAAATTTCCTTTACGTACAACTGAGAAAGTTTGTGGCTGATATGTGAATGTCACTGCCAAAGATCTCTACTCTGGGATGTCAATGATTCAGTGGTGTGGGGAGGCTCAGCTGCTGGGGTGGCTGAGTAGTTCTGATAAGAAACCTTCCTTCTTGCAGGTAACAGTCATAAACCCTGACCAAAGTAGAAAAACAATGGTCTTGTGACCAAAACCAAACAATGTTGGAGGGGACTCAACTTTGAAGAAGGAAATGGTGCTGCATGGGTTTCCCTGTTTTAACAAAAATGGCTTTTAGATTGAGGCCAGGCCAGGCCCTAGCGTACACCTTGTGTGGAGGCTACAACTCAGGGTAAAGCTATAATCTTAGTGGTTTGAAGACTCAAAGGGCAGAGGTAATCTCAGGGCAAGTACTGCTGCTGGAATGTGAAGGGAGAAATCCCCGTAAAGGAGAGAGCCACAGAAAGGGAACCTCAACTTCTGTATCTAAACCCCCAAATCTCTGTCGAATGCCTGAATCATGCCAGGGCAGGGAATTCTCAAGCATCCCTAGGTAAGGCTAAAAGAAATGAACTCAGATTTGAGTTCTCAGGGATGAGTAGTATTAATACAAAAAAAGTAAATACTTTTCAGAGGAGTATACCAGAATCCATGGCATGGATGCTCTTAATAAATCAGAAGACAGGAACTCTCAGCAGAGAAACCAAAACTATAAAAAGGAAATAAAAATTCAAAAATAAAAAACTAAAACAACTGTAACATCTGAAATAAAAATGTACTGGGTGGGATTAATAACAGAATGAAGACACAGGAAAAAAGTCAGTAAATTTAGATATATAAATCAATACAAATTATTGAATTTGAAGAATAGAGAGAAAAATTATTGAAAGAAGCCAACAGAGCCTCATGACAAACATACATGTAATCTGAATTGCATAAGAAGAGGAGAGAGAGAGAGTGGGGCTAAAAAAGTACTTGAATAATGGCCAAAAATTCTCCCAATTTAGTAAATTTAAATACTCAGGAAGCTCTATGAGTGAACCTCAAGCAGGATAAACAAACACAAAGAAAATCACATCTTGGCACATCATAGTGAAACTTCTGAAGACCAAAGATAGAGTGAAAATCTTGAAAAACAGCCAGAAAGCAATGTGATACACTGTCCATGAGGAAACAACTTGAAATAATAAATACTTCTTATCAGAAACAATGGAAACCAGAAGACACTAAAAGATAGAAATGTTCAACTTAGAATTCTCTATTCTATGAAGATAGATCTCAATAATTAAGGTGAATTAAAGATATTCTCAGATAAAAGAAACTAAAGGAATTTGTTGCCAGCAGCCAGGAAATCTGCATCATAAGAAATGGCAAAGGAAATTCTTTAAGTGAAAGAGAAATGATGTCAGATATAAACTCATATCATCAGAAAGGAAAGAAACATATCATAAATGGTAAATATGTAAGTAAATTATAAAATATGAGGAGAATCTCAAGTTTCCTAAAGGTTTCAAAAAAAACCTGGCAGATTGCAAGGTTATGGGTGACCATCATGACATTACAACACACCTGGGCATCACAACAAAGCTCATAAATATTACTACACAGTTTAGGACTCCTTCCCCCCACACCAACTACTCCCACAATTAAAATTAATGCAATTTGATTCATACTTACAATCATTGGTGCTCCAGGATTTTGAGCTATAATTGTAGTGATTACTAATATATCATTTCTAAGCTGACGATCATAATGACTAAAACCTCTCATAAACAGATTTTTAAATACTTCCTTCAAAGTCCTAGAAAGCAAAACCATATCTTTAAAACCATATTTTTGTAAATGCTGCTTAAGTGTCTATCAACAAAAGCCCCATTTTATTCATTTTTGAGAGATACAGCAAAAGTGGGGGAAGGGCAGAGAAAAGAAGACAGGGGATCCGAAGTGGGCTCTGCATTGTCAGCACAGAGCCCAATGTGGGGCTCAAACTCACAAACCCCAAGAACATGACCTGAGCTGAAGTCTCATGCTTAACAGACTAAGCCACATAGGTACTTCCCACCTTTTTATGTTATACTGTTCATTTCAAAGTATTTGTAATATTTTCTACATTTCCAAATCTGCCTCAGATTTAAACCTGTATCACATAAGAATCCATCAATCCAAATCTATACGGGGTAGGGCAAAGCGACTGCTCTAAAATAAAGATTAATTCACATCATTTCCCTTTATAAACTACTTAAAGGCTTTTCTTTGTTCTTAAGATTAAAAAGTCCTACACCTTTTAACCAAGGCTAATCAAGCCTTTCATGTTATGGTCCCTGCTAATACTGTTAGCTTCATCTCTCACTATTCTACTATTTTCTGCTCTCAATATATTGAATTTCTTCCAGTTTTTTAAATTTTGCTAGGTTTTATTGTCACTTCTGTTCTCCTGTCTAGGATGCAAAACTTTTCTGTGTTGCCAATTAAGATTTATCATTCAGGTACCAAATTAAGGTTCATCAGGAAGTATTTATTAACTCTCTAAATCTGCATCAGGTTCCGTGTACAATGAGCATTTGTTGCTTTGCCTTCTAGCACTCACTTGCTCTCCCCTTCCTTCTCACTATTATTATTATTTTTTAAAGATTTTGTTTTTAAGTAATCTCTACACCAAATGTGGGGCTTGAACTCACAACCCTGAGATCAAGAGTCACATACAGTATTGAATGAGCCAGCCAGGTACCCCTCACTTGCCCTTCTTATGATAACACTACCCTTATTTTTACTTGGGCATTTACTCTTTCCCCACTTTTGGTCTTACAAAGATGCCTTCATTTAGCCAGAACATTTCTTTGTCACTAGTAATTCATTCTGGAATGGCATATGGCCAATCCAGACTACTCAGGGCCCACAGGGTCTCAATTTGAAGAATTTTCTTTGGACTTTCAGAATAGCAAGACTTTTCTGCTTGATTTTGGGTTGTGATGATATGAACCTGCATTTCTTAGGTCTGACAATGTGGATCTTGGGAATAAAGCCAACAGAGTGGAAAGGGATGATGAGGCCTAAGTCCTCTTATTTGCTGAGCCTTGAATACAGCTGCACATGAAACCAGTTTTATCCTTGATTTTGTAGTTAAATAAGCCCGTAAATATCTTATAAGGTTTAGATCAGTTGGGTTGGTTATGCTGATTCACTCTTTCCTGAAGATGTAGCACCTTGTGATCATTTCTTTCATAGCATTCAGTTGCTACTGAGTTGTCCATCTCCTAACATCATGCAAATTCCATGAAGGCAGAGACCATATCTGCATTGTTTTCATTTGTACTTTTACGGCTTAGTAGTGAAGTTGGCACAGAGCAGACAATGACTTGATGAATAAATGAATAAGTAACTTAAAGGTTCACTTATATTTTCTTGCTAATGCTTATTGCAACATCTGGAACCCATAAGTACTCAAAAATAAGGCTAGTGAATGAACAGATGAAATCGTCCTTTTAAATGTATAATTTTACTTTATACTTATTCAAAGACATAACATACTAACAAGATACATTAAAAGCTTTCCAGATAGAAAAAAAACTGGCTTGTTATTGTGCAGATGCATTTATATCACAGCATAAAAGAGATATCCTGAAACACAGCCATTACATGACTCAAAAGCCTAATTAAGTACTATGCAAACAAAGATGCTAGTGATGTCACTGGCTATCATTTTAAGGTTAAAAAGCATTCCTATCTAACCACATACTTACAGCAAACATTCCAAGTTACTAAGCTGTTGTATGATTTCATCTTTTGAAGATTTTTCCAATAAGTTCCAAAGTATTTCTGATGAACGAAACAGAAGCTGGCCAGAGGGATCTGGATCATTGAGGTGAGCACAGATTCCACTGGCTGCTTGGGCTTTCATCATTAAAGTACAGTTAACTTCTGAAAATAAATGTAAGAGTTATTTATGTTGTATAGTCTTGACACTGTTAGATAAGAACAAGAATAGTTGAGAATGAAGTGTTTAAATGTAATAATAGGCAAACCAGAAGTTGAGAGATGTTGCAGAGCTTTCAGCGCCCAAAGCTTCTCAACAAGTTGATTTTCAAGTAAGGTCAGTGACTGGACCATTTTTTTCGCCAGTCCTCCAACTTCAGCCATCTTAATCTTGTACGATGAACTTGCTTGCTGGTAACCTAAAAACAATTAGTTAAAAAATACGTACAGTTATTTCACATAGTAATCATCTAGGTTCAGACAAAGGAATGAATAACTTTTTAAAAACAGCAATAACAACCTACAAAGTGTAGGGCATTTTATTTTTATTTATTTATTTTTTCTCCTATCTGTATC
>NC_043701.1:76720125-76769701 GCF_006229205.1 Suricata suricatta | reverse complement strand
CCAACTGTATGACAGTAGGAGCATTGACTAAGGCTTCTAGTTTCTGGAGCCTGATTAAATTAAGGTCAACCTCACCTCTTTGCACCGTAACTACTCTGTCTTATCTTGGACATCATTTGTCTCCCATTTTCCTTAGTCATAAGTAATCTTTCTTTTCTATCACAGCTTGTTTCCACTTCTCTTAAGAAACTTACCACTTAAATGATTTTTGTCTTCTCTTCCTTCCTATATTGATTATAAATTACAGACATTGTGAAAGTAGGACCCATGTCCTAAATAATAATATATCATCCACAATGTAAGTGCCCTCTGGCTTGATACCACCCATTTCAGTATGACTCATTTTATCTTTAAATATTAAGATCCCTTAGCTGTAACTTACAGAACTTTCTTCCCAAAGATGATAATGTTATTAGCATTTGGAATTTAACATCAAATTGGGTGGAAAAGATATTATGAATAATTATAAAAGGGTTAGAAAGACAATAAATAATATCATTAACAGTATTAAATAATAATAATTACATTAAGCTAATTTGGGCATTACTTTTAAAACTGTATCTTTTTTTAATATTTAGCATTAGAATACAAATATCATTCAAATAATTATATATATATATATATATATATATATAATAATATATATCCTCCTTATAAAGGTCATGGATTTAATGATTTCTTTGGAGTCTTCTAGCACAATAGATAGTATCTTAAGAGTAACTGGGCGAGGTTTTCCAAGAACCACTGACTCATCAAGACCCCTAGCTCCAGGGCATAAGTGACTTATGGAGATATGCACATGACCACAATCCTCAATATAAACCACAGGCCCTAAGGAAAGACAAGACTCACTCTTCTTTCCTTTCTGAGTCTTCCAGATGCTCTATCCATATTTACACTTTATGTCTTCAGTAAACTCTGCTCTTACTTCCTCTCAGCTCATGTTTGATTCCTATCCTGTGGGAACCAAGAATCTTCTTGGCTGGTCCTGTGGGAACACCTCTGGGTCCCTGGACCCCGCTAGCCTGCGTCAACCCCACTGTGTCTTTCTAAGTTCAAAGAGATAGAATAATGTTTTGTAGACATAAGTTGTTACTAAAAAAACCATTGAAAACTTCACCTGTAATATGTTTCTTCGGTGGTTCTGCATGATAAAAGTCAACAATACACTTACAAATTTGTATCCTCAATTCAGAATTTGGTATTTTCATTAATTCACCTGCCAGAAAGATAAATGAATGCTATTTAATAACATAAGTTATTAATAATAATAATAAACATGTCATAAGTTTATTTGCAAATTTAAATGTGTGAGTAATATAGCTAGAAATATTCTCACTGGAAATTCAAACTGGATCACATATTTCATACACACATACACACATGCATACATAAAATACCTTGGATATATCCTTATAATATTTGAGCCCTCAATCAACTCAGCTGAATCCAGACTGTTTTAAGATTAAATACTGGCTCTGCCATTTACTACCCATGTAAACTTGTATCTTACTTTTCTCATCTATAAAATGTGTATAACAATAGTTTCCCATTTAAAGATTTCTGTGGGGGGGATAAATAAGCTAATATGAGAAAAAGCTGAGAATAGAGACTGGCATATACTATTATTATTTTGGCAAGATATGGGTTATACACACACACACACACCACACGTATATGTGTGTGTGTGTGCATTTGTGTCACAGCTGGAGACTCGAGTTGGGAGAATCAACTTCAGGGCTGAACCAGATCTTGATGGAATCTTGAGGGAAACAGATGACGAGGTGTTTCTGAAAGATTTGTGATTTGCAGTAGGATCTGCACAATGCTCACCTCTGGGAGTGGTCAGTGAGTGGGGACACACGTAGACTAAAAGGTGAAGCACATAGGAAAGCCTCACCCTTGCTTTAGGAGCATCTATTTGCAAAAAAACACCACTAAAAATAAGAAGATAAAAGAAGAAAACAGTTTCCAGATGATTCCCTTAATTTTTTTAACATTTCCTTTGATGTTGAAAAACCACTACATTTTTGAAAACCTTAGTCACAGAAACAACTAAAGTTTTCCAACAAAACTAAAGAGAAGTTTATGGAAATTCTAAGTTTCCTCATCTGCTTTCCCACCCTTTTAGTTCTTGTAAATTTGAATCACTTCTCACAGTTTCCTGTTTTATTATCTTAGGACAGAGTACCAACATTTTCCCTCATATGTTTCCAAAATCCTGCTCTTGAAATGGAAATAACTATCAATTAAAGAAAAAAAGTAATATGATTTACTACTAGATAGTAGAAACTGGAAGTTATTAGTAAAAACGAACAGCTTTTGTTAAACTCTTTATACTCTATACAATTATTTTAGCTTAAAACTCATGTTTCCAGCAATTAAAAAATAAGGGACAGTAGTATTTGTAGTTAAAAATCAGTGAAGGTAGCTCATTTTAAGCTAAGAGTTCATACTTCCTTCACTCTTCTACAGGCATCCAAGCAGTTATTCAGCAAAGAACAGACTGACACAGTAAGAAAGAGCCAGGTATTTATCACACAAATGCCTGCCAACACTTAAACAACATTTAAAAATAATAAGGGCAATAGAGGCATTTTTAATGTTATCTTCCAAACTTGCATTTTTAAAAATGTTTATTTATTCATTTTGAGAGAGAGAGAGAGAGAGAGAAAGGGAGAGGGGCAAAGACATAGGGAAAGAGAGAATCTCAAGTAGTCTCTGTGCTTGGGCTCTGTCCCATGAATCATGAGATCATGACCTGAGCTGAAATCACAAGGCAGATGTTTAACTGACTGAGCCACCCAGGTGCCCCCAAACCTACATCTTTTATCAATGTTATCATGTCCTCTTTTGGGTTGGCTTCCATTGTAAATTTCCTCTGACAGTAGAGATTCACAGAATTCAAGTTTCCTCTTAGTTTCCAGCCTGCCTGCCCTTAGGTCATCTTACCTAACTCCCCATGTTTATTCGAGTTTCCCTGACACCTTTATCCCATTCTAGGGCGCACTAATTTCTCCCAGGATCTACCATAGAAGACTAATGACATGTATTTAGCTATAAAAGGATTAATGTCTCACCATTTTATGATTTTATATAAAATTTTAGATTGTTTAAGGAACAGTTTGGATCCCAATGATTCTAGCAATCGATTAGCAATTATAAGAGTTTAATGTTGAAAACATTTTTGTGATTATTGAGAGGCATACATATGTCTGTCTGATTTTCAAAAAAAGGTAAACATTTTGACAAACTAAATAACATCAAGACAAATAAGCATCTGCCAGTCCTTAAATTAAGGAACACAGAATCTTGGTATTATAAAATGCCTAAGTGGATAATGATACAAAAATTATCCTCAAGCACACTATGATTAATTCCCAACCAGAAAAAACAAAAGAACCTACATTTGACGGTCTCTAAAACTTAGTGCATAAGACATTTCTTTCTTATCAGTAGGGCCTGTTATATGTTATACCCCTCTACCTTAAGGAAATCTTAACTTACCCAGAAGAGCGATTGAATTAGCAGTATCTTCAGCATATGTTATTTCATCTGATACTTTCTTTTTCAAAAATGGCAAGCTTCAATAAGAATGAAGAACAAATGAATTATGTTTAATGATGTCCTTAATTGAAACATTTGTAAAGTAGGGGAAATTTTCCTTTCTAAAGAATACTATGAATATAATATCCATTCTGTAGCCCTGGGAGAATTGGCAACTATCAAAAGAATTTCTGTGTTTCTAACTAAGTGACGGGAAAAAAAAAAAAAGAAGAAGAGAGATAGACACAAAAGGCAAGGGGGGAAGAAAGCCATCTTGCGACACTGTATAAATAAAAACTTAAGAATTGTTTCTCTCTGAAGGCAAAGTAATAATGGACTACAGGTATACTTTTATCAAAATTAGGAAGACACTGAATAGTCAGACACAAATCAAAGACCTAGGCTCTGCTTAGGGGGCTCTTTTTTTTTTTTACAGTTCTGAAAGTCTGACAGATGAATGGTCTATTTGTTCTCAAAGGTTAGTGACCTTTTCCTTATTAACTGGATTTTCCTTATTAACTGGCTAAACTGGATCCTTGTTACTATCCACAAAATAACAAATACACTTTTTAAGACACTAAGGAATTCAGTTTAACAAATATTAATTATACTAGACTTCTATTTCACAGCTACTACAACCAAAGTTATTTGAAAATAATTTATTTAAAAATCATAAAAGGCAGGGCATTCAAACCAGGACATTAGTCTAAATGTGAAAGGAGAGATAAAAGTTATTTCTTAAATACAAAATATGAACTATTTTAGCATTTCATGAGTTCAAAATTGGAGTCTCCTTTGCTATATAAAGTATAATGTATCCTCTCCATAGGACTTTTAATTCAGTCTTTTAAAGAAAAATTTAAAGATATTTCAAGGGCAAGCTATGGAAAGGAGAATTTTATAAATGCCACAGAGATTCATTTTTTAGTGTTCATTAGAATTTTTCATTTGAAACCAATAACTTATTACTTGTTATCTAGCTCACTGTTCGATCTCTAAAGTAAAGAACTCTAAAATAAGTTCTTCTTGTCCTCAAACTTCTTTCTTTTCTACTAAAGGAAACAACCTAAAAGATAAAGCTAAAAGAGTTTCCCCCCAAAAGGTTATGAAAATAATATTATACTTCTGATGTAGTGAGAAAAACATAGGTGCCAAAACAGAAAAGCTAGGTTTTATTTTTTATTTTCAATGTTTTTATCTTCCAAAAATGTCTTGAGAAAGAATCATGTGAGGGTGAAGTATGGAGAAATGCGGGATGAAAGCAGAAATTACGAAAGTAGAAAAGTATTAAATAATGTGAATAATTATGAAATAAGAGGGAAAGGTCAAGAGTGCAAATCAAAAGTCTGTCATATTATGTAAGGAAACATTCAGTTGCAGTTTTCACAGAGAACCAATTCTTGGTCAAGTTGAAAATAATGCTGTTGAAAATAATGCTTCTAAACCTGGTATTCTAGGACTTGCAGAGCCTCAGAATTTGAAATGGTAACAATATAATCTCACATCAATATTATAATAATTTCCAGTTAGTACATTAAAGTTCTTTAAAAGCACCAGAGTAATAATTAGCTTCTTTATTTTTCATGGCCTATATTAAAAAGTAAGGCATGGTAAAGTTATTCAATATATTATTTTAAATTATTTTATTCAGATATCAAAAAAATTAAACGTATATTGTTATAAAATTTTTAAATATTGTTGCTACTAAAAGTAAAAATGATAGTTAAAACTACTATATATATATAACTAGTATATATATATGCATATATATACTAGTATTATTTGTACATTAAGAGAAACATCCTATTTAAAAAGTTAAATTGTTAGAAAGACTTAGAAGGTTAAATTATCAGAAAGGTTTGTTCCTACTTTGAGAAATCTCCTCTTACATTATACTGAAGCCTAAAGATGGGTATCTTGATTAGCTACTATGTGGCAGCAAAAAGCAGAAGATATTCCTAGTTCCCCCAAATGGTTGGAAAAACAATAGTATGGAGGATAGGATATATTAATTTTATAATGCTGACCTCTAATTTGTCTTTAAAAAATGTATACCAAAAGTAATTGGTGACATTTTATTCTTCATTGGAATTTTAAAAATCAATAAAGCATGACTAAGAACTTAATATATCTTTGAGAGTCAAATTTTCTAAACAGAGAAAAAATGCTAGACAACTCTTTAGTATTGTTCTAAATTTTCTCAAAAATTTTCTAAAAAAATCATAATTTCTTGCTTTCATCTTACATTTATTGTTTACTTGAGAACAACTTATTGTGAGTAAACATTTTTATATACTTAGTTTAATCTCTTATGGCTAGCAATCTCAGATTACAATAAAATTGACCACCTCTCAAATATCAACTGGAATCACGTGATTCAGTGAAGTTTTTGAGTTATTACTTTACTATACCATGATGCATGTCTTTGTAATATAAAATAAAATATAATAATATTCTTCATGCTAATGTAAAATAAAGTTAAAGAAAAACAACTTACCCACATAATTTTAGGATATTAAATGCAGATTCTATAAAGTGGGGCTGGTTTTCAATTTTTTCTGCACACAGATTCAGAATTTTAAATATTTGTGCTAAATCCCTTAAGGGCTTTAATATTTTTAGTTAAGAAATAAAATTAGGATTAATATTTTTATTAACACTTTTTATAGCACTTCTGTCAAGAAAGTATATAGAATTCCATCTATTTTGTATATGTGGTTACACTTATTTTTAATTTTTGACACCTTTAATATAATAATTTTGAAGTTCTAAAGAGAAAAGCTTAGAACCATAATTTTTAGGAATATTATTTAATTTTTGTCTCTGTAATCTCTTATTAAAAATATCATTTCCCCTCTTACCACATCTTTAGAATCTGATTACCAACTACTATACCATGGATACAACTGATCAATAACCTACTAATGGAATAAGTAATAACACATGGAAAACAATAATGGCTCAATTTTATACTTCATCTTTCCCCCACCCAGACATAAAACATACAGTGCTCCAGAATAAGCAACCCAAACCTACCTTACTTTATTTTATTAACATTATTCAGATTGAGGCGGCCCAGTCCGCGTAGTGAGGTCTCCGTGAAAATCGCGCCGGGATGCGGCTCAGAAGGTTTTCCGGCTCGAAGCTTGGGGACTGCGGTACACCTGGAGAGGGCACGGCGGGTCTCTGCCCTTTCCCCCCTGCCTTACTCTTCGCATCTCTTGTACCTGGCGGTTCCCGAGTTCCTTCCTGCTGTAATTCATGTTCATTGGAGTACATCATCCACAAAAGATGACCTACCAATAAGTGCCTCTGCCCAGTCACCCAGAAATCCAGTATATTAATGGAGTGAAGGATGTGTGGCAAGCCCTGCTCTGCAATTGGGACACAGCCCTGGCACACCTCCTAGTGACATGTGCCACTCCTGGAATGCTGGGCCACTACACCCTCAAACTAACTTCTGGCTGAACTGGGGGTGTCCTGGTTCCAGCCGAGATGAGGCTTCAGTCCCGGTTTTCACACTTGAACTTTCAGTTCAGGAGCAAAAGCCAAAAAATGCAACCTACCGTGAGCAGCAGCCAGGATGTTGATACTGCCAGACAATTCCTGGCCCAGTGGACCACCACCTCCTACTTTTTGGACCAAGAAGATACACCAGAGACCAACTTCCCCGTGATTCAAGGCCTTGCTGACAAATCACTGACCCAGCCAGATTTCTTCCTTTGCTAGAGTTACTACCTGGTAATGAATTGCACACTTTGCAAAGTGTACTTATACCAGCAAGATACAGAAGAAATACATGCAAGCTTTACTTAAAAATGATGGCCCTGGGAATGAGAAGAGTTTTAGGGGAGGTAGGACTTTATTTTTAGTACCATTTCTGCTCTAACATGCTTCAAACTTTATATAATCACTTGCTACTGTCGTTTGATTCATCAACAATCATTGCAATGCTAGCGTGCTGGTATCCCTTTTCTGCACAGAAGTGTAAAATGGACAGGACTTAAAAGGCTGTGATAAGGCCCCAGCTGCAAGGAGGCTCTTGATCTACATGGAAACGTTGACTCTGACTTGAATTAAATCAACATGACTATGGTACCCATGAATCCGATTGGCATAGGAAAGGTGAGAAGGCTCTGTGACTATTGGAAGAATATATAGTGAGAGACTCTACAATTATAGTAGTGAAGATGGTCTCAAGCTTCCGGATCTGGCAACCAAACAATTTGCATTTTCTTTCCATAGACTCTATTTATGCCACATTATATTTAATCACCAGATTTCCTTTAAAAAATAAACTCATGTCTTCATTTGAAAAAAAAAAACATTATTCAGATTCATATTCTTACTTTTAAGAGTTGAGATTTGACTTCATATAAAACTAATGAAATGAGAGGCACCTGGGTGGCTCAGTTAGCTAAGTATCCAACTTCAGCTAGGTCATGATCCCACAGTTAATGAGTTTGAGCCCCACATGGGGCTCTGTGCTGACAGCGGGGAGCCTGGGGCCTATGTCAAGTTCTGCGTCTCCCTCTCTGCCCCTCATCCACTCATACTCTGTTTCTCTCTCAAAAAATGAATAAACACTAAGAAACAACTAATGAAAACCAAAATTTTTTTTGTTTATTAGTTTAAAACCAAAATTTATCTTCTTTAAATCTTGAGGTAACAGCACTTTTTATCTTTTTAAAAAAAAAAAAACCAACTGGTGGGTGCCTGGGTGGATCAGTCAGTTAAGCATCCAACTTTGGCTTGGCTCATGACTTCATGGGTGGTGGGTTTGAGGCTTTGAATCCTCTTCCCTCACTCTTTACCTGGCTCCGCTAGCATTCTTCCTTTTTCTTTTTTTTTTCTTTTCCCCTTCCCCTTCTCCTTCCCCTTCCTTCTTTCCTTCCTTCCTTCCTTCCTTCCTTCCTTCCTTCCTTCCTTCCTTCCTTCCTTCCTTCCTTCCTTTCAAAAATAGATGAACAGGACACCTGGGTGGCTCAGTCAATTGAGCGTCTGACTTCAGCTCAGGTCATGATCACAGTTTGGGTTCGAGCCCCATGTCAGGCTCTGTGCTCATAGCTCAGAGACTGGAGCCTGCTTTACATCCTGTCTCCCTCTCTCTCTGCCGTTCCCCTACTCACACTCTGTCACTCTTTCTCTCAAAAATAAATAAACATTAAAAACTTAAAAAAAAAAAGATGAACATTAGAAAAACAAAAATAAAAACCCAACTGGTACTTAACAGCCAGTTCTGGAATTCTTTGTCACTAATCTGGTAAGATGACTAAAGGGAGTGAGAGTTTCTTGTGACAAGTGTACTGCCTTCTCTAATAGCTAATATATGCAAAGGTTAAAACAGTAATAATAAAAACACCCAACAATAAACTGGTTCTTAAACACAAACAGTTTTGAGTTGCACTGGTTTCCATATATTCCGATCAGGGTCGTATATACAGTGAGGATACTATATTTATATAATGTTTTGCAGGTTATGTACTTGCATGTATATTGTCTCATTTAGCCTTCCAAACTACCTGCTGAGATGCTGTTATCCCCATTTTATTAAGATGTGGAGAAGTTAATACGTTTATCAACAGTACAAATAATCAAGTAAATTGGTAGAAACAAGACTTAGATGTGGCCCTCCTAACTACATCCACTGGGGCTCCTGTTAAGTGTTTTACTCTTTTGGCTCAGGTCATGATCTCACAGCCATGAGATCAAGCTCTGCACTGGGCTCAGTGTGGAGCACAGAG
Source organism: Suricata suricatta (assembly GCF_006229205.1). Taxonomy (NCBI): domain Eukaryota; kingdom Metazoa; phylum Chordata; class Mammalia; order Carnivora; family Herpestidae; genus Suricata; species Suricata suricatta. Next base: position 76,760,411 of record NC_043701.1, on the reverse strand, counting down.
CCTCCTTAGGATTTTCTCTCTTTCTCTGTCTCTTACTGCCCCTCTCCTCCACTCGTGTTCCTCCTCTCTCAAAATAAGTAAATACACTTTTGGGGCGCCTGGGTGGCTCTGTCAGCTAAGCCTCCGACTTCAGCTCAGGTCAGATCTCACGTTCTTGGGTTCGAGCCCCGCGTCAGGCTCTGTGCTGACAGCTAGCTCAGAGCCTGGAGCCTGTTTCTGATTCTGTGTCTCCTTCTCTCTCTGACCCTCCCCCTCTCATGCTCTCTCTCTGTATCAAAAATAAATAAAACATTTAAAAAATTAAAAATAAATAAATAAATAAATACACTTTTTAAAAATTGCCATTATCTGTACAGAGTTAATTGTGTTAACTGTTTCTTCAATTTATATTCCCTGGTAAACAAAAAATATAATTATGTGAAAAACACAAAATGTTAGATATTTTCTATGGTAGACAGAATAATGGATTGCCCAAAGATGTCTATACCCTAATTCCTAGAACTTGCAAATGTTACCTTACATGGCAAAGGGACTTTTCAGATGTGATTACATTAACAGCCTTGAAATAGGTATGTTACCCCAAATTATCCAGGTTGGCCCAAAGTAATCACAGGGGTTCTACATGGAAAAAGAGAGAGGCAGGAGAAGACCACAAAAGATGTGACCACAGAAGCAGAGAGGAGAGTAGTGCTACTCTGAGGAAGGAAGAGGCCATGAGCCAACGAATGCCGGCCATCTCAGAAGCTGGGAAAAGCAAAAACAGGGATTCACCTCTAGAGCCTTCAGAAGGAACCACTCTGCCAACCCCTGACTTCAGCCCAATGAGGCTGATTTAGGACTTCTGACTTCCAGAACTATAAGACAAAAGCTTTAAGATGTTTTGTGACACTATGTTTGTGGTAATTTGTTACAGCAGCAAGAGGAAATGAATAAATTTTCTAAAAAAATGTTCCCATCTCAAGATAAATCAAACAAACATAGATATAGATAAATCTCTAGATATAGATATAGATATATGTAAAGGATACAAGTCCATTCTGATAACACTGCACCAGTTTCTTGACAGATTTAAGTTGTTCTTCTTCTAAATCATCCTAAAACAAGTTCTCTATTTTAGTTCTTTTGTGCTGTTAAATATGTTGAGATTTTAAAAATTTTCTTGAATATAAAAAGAAAGTAAATTAAAATTATTAATTCTTAAACTACCATATTATAGTGTGAGCATTATAAAATATTTCCTGAAACAGTGAAAGTAAAAATAAATGTATCATTTAAATTTGATTAGAAAGGGGCGCCTGGGTGGCTCAGTCGGTTGAGTATCCAACTTCAGCTCAAGTCATGATCTCATGGGTCTACATCGGGCTGGGCTCTGGGCTGACAGCTCAGAGCCTGGAGCCTGCTTTGGATTCTGTGTTTCCCTCTCTCTGTCTCTCTGTTCCTCCCCTGTTCACCCTGTGTCTCTCAAAAATGAATAAACATTAAAAATATTTTTTTAATTTGATTAGAAAACTGAGAATCAAAACTAGGTTAATATAAAAGCAGCATTTGTTTCCATTAATAATATCAACAATACTTGAATTCACTGAGCATTTTTCTATACCATGTACCATTTATGCACTATTGATACATATCATTTAATTAATTTTTAAAACAACACTTTTAGGAAGGTACCATTACTATCTCTCATTTCCAGAATAGGAAACGCAAGTGGAAACACTGATTTGTCCAAAATCACCTAGCTAATAACTGGAGGTATTAGGAGTCAAATTTGGCAATCTGACTCAAGAAATTGGATTTGTAACCTCTAAACTATGCCCAATGGACCGACACAAACATTTTCAGCAAATTAAAACTCAAAAAAGAAAACAAAAACAAAAAAACTCAATACAGTGATGTGTTTTCATAATTGAATCACGCTTTCCTTTTAAAATTCTTATATTGTTCATAAGAAGCTGTGGCATTTTCTATACAGTCTTTTAGTCTACCTTTATTTAACAACTAGTTGGAACTCTATGTAGTTGGGTTTTCTTTTTTTTTTTTAATGAAGGCATATTCAAAATTAAAAATAACTTTCACAGCAAACACAGCCAGCAAGGAGAAATTATTCTTATAGGGCCATTATTATCATTGTGCTTTTTCTCTATGTGAAAAGGTAGAAACTAAAACATGTTAAAACAGTAACTAAATTTTTGTGCCTACTAATCACTAGACACTGTTTTTCTTTTTATTGGATCTACCATAATCAACTCATTTTCCACATATTAAAAGTATGCAAGCTTCATCCTGTAGTAATTTTATAGTGTGCACTGGCTTTTAGGGACACAATCGATTCTTGGGTAACATCAGGAAAGTGTGGTGTGTGCACACGCATGAAATGCGTTTATTGTCCTTCCTCCCAATGCCTAAAGTCTCCACTTTGAGTCTTAGATCTGAAATAATTTTATTTCCATTCCATTCTGTATAAGACCCCTCTCAAAACAGATTAACTTATGAATATGTATGAGTGTATATGTATCCAGATTTCATATCAGAAAATTTTAAGTAGCACATCATGAATCTCTTGTTCTACCCTTGTTCCCCACATCCTACTTGGTAAAAAGCAATTAATAGAAGCTAGAAGAGTCTTCCTCTTCTCTCATGATACCTTCTGTTTATATCCACCTTGGGTTTGTCCATCCCACAAAACCAAATCGAATCTCCTCCTCCAGCCTCCCTACCAGCCTAAGCACTTCATACTAAATTTAAACAGTCCTTGAATAGAGGACACTTAATATTTGAAATGTTTCCAACAAAAACTAAGAAACAAGACTTATTTTGGTGGAATACATGTTACCTTTCAGGGAAATCATAGTTTATAAGCAATACAGTGGAGAAATTTTCTCTCAAAGCTTACTTTATCAGTCTCTTCAAGAAGTTTGATGACACGATTTAGGTCCATGGTCTTGAAAGCACCCTAAAAAACATACAACTCTTACAGTTCTGTGTCATGAGAATCAAGAAATCACATCAAACACACCGGTTTTTCTATGATATTACCACTAAGCAACTTAAAAGTATCTCATGACAAAAAGATAGTGAGGGGAGGAGGATGATGGAGGGATGGACAAAATAGGTGAAGCAGAGTTAGAGATATAGACTTCTAGCTATGGAAAGAATAAGTCATAGAGATGAAAGGCACATACAGCATAGGAATAGAGTGAATGGTATTCTAACAGTGTTGCATGGTGACAGATGGTAGCGACACTTGTGATGAGCACAGTATTAACTATAGGCTTGTGAAATGACTATGTTGTACACCTGAAATTAATACATTACATGTCAACTATACTTAAATTTATAAAAAAGATAGTGAGGGGAGAATGAAAAGCAGACGAGACCTTATAGGAGTAAATAAATTTTGGAGTTAAAAAAAATAAAAACACCTCTTGAATTTTAGTATTGTCTTACAATCTTACAAGTCTTTACATTTTATTAGTCCTGAAAGGCTCAAGAAAGCATGTGGAACAATAGCACTTCCATGCTTTGGAAAGTGAGATGATCTGGTGTGTACATGTTCCACATCCCATACATGCACGGTACACTGAGTTTGTCCATGCAGATATACATGAGACTCACTTGTAAACTACAGGTAGGAGATCACCTTCCTGAACTAGGTATCCCCTTTCTCAGTTGGTACCAGCATTCTTACAGTCGTCAACACTAGAAAACAGAATGTCCAAGTTCTATAGATTTTACATTTTAAATATTTTTGAGAACATGTCATCTTACTGATTTATTCACTGAGCTGTGAAGGTATCCTGCTGTTCTCTGTGCCTCTGCTCTCCCACCCTTTATCATGCGCCTTTACTCTGTGGTCTGAAGAATAAAACAAATCTGAACATAACCCATCTAAATCACTCAGTTACTCTCCATTAGTGCCCCTCACCCCTCTTCTACATTCCTCCCCTTGGTTAAACCCCACAAGTGCTTCAAAACTCAGCTCAGGTGTGGCCTCCCCAAGGGATGGAAAAGGCTAGAACAAATGTCCTTCCTTAGTGCTCCCATTGCACCCTAAGTGCCTATCCATTACAATTCCCATCATAGTTCTAAAATGGTTTGCATGTTTATCCCCCACATCACCCGCCCCAAAGCTTACTGGAGGCAAAGACTTTTGTTTTCTGGCACTCCAGCACCGGATACTGGGCATGGTATATAAAGTTATTTGTAGGTAAGCTGAAAAGGAAACAGGAGGTGCTATCATCCCAAATTTAAATACTTATACAAAAGTCTCCACATTTTAAATGCAGTCTGGGGGATTAATACTTTGTTGCATGACATTTTCTTCTTTTTCTATAACCTTTTATTTAAAGTTCATTTTTTTTATAAAATTTTTTTTAATGTTTATTTTTTGTTGAGGCAGAGAGAGAGAGAGTGCGAACAAGGGAGGGGCAGAGAGATAGGGAGACACAGAATCCCCAAAGCAGGCTCTAGGCTCTGAGCTGTAAGCACAGAGCCTGATGTGGGGCTTGAACCCACAAATCATGAGATTATGACCTGAGCTGAAGTCGGATGCTTAACCAACTGAGCCACCCAGGTGCCCTGTTTATTTTGAGAGAGAGCATGCATCAGCACAGAGACCACTTGAGGTCCTCTGTCCCCCTCTCTCTGCCCTTTCCCTGCTCATGTTGGCTTTCTCTCTCTCAAAAATAAATAAACATTGCACCACCTGGGTGAGTCAGTTGGTTGAGCATCTGACTTCAGCTCAGGTCATGATCTCATGGTTTGTGAGTTTGAGTCCCACGTTGGGCTCTGTGCTGACAGCTCAGAGCCTGGACCCTGCTTCAGATTCTGTGTCTTCCCCCTCTCTGCCCCTCCCATGATCATGCTCTGTCTCTCTCTGTCTCTCAATGATATATAAATGTTAAAAAAATTTTAATAATAAAAACAAATAAATAAACATTAAAACATTTTTTTAAATAAAAGAATAACTGTTTGGGGCACCTTGGTGGCTCAGTTGGTTAAGCTTCTGACTTTGGCTCAGTGATTTCGAGCCTTGCAATGGGCTCTGTGCTGACAGCTCAGAGCCTGGAGCCTGCTTTGGATTCTGTGTGTCTCTCTCTGCCCCTCCCCTGCTCACACTCTGTCTCTGTCTGTCTCTCAAAAATAAACATTAAAAAAAAAAAGAATAACTGTTTGAAAAAATGATGTAAAAAATGATGATATAAAACAATTTTATTTATTTATTTATTTATTTTTAATATTTTATTGTCAATTGTGATGGTGGAGGGCACTTGAGGGGAAGAGCACTGGGTGTTGTATGGAAAACAATTTGACAATAAAACAATTTTAAAGGGAAGAAAATCCTATGTGTTCATATCATCCAAATACATCTACTATTATATATAATTTTGTTTTTATATATTTATTTTCATATACTACTTTTTGGTTTTGTTTACATGTATAAATATATAATTTCACTTAGTGTTAAGACCACTGTATTTTCTGACTTCTAAATCTATAATACATACCTCTCCCTATGTCTACATAGATATCATTCCATCACCTCTTAAATTCAGAATTTCCTTTTCTTTCACAATTACAAATTTATATATTCTGATATCAGGCAATGTCTTTTAAAAATAATTTTCAGGGGTGCCTGCATGGCTCAGTTGGTTAAATGTCAAGCTCTTGGTTTTGGCTCAGGTTGTGATCTCATGGTTCGTGAGTTTGAGCCCCACATCTGGGTCCAAACTATCAGTGCAGAGACCTGCTTAAGATTCTCTCTCTGTCTCTCTCAAATAAACTTAATAACAAACAAACATACAAACAATTTTCAGTTAAGTATTCTAATTTTACGTCTGTAGAGTAAGAATCTGAGTGAGTTTATTTACTCAAAACGATTTTTACCAAAAAAATTAATAATCAAAAAAATTTCCTAAATACTGATCCTTACCTGGTATTATGGTTATCCTTAAAGACTGTTATATTCTACTGCTAAACTGTTTAAATTATTAAATTTACTATTACCAAAAAACTTAACGAATAGAATTTTGTCTTTTAAGATTTGAGTTCACTGCCATCTGCCACTACCTCAGTTACCTTCTTTTTTCCTCTTGGAAAAAAGAGGTTTTCATTTTTAGATTTTCTGCAATATTGGCTTTGAAGGTTGGAAAGCATATTGAAATGAAAAGTCAATGCAAAATTTTCTTTTTAATACCTGCATGTATTATCAGAATTGTTTTCACCAAATGAGCAGTTATAACTTTTATTAAGAAATAGAGAGTAGTAAATGTTAAGCATAGATTTCTCTTACATTTATGTTGCATTATTACTTCATGCTACTCTGTAGGTTACTTGCTTGGCATATCTTGTATTTTTAAGATTTCTCCTTCCTTCCCTCCTTTAGCCTGTACCTCCTTCCATGAATATTTAGAAGCAGCTTCTATAATTCAGAAACTGTGCTAAGTGTGGGGAACAACACTGCTCTGACCTCAAGTAGCTAGCAGTCTGGCACGGAATACAAGTAATACAGATAACAAGCTACAAAATGCTCCCTGGATGCTGCCAGGTATGCTGTGGGAGCACACAGACTGGAAGCACAGAAAGGCATGGCACTTCCTACTTCCGTAGGAAGTAATCTGCAAGGAGAGGTGAGAAGGAGTAGATCTGTGAGATGAACTGAAGGTTTGAGAGGTGGAGACAGGGAGGAGCATATGTGAAGGCCTGGAAGCAACAAAAAAGGCATTTAGAGGATGGGCTGGAGGACAGAGTGCAGAGGACAGAGGACACAGATGATGCTAATTAGGTAAGTGGAGGTCAAATCCTGAATAACAATAATGATCATAACGGTGATGGTGATGTCTATTTCCAGGTACAGTTGTACTTTTTATGTATTTACTAATTGTCTTCTATGAGGTAGGTGTTATTATTACCTCCACTTTACAGAAGGCCTTGCACATATGCTATGCTAAAGATCTTCATGAACTATTGAATGGTTTGAGAGACCAAATATATAAACAGACACTGGCCAGACTACATATGGCAGAACTCTAGCCTCTAATCTCTGCAGCATCCAAACCCAGGGGCAATTTGCTCAGGGTGGTCAGAATTTGGCAATGACTGCCAGATTCTGCCAGATTCCCTATTTTCTTGCCCTTCATATTGCTACATAGGACCAAATAGAGAAAGCCCAATATGCTTCCCAAATCTATCACATAAAATGCCCTGTTTGTAGCTAGCCCACCTCCAGCTTCCCTGTGGCAACAGCCTCCAACAGGGGCATACCAGAAGCTCTCCCTTTTTTTCACTACAAAGCTTCCCTGCCTGCCTTGGAGTGTCTGCCACATGTAAGTAATGCTGGCTGACTTTCTAGGTAGCAAGCTCTGTATATTAAATAGTCCCTGCTTATCCTCACTAGCGTGGTCTTTGTTTATTTCCACAGACTTTAAGCAGAGGAGTATAACAATCAAAAGGAAATTCTGTTTGCTGAGTAGAGACTGAACTGGAAAGGTCTAGGCTGAACTGGAAAGGAAGGAGGAGACATCCGTAACTGGAGGCCTTAACTAAGGTACTGGCAACCCAGGCAGACAACAGGGAATGGAGTGAAACACATCAGGAGGTAGAATCAGTGGGACTTAAGGAGTGATTCGGTTTGGTGGGAGAGAGAAGAAACGGTGATGCTGCTGCTGGGCTCAAGGAACTACAGCAGTGGCACCTTCTGCTGAGACAGGGAAGCTGAAGGAGGAGGCCTGTGTTAAGGCTGGAGATGAGTTAAATTGAAGGGCAGAGATTTCCAAATTAGAGACTTAAAGTAATAATTGGAAGAGTTTGGGTAAATGAGATCACATAGCAGAATGAAGCAAAAGAGGACATGCAGATGTAAATATCAAAATAAGTCCTGTTAACGTCTTAAGATGTTTATGGAGAATTGTAAAAACATTTAACAAAACATTTTAAGGTCAAGTTTAATAAACTGTTTTGAAGAAAAGTAGACTTCTACTTCCAGTTAAAGGATAAACTTTTTTTCCCATTTTACCAAGGGACATGTCAAAGGGGAGAAGTCCTGCTCATTTGATACACCGTTATCAGAAAAGGAACTAACATTTACTGTGGTCCTTTTATGTCCCTGTCACTTTATATATATATTTTCCTACGTAGGCTCCATGCCCAACATGGAGCTTAAACTCACAACCCTGAAATCAAGAGATACAGCCTCTATCAACAGAGCCAGGCAGGCACCCCACCTGCATTTTTTAAACTTAAGTAGTCCTCAACTTTGCCATATAAAGTTGGTGAAACTGAGGCCCTGAGACCTAGCTTGTTAAGGTCGCATAGCCAGTACCTGGGCCAGCAGGTCTGTCTGATGATGCAGGAGTGCTGGTTCTTTGCACCTTAGTTCTCCAACTTCTCAACTGACCAGAAGGGTTATTTCTAGCAATTAACCCACAACCAGGGTAGGCAATTTTAAGGACACAGGGCATGGCACATTACATACAGTGGCAGGATAGGACATCAACTAGAAGACTGTGGAGGTTCTCAAAGGGAGAGAAAATTTGGGCAAGGACACTCATGATACCTATGCAAGCCATGTAATCACAATTTATTTATTCCAAAAACATTTTTGAGCACTTACACTGTGTCAGAAATTGTTCTAGTTGCTAAGGAGAGCATATTGCGTAAAACACAAAGTCTCCTGCTTTCCTATGACATCAGTATGTTTTCTTTTGCACAGAAAAGAAAACCATCAAAAAAAAAAAACCCAAAAAGGCAGCCTACTGAATGGAAAAGATATTTGCAAATGATATATCTGATAAAGGGTTAATGTCCAAAATATATAAAGAACTTCTACAACTCAACAGCAAAAAAAAAAAAAAAAAAAAAAGGAAAGAAAGAAAGAAAAAGGAAAAAATCCTATTAAAAAATGTGCGGGGGGGGGGGTGCCTGGGTGGCTCAGTCAGTCCTTTGGCTCAAGTCATGATCTAAAGGTTTGTGGGTTTGAGCTCTGTGTCAGGCTCTGTGATGATAGCTAAGAGCCTGGAACCTGCTTCAGATTCTGTGTCTCCCTCTCTCCTGCTCCTCCCTGGCTCATACTCATGCTCTGTCTCTCTCTCTCAAAAATATATAAACATTACAAATTTCTTTAGTTAAAAAAATGCAGAAGACCTAAATAGATACATTTCTAAAGAAGACATATAAATGACCGACAGATCTATGAAAAGATGCTGAACATCATTAGTCATCAGGGAAATACAAATCAAAACCACAGTGAGTGATCACCTTATTCCTGTCAGAATGGCAAAAAAAAAAAAAAAAAAAAAAAAAAAAAAGACAAGAAATTACAAGTGCTGGTTAGGATGTAGAGAAAAAGGAATCCTTGTACACTGACGGTGAGAGTGTAAATTGGTACAATATGGAGGTTCGGCAAAAAGTTAAAATATAAGAACTATCATATGATAGTTCTGGGAGATTATGGGGGACACCAAAGGAAAAGATTACACTACTGGGAATTTGCCCAAAGAAAACACAAACACTAATCTGAAATGATATATGCACCCCTATGTTTATTGTAGCATTATTTACAATAGCCGAGATATGGAAGCAGCCTAAGTTCCACTGATAGACAAATGGATAAAGAAGATGTGGTATATAAATGTAATGGAATATCACACAGCCATAAAAAAGGAAGAGATTATGCCATTTGTGATGCATAATCACAGGGATGCACCTAGAAGTATTATGCTAAATGAAATAAATTAGACTGAGAAAGACAAAAAGCATATGATTTTACTCATATGTGGAATCTAACAAAAACCAAATGAATAGGGGCATCTAGATGGGCAGTTGGTGAAGTGTCTGCCTTTAGCTCAGGTCATGATCTTACAATTCATGGGTTTGAAACCCACGTTGGGCTCTGTACTGACAGCTCAGAGCCTGGAGCCTGGAGATTGCTTTGAATTCTGTGTCTGTCTCTCTCTCTCTGCCCCTCGCTGTCTCTGTGTCTGTTTCTGTCTGTCTCTCTCTCTCTCCCCAAAATAAAAAGATGAAAAAATAAAACAAATGAATAAACCAACAGATAAAAAGCAGAATCAGACCTATAAATACAGGGAACTGATGGTTGCCAGTGGAGAGAAGGCGGGTGAGGGAAGGGATAGGCAAAATGGGCAAAGGGAAGTAGGAGATACTGGCATCCAGTTCTGGAATGAATAAGTCACAGGGATGAAAGGTACAGCATAGAGAATATAATCATTGATACTGTAACAGCACTGTGTGATGGCAGATGGTAGCTACACTTGTGGTGAGCACAGCATAATGTACAAACTTGTCAAATCACTATGTTGTACACTTGAAACTAATGTAATATCATATGTCAACTATAATCAAATAAAAATACTTTTTAATGTTAATTTTTGAGAGAGAGTGAGCAAGCGAGCAAGCAGGGGCAGAGGAAGGGCAGAGAAAGGGAGACACAGAATCTGAAGCAAGCTCCAGGCTCTGAGCTGGTAGCACAGAGCCTGACCAGTGTCTCCAACTCAAAGACCGTGAGATCATGACCTGAGGCACAGTTGGACACTTAACTGACTGAGGCACCCAGGTGCCCCACAAATAAAAAAATTTTTAAGTGAATTAATATGCTTTAGAGGAAACAAAATCACTGTTACATAGTTTACTTCAGGACGATAATGCTTTAGAGGAAAGGAAGTAGGAAGTGCGAAGATGCTTAAGCAGAAGTCAGCAAAGGACTTACAGAAGGTAACATTTTGGCAAAATCTTGAAGGAGGTATGAAAAATAGGGAAAAATTTCCAGGCAATGGGCCCACCAACTGCATAGGACCTTAGGCAGGGGTATAAAATATACCCAGCATGGTTGAAGAGAGGCCAGGAGTCCAGAGGGGAACACAAATGGCTTTGTAAGTTATTTATATGGACTTAATTCCTACTCTGAGCTCAGAATCAGGGAGGGAAGGACACATAATATATCAAGATATATAGTACTTGAACGAGTAGCAATGGCATCACCTGGAAACCTGTTAGAAAAGCAGAATCCAGGGCTTCTCTCCAGCCCTACAGAATCATAATCTTGCATCTTGATAAGATCACCAGGTGTCCCACATGCATATTAAAGTTGGAGAAGCATTTCTAGAGGACTTCCAATTCTTTAGAATGAGAACATTAAAACAAATAGGAAATTGGGGCACCTAGGTGGCTCAGTCAGTTAGGCATCTGACCGTTGATTTCTGCTCAGGTAATGGTCTCATCGTTTGTGGGTTTGAGCCCTGCCTTGGGGTCTACCCTAATAGCATGGAGGCTACTTCATTTCTCTTTCCCCCTGCCTCTGGTCCTCCCCCGCTCAGGCTCGCTTGCTTGCTTTCTCTCTCTCTCTCTCTCTCACTCACTCTCTCTCTCTCAAAATAAATAAATAATTTTAAAAATAGGAAATAGATAAAGGCAACCAATTTGTGATTTCAAGCACAGGATGGAGCTGGCTTAAAGGACTGAGGTAAACTCTCCAAAATCCCTTTTAGCTACCAGTATATACTGTCTCTCAAGTGCTCCAAGAGTTCCAGGAGTCTTTCCTCTACTGGTCTGAGACAGAGGTCTAAAAGATTATCATTTAGTCTAGACGGCTAGACCCCAAAGAAACAGAGTAACTCTCAGTTAACTTCTCGTGGCCTCATTTGTAAAGACCACAAACAATATTCAAAAAGGCTGAGTGATCATTTCTCCCAGCACTCCTCCAGTGCTTTAAAAATATTAATGCTTCTACAAGTACTTATTAACAGGTTAGGAACTTCAGTTAATACAAAAAGAGTTCTACCTGGAAGCCAACCCAAGGCTCTGTAAGGAGGGGTAACAATGAAAGAAAAAGGAAAAAAGAAAGGCAAAAAGGAGAAAAACATGCACATATATACACAGATTTACTAGTTTTGCTTTACTTAATATGCTGTCAACTATTTTGGCTTTGGCCTGTTAAAAGTATTTCCCCTTTTTTCTTTTTAACCCATGCTAGCCTGCCTCATATAACTTTGCCACTGTCCCTGGTCCTTGCCACCTTTTTTACACCGAGTGAAGGAACAAGAGCCATCAAATACCAAATTCACCTACTTCTCAATTGTCCTCAGTGCCTGGGAGATGGCGGTATCCTTGAGCCTTGCAGCCTTGGGAGTGGAGAGCTGCTGCTCCCGAAAGTCCTAACACCCTCTCCTCATGCAGAAGTGCTGTTGCTCCGCAGTTACAACAGTGCGAATGTCAGAATCCTCAGGGAGCTCAATCCTATTCCAAAGAAGAGGTCCCCAGTCAACTGGCCACTCCCAAGGAACTCTCCAAGGTTCCAAGATGTGGACATAGGAGACAGGGTTCCTGACGCAGCCTGAGACTTGCAAAACCTCAACAGGCATTCCCTCAGTGACCCCACGTCATTAGTGTGAAGAGGTAGGGTAGGATTCCTCCATAGAATACACGTTTTAGCGTTTGACCAATACTCTCTAGAGAGGAGCAATGGAGCCCTAGTAAGAAACAAATGACGTGGAGTTTCTCAACACTTAGCCACACGAATGGAGATCCAGCCGTGGGTTCCGAAGTGAAATATCTCAACAGACCAGACCAGGAAGAATTAATTTTGTATTCATAACAAAAATAAACTTAAAACCAAATAAAAGTAAAATAAATCCTGTTCTCTCTCCATTCACTCCGACTCCATAACCAGCTTCCAATTTCATATGAAAATGAGGCTACTTTCTAATTTTAACAGATTTTCCTTCCCTCCAGGTGTAGGTTTTAAAGTGGGGAGATAATTTAAACACAAGGGAATTTACGCCTATGTCAAGAACATCACTTGGTAACAGGTATCTCCGTACAAACCCCTTGCCAACAAAATGCTTATTAAATCCATTATTTTGTTACGAACGTGTCCTTCTCCCCCAGGCCCTTCGTGGTCAGTTTTCGAAGAAGAGTGGCAAAACCTTGCTTATTCTGTTTAGTGGGATGCTTCAGGAGAACCTTGAGCCACATGTCCCCAGACAGGTTGGTTGACGACAGCTGGACCCTCCCTCAGGCGTCGCAGTTCTCGGAAGGAAGGGCGTTGCGTTGGGAACGTCAGTCCCGCGGGTTCAGACTGTTTTCACTGCGGGCCCCACTTCCGCCCTTTGCTGCCCCCAGGCCTCTCACCGCCTCCAGATCTCAACTCCCCTCCACACTTGCCAAAGCACAGACACCCGACCATACCTGCACATCCGCGTCCTCCGTCACCACCCCGACCACCGGGATTTGGTGAGGGCTGCTGGACCTCTTCCTGCGGCCCTGTTCTGGGACCTCGGAGGTCCCCTCGGCCTCCGATACGGACATGGCTTAAGTGGCGGAAGGAGGGTCGGGAGGGGGACGGGTCCTCCTGTCCTACACAGTTCCCCTTACCGCAGGATCGAAAAAGACCCCGCCACCAAGAAGGGAAGGCCACAAGAGAGCTGCTGGAAAAGCCCCGGGGTTCCAGCAGTGGCCTCGGCCACCACGTCGCCACCCGCATCAAGCCGCCGCAGCCCACCCGCGGACTTGGGCTTCAGCCTCCTGGCCGGTTGTTAACAAGCCAGAGCGTTGCTAGGGGCGGGGCCAGGGACGGCCCAAGTGCAGGCTCTTACGGAAGCCTGAGGAGCCAAACTACCCCAAACCCTAAAGGTACGTCCGCGCCCCCAGTAGCTCAGTTTGGTCGCTCGTGTGAGGGAGGCGGGAGTAGACGACCTCGGGACGTGCGTGGCAGTAGCGTGTTAGCTTGGCCTCTGTGTCTCAGTCTTGCTAATTAGCGTTGGGCTTTAAAAAAAAAAGCGTGAGTGGGTGGAGAGAAGAGGGGGAGATGTGCGTTTTATGAGTGATGGATGATGGCTACGTAGTGTAAGAAGTGGAGCAGTTTATCTCACCTCAGAGAAAAACCAGTGTCACCTACATTCCCTGCCTTTTACCTCTTCTGTACTTTAGTGGCTCTTCCAGATAGTTAAATAACAAGGCATTGTACACAGTGTTAGAAGCTTTTGAGTCAAATCATGGAATCTAGAGCAAGTTAATCCCTGGAAACCCCACTTTGCCACTTTTCTCGTAAATTTTTAACTTTTCTCAGCGATAGGATTGCTGTTGACAGAATGAGAGGTAGTTTGCAAATTGGCACTTTGCACATAAGTACCCAGGTAAATGGTCAAGATTATCATTATCTTTATTATTACTGTTTTCTATCCATTGTATTCTAATAACACAAGTAGGATTACGACTTTAATGGAAAGCTGCTTTTGATCATCGTCAGTTTAACTTACTGGCCCCAAAGGCCATGGCTATGAAAACATCTTAAAATCTTAAAATCCTTTAAACCTTTTCATCTTTTTTTTAGACTGCAGAAACTCTTCAAGATTCATATGTGAGGTTTTATATTATCTATAAAGTTTATGGCCTTAAAAGTTACAGATAAAAATTCCATGAAAATAAATTTCACTTCATCTCTTAGCATTTCTCTCCTCATTTGTAGAGTAAGCTGGTTGATCAGTCATTTCTAAGATTCTTTAACCAGTTCAAACCCTGAATGACATTTCCAGCAGCACAAATAAAAAGAAATGGAAAAACTAGATTGGGTATGGCAGCACTTGATGTAAATCATAGCCAAAGAAATCAAGCTTTGAGTATTTCTAGTCTCCGTTTCCTCACTTCTTCCACTTTCCTCATCCCACATCCCCTGAAAGTGCCCTGCGGTCACCACCTCTTGTGATCAAAGTCTGTGGACCCTTTCCTGTCCTCCTCTTGTTGTACTTATCTCTAGTATTTCTCCCCATCTTGAAAATCCCTTACCTAGACTTCAGCTCTCTTTGTGTTTCCCTTTAATCTTTACTGATTGGTGTTTTTAGAGCTCCTCAAAGGCCTTACACCTAGAGGTGGGTTCAGTGGGTGTAAGGTTGCTATTACTCCAGGACAGTGTAAAGGTTGAGTAAAGTGTATTAACATGAGCTAATTGCTGTTGCACATTCCAAGTAAACTATATCAAAAGGAGATTGAAATCACTTGAGTAACCACAATGGAATCCTGTGAGAATGGCACCCAAAAGGAAGATACTAGCGGAGAGCTGACATTTGGATGATTTGTTTATCTTTTGTGTATTGAGTCTGACATCTCTGGATGAGGAAAGAGGAAGAGTAGGGACTGTGGGAAAAAGGAAGTTTCCACTTAAAGCAGAACTTATCTGGGAGTTATCAACTGACTGTGGTGTTTCAGCACAATAGGCTAAATCTAGTAAGAGTCCATAAACCTCAGTGACTGGAAAGTCACACTCTCCTCACTGAACTTAATTGCAGACACTTTCTTAACAATTGAACAAAAGGATTTTTATTTTACGAAAATTGTTTACAAATCTATATTCATTCTGTCCTATATACACAGTACCAGTTTCCAATGCTTAAAGAGCATGAGTCCTGTGAACTCTCCCTTTCAAGCATTTAAAATCTTCTAGAAAGGGATTCCCTTACCTAGGAAACTAATGGATTCAGCTTTGTAATTTTTTTTCTCTAATGGATTTATTTTTGTTTTTAAATTTTTTAATGTTTTATTTTATTTTTGAGAGAGAGAGAGAGAGAGAGAGAGAGAGAGAGAGAGAGACAGAATGTGAGCAGTGGAGGGGCACAGAGGGAGACACAGAATCTGAAATAGGCTCCAGGCTCTGAGCTGTCAGCCCAGAGTTTGTCATGGGGCTCAATCCCACAAATCACAAGATCATGACTTGAGCATAAATCAGAAACAACCAACCGAGCCACCCAGGTGCCCCTAATGGTATTTGTTTTATTATTTGACAAGTGAGAGGAAACCACGATGGAAGTCCCAACACCCCACATGCAAGCCATCTTGAGTGAATTATTTATTGTTTCACAAAGGTTCCAAGCTTCTTCCAGCATAACCTTTGTACAAGGGACTGTCATCAAATGTCTAGCTCCCTATGAAACTCAGCTTATGTCATTTTGGGGGGAACTTTCTTTACATCCTTTCTTAGATGCCACTTTGTCATTATGATTTTGTACTCACCACATACTTAATGGTGTTTATTGACTCAGCTGTCCAACCTCTTCCTTCTAGAGACTTTTGAAATCAAGGAGAGTCACTTCCCCAGATTTGCACCCCAAACCCTCAGCATAGTATCTAGAGTAGTGTTTCGGAAAGCTTAGCATGAATCAGAATACTCTGGAAAACTAATTAAAACCGACTCCCAAGGGGCGCCTAGGTGGCTCAGTTGGTTAGGCCTCCAACTTTGGCTCTGGTCAGATCGCACGTTAGTGGGTTCGAGCCCCGCATTGGGCTCTTTGCTGACAGCTCAGAACCTAGAACCTGCTTTTGGCTCTGTGTCTCCTTCTTTCTCTGCCCCTCCCCCTCTCATTCTCTGTCTCTCTCTGTATCAAAAATAAATAAAACATTAAAACCAACTCCCTGAACCATACCTCAAGAGTCAGCTTCAGTTAAACCTGGTTGAGTTCCAAGGGTTTGCATGTATAACAAGTTCTTAAGAGATGTTATGCTGCTGGTCTGGCTAATGGTACTCAATAAGTGTACATTAAAGATTTCAACGATTATAAATTGGTTTTTAAATTTAATTGAAGCCAAATTAAAGCATTTCATAAGTTACCCAGAGTAAGGTACACTCTAAGTCCTTGCTACTCTAAATGGGCCCTTGAACTACCTGCATAGGCATTACTTAGGGGCTTGTTAGCAATGTAGAAGTTCTGGCCCCAGGATGGTCCTGCTGAATCAGAATATCCATTTTAACCAGATTGCCAGGTGATTAGTATGCATATTGAAATTGAGAAGCACTAGTCTAGCGTGTATGTGTATGTATTTTCATTAATATTGTTTTGGAGTGGTTTTAATGATCTCCATAAAATTGGCTTTCACTGAATATTCCATCTGTATTTTCCATGTCCTTTGTTTTCTTACTGGTGATATTTGTTTTTCTTTTTGTTAAGTGCACAAAGCTAAGCTTTTAAAAAGCTCCAATTGTTTATATTAGGTAATGGATTTAAATATTTTTTGATGTTTTATTTACTTTTGAGAGACACAGAGAGAGACTGAGCACAAGTAGGGGAGGGGCAGAGAGAGAGGGAGACAGAATCTGAAGCAAGCTCCAGGCTCTGAGCTGTCAGTACAGAGCCTGATGTGGGGCTCACACTCATGATCTGTGAGATCATGACCTGAGCCGAAGTCAGATGCTCAACCGACTAAGCCACCCAGGTGCCCCAGTAATGGATTTAAGTTTAACTATTCACTGAACCTTTTTAAAAATAGACTTTTTTGAAGGCTGTAAGTTAAGAGTACAGGACATTTTGACACCAAAACACAGAAGGATGTAATTGTAAAATGACTGGCTATTGAAATGGTAAATTATCTCAGCAAAAAGATAAAGTAATAGTAGAGAAATGTATGAAAAATAAATTATGGAGAATAGAAATGTTTCAGTCTGATAACAATTTTGCAGAATTAAGCATCTGTTTAGTTACAAATTGTAATTCCTTAAAAGCAGCTATAGACTGAAGATCACTTTGACATTTTAATGATATGTACATTTTTTACTTTTAAAATAAAACTAAATATATTTTTATGTTTATTATTTTTGGTTCTAGTTCAGATTTTATTTTTTTCATTTTTCAAGTTTTTATTTAAATTCTGGTTAACATATAGTATAGTATTGATCTTTGAAGTAGAATTTAGTGATTCATCACATATATAACACCCAGGGTTCATCACAAGAGGCCTCCTTAACACCCATCACCCATTTAGCCCATCCCCCACCCACCTTTCTCCATCAACCGCTTCTTTTCTATCATTAAGAGTCTCTCTTATGGTTTGCCTCCTTCTCTTTTTTTCCCCTATGTTCATCTGTTTAGTTTCTTAAATTCCACACATGAGCGAAATCATATGGTATTTGTCTTTCTCTTACTTTTAGTGTAATACACCAAACTTCATCCATGTTGTTATGAATGGCAAGATTTCATTCTTTTTGATGATTGATATTCTACTTTATATATATACCACTTCTTCTTTATCCATTCATCAATCAATGGATATTTGGGCTCTTTCCATAATTTGGCTATTGCCGATAATGCTGCTTTAAACATTGGGGTACATGAGCCCCTTTGAAATCAGTATTTTTGTATCTTTTGGGTAAATACCGGGTAGTGCAGTTGCTGGGTCATAGGGTAGCTCTATTTTCAACTTTTTGAGGAACCTCCATACTGTTTCCCCAAGTGGCTATACCAGTTTGCATTCCCACCAAAACTATCTTTTGAACATAGATATTTTTTCAGATACTTGTTTGCATACTGCCTAATTAGCAATGTTTAGTAAAATTGTAATTAGTCAGCACAACTTAAGAATGTTTCTAATAAGTATTTTAGGTTACATATGAATTTGGTAGTCTCTAAATAATGCCAGATGTTCCAAATGTTCAAACAAATGTTATTCCTTTATGATTTGGAGTAATTTATTTTAAATAGAATTTTTATGGCACATAAGAAATGTAATTAAGAGTATAGTCTTAGTAGGTTAGCTTTAGGGGAATTATGTAACAGAAAAACATATAAAGCCCGAATTTCACCTACTTCAGTGTTTTCAAAAATCTTTTAGTTTGTGACAAAAACAGAGCTTACCAGAGAAACAAAAGTAATTACCTCTTTCCAACAGAATCATTAGTGCCAATTTGGGAGTAATAAATACAGGGGACAGAATCAAAAGTAAAATATCAGCCACCTCTGAAGTCAACCATTCTAATAAAAAATGTACTAATAATCCAAACTGCAAGCGACTTCTAAATAGGAAGGTAGGAGCTATTCATACTTAATGGAGAAACTAAATAAATGGTAATATGTAAATGAGATGAATTTATGGAGTGATTTGTGGCTGATCAAAACTTCAGTCTCATGAGTTAGGATTCCATGAAATGAAAATGTTCTCAAGCTTTTAGAACTAAAAACTATTATGTTCACAAGGTGGGAGAGGGGGGGATTAGAATATAGTACTCCCTGGATAGAACAGTCTTTATTGTGGAGCAAGATTAATCAGACAAGTTTATCCCAATGACATTATTCAAGGTTTACAACTGACTTGACTTGCTCGGATTCCTTGGACTCTATTAATTTGCTAGGACTGCCAAGACAAATACCACAGACCACGTGGCTTACACAACAGAAATTTTATTTCCTTAGTCTGGAGGCTAGAAGTCCCTGATTAAGGTGTTCAAGATTGGTGTCATTCTTGAGACCTCTCTGCTTGGTGTGTAGATGGACATTTTGTCCCTTTATCATTACATGGTCTTTCCCTTTTAATGTTTATTTTGAGAGAGAGAGACAGAGAATGTGGCGGGGAGGGACAGAGAAGGGGAGAGAGAATCCCAAGAAGGCTCTCCTGTCAGCACAGAGCCCAATGTGGGGCTTCTTCTTAGGAACCATGAGTTCATGCATGACCTGAGCAGAAATCAAGAGTCAGAGGCTTAACCAACTGAGCCACCCAGGTGCCCTTTTATCTCCTTTTAAGGATACCAGTTATCCTTGGACTAGGGCCCACCCATATGACCTCATTTTACCTCAATTACCTTTAAAGGCCCTATGAATTAATATGAATTTTAAGGGGATTTAATTCATTCTGTAACAGATCCCAACATACTTTGGGTTATAACTTGAATTCTTATAAAGAACAAATTAAAGAATAGAATATGCTTAGTTAAGGCAATACTGGTATTCTTACCTATAGGTCACTGATGATTTCTCACGGAAATGACAAATGACTATTCTGATTTAACAATCACTGTACATTTGATCCACATGAATCTGCCCCTAGATGTGTCCACTTTCAGAGCTCTCAACCTATCTGGATTTTGAGCCTGTAGGGCCCTATGCCTGACTTTGTCAAAATCATTTATGTTGTGTCACATTTTCCATTTGAAGAATCCACTACCAAGGTTAATTTGCTAGCCTAGCTTCCTTAAAGCCTGCCTTAATCATTCAACACTTACCTGCTGCCACTTTATTAGGGGGCGTTCTCTTTGGGAAGCAGGTGAGGGGAAAGAAATTGAGGCAGGCAAATGGGAAGCAGGTGAGGGGAAAGAAATTGAGGCAGGCAAATATAGGTGTTGAGCTGGCCATAGCTTTGTAACAAATACAATTAATTGCTCAGTGTTTTATGTTTTCATGGAGGTCTTAAGCATTGTTGCACTGTGGAACAGCTAGCTTACCTGGGGGAAAGGAAGGGAGAATTTATCCACCAGCTCCCTCTTGTATTGCATCTCTAGTCCTCAGGTAGGGTTGCCAGATTTAACAAAAAAAAGTCCCATGCAATTGTAATATAAATTATTCATTGTTTGTCTGCATTTAAAATTTAACCGTCTTGTATTTTACCTGGCAACCCTGCTCTCAGGACATTACTGCCCGTGCATTTCCTGGCAGCTGTCAGGGAAGCCAGAGCTTCCACAGATCCTGTGCACAGGCACCAAGGTTCCTTTCTCCTCAATACAGCCTTGTGGCAAAGGTGACGGCCAGAAGGCACAGCAGGAGGTAGAGAAGGTGATGGGGAGGGTGTGGGCAGGAGGATGCAGGCGCAGCTGCATGCGTGTAGGGTGATAACACAATTTTCTCTAAAGATGAATCAGCATTCATTATCTCATTAGTGTCTGCAGA
Source organism: Suricata suricatta (assembly GCF_006229205.1). Classification (NCBI taxonomy): domain Eukaryota; kingdom Metazoa; phylum Chordata; class Mammalia; order Carnivora; family Herpestidae; genus Suricata; species Suricata suricatta. The sequence goes on along the minus strand of NC_043701.1, from coordinate 76,739,760 downwards.
ACCATGCTGTATTAGACACTGGGATTACAGTAGTGAATAAGATTACAATTTCTGTTTACAGAATATAGTTCAACTATTATGTTGAGTCCTGGTTTTAAAGATACTTAATGAATGCTAGTGAAATGAAATAACTTTTTAGGTTTAGGTAATCTCTACATTCCACGTGGGGCTTGAACAATCAAGAGTTGCATGCTTTTCTGACTAAGCCAACCAGGTGCCCCTGAAATAATTTTTACAGTGCCACCTCATTAGATGGATAACTTCCTAAATGACTACTTTGGCAAAAACAAACAAAACCTACAAACGCCCAAAACTATTAAATGTATTCCTTTCTAGATGCCTCTAGAAAGAAATAGATAGCCTTCATCAAATATGGGAAATATTATTCAATAAGAAAGAAAAACACATTAAATAACACTTTTTATTTAGATGACCATAAGGCAGATCTATGAGAATGATATAAAAACATGGCATGTACTTTTGATAGCGGTATTTTGGAGCTTACAGAGTTTTAGCAAATAGCTATTACACAGTTCTGAAGAAGACAGTATGTTCCAAGCAGATACAAAATATCTAATGAAAGATCAAAGGCAAGAAAATGAGTGTCATTAATTAACAATGGAAAATCAATTCCAATGTAAACTGCACATTATCCTTGAAAAACTTTTAAAGATAAGAATTATTGAAGTCTATCTAGTTCATTCAGTGTTAAATAGAATCATGACAAAGAACAGAAGACCAGAATGGATTTAGTTTTGACTTCATATAAAAAAACCCAAATACACAGTGAGTTAAATATAGGCAGAGGGAGTAGAAGTACTCAAGTTTTAAATTTCTAATAGGCTTTCCTTAGGGTCTGGCCTTGGTCCTCTTAGACATTTGCCATTTCAGCAGCAAGATGGAGGAGTAAGATAAAGAACATATGCTGCTTTTCTTTGAAAAGACTTTCAGAAAGTCAACCATACATGCCCCTACATCTCACTGACCAACTCTCATTCTCATTGTTACATGTAACTGCCAGGGCAGTTGATTAATGTGATGGGTAGCAGCTTTTCAAGAAGTAGGGTAACCAGACATAGGGAGACAACTTCCGGTCCCTGGGTAGGCTGGATGTCTGCAAAGTTATGAAAGACCTTCAAGGAAAATCTTAAAAGAATTAAGATTGAAGCTGACAATTTGAAAATCATACAAAAGCACCTGTTTTAGTGATTCAATTTAGCCTATCCAGCCACAGGGAGAGTCCTATCTGTATAGTCTGCTCTAATTTTGAATGAATACATGATGGAAAGCCAGTGATTTCTAAAGTTAAAAAAAAAAAATCCCAGTATATTTGTGTGTTAGGCTGAACTGTTTTTATGATACCTAACTGTTTTTGGTATCATATGGACAGAATCTCTGAATATTAGCACTTTATAGTTTTCTTGCATTAAAAAAATTGAAGAACCCATTCATTCCTATAAAATCCACTGTTCCAAGGTAAGAACAGACTGTTTCCACTAAAATCAGTACAGGTTCATTTACAGCACTTACATATGCTGAATATCCACCACAATTTTTACTAACTTATGAACAATTGAGGGTAGAGCATCTCATTTTCATGATGACACATCACAAATAGAAATCTTAACACTGGACAGAGGCATGAGCATGTGTGGCAATGCTTTAGGCAAGAATTCACAAAATAATTTCAACACCACATTTGAGGCTGTTTGAATACTTATTTCAAAACAGATTCTATAGGTTGACACAGATTCAGTGTTTATAATATTCCTAAAGAAATACTTACGAGTTACATTTATGGCACTTTATTTAAAATATCACATAAACCTTACATTTCACAAATAAATCTCTATTTGGGGACAAAACTCTTTGTACAGAATTTAGTATGAAATAGTTTAATGGCAAAAGGCAATTAAAAAGAATTAAAATTTTGTCATATTATGTAAGAGATAAACAATACAAAAATTGGATATGATATTCTTTAAGCCCTTTTACACAAGTAATTTTTCATCATTTGGAAGTATGAATATATCTTAAATTGCTATTATCAAATTAATGTTGAAAGTAAAATTCCTTTATCAAGTCAAGATTATTCTAATTTATAAGAAATTAATCAGGTAGTTTAAAATGGAGCTCACTAGCCAATCCTGTATGTAGCACAAAATAATTATCTCAGATAAATACCTATAAATATAATTTCTTCATACTTTAATAAAATATTTTAAAATGTAAATAAAAATCTCTACATGTAGACAATCTGGGCTAAATTTCCATATATGCTTTGAAAAATATATGTTAGCATGAATATATTCTTATTTAAACATGATTTTAAATATTCTTCATAGAGGAGAAATCTGCACACAAAAGCTAAGTAGCATGATTCAGCCCATGATTACTTCCCTCTTAGGAAAAAAATTATTTTTGCATAGGATTAAGACGGGGTATATTTTCTACATTCTTATATTTTCTCAGGGGCACTTCTCTAAATACAAACCCCCACCACTTTCAAGTTCCCACCACTTTCTCACATCTAGCAAGAGCAGAATTCAGTTCTACTTCTGAGGCCAGAGTAATTATTTAAAAAAAGTGATTATGAAAAATAATTATTAAGAAAAATTATCAGGTTAGAAAATGGTAAAATAAAGCAATTAAAAGTCAATTAAGTAAACTAAATCAGTATTTTTTGCAGTTTTAGAAATTGTTAAACATTTAGAATTATAATGCATGTTACCTTTATTCTAAAACTTCAAAATTATCTCTCTGTAGTACTAAAAAGAATTTATCATTTGAAACAAAAGTTACATCCTATGTACATTTTCATAGTTTGTTTTTTCACATTTTCAAGGCCCCATTTATCTGTAATAGCGTTATATTATTGTCTGCTTAATATATACATGCAGCAGTATAATTCAATAGTCATCTAGCTTTTACAAATGTTTCATTGTATTTTCACATTAAATGGTGAAAGCAAGTGACACTTGAACAAAATGAAAATATGCTGTTAATATCACTAGTGTGCTACAACAGTGTATGGGTGTTTCCCTTTGAAAGTTATCGCCCTTTAAAAACTAGCAAGGAAGTGATTATCAAGAGGGAAAAAGTAGAATTAATATTTTAAAAAGGGAGAGCTCAAATAATAAGTACAAGATACTAGCATTCACCGAGAACACCAGAGACTCATGAGTGATTTACCAAATTGACAGGGTGCAGTAGGAGGGAATGAGCCAATGATGGGAAAGGTAGCCTCCACTAAATAAAACTCCTTTTATTTTGGCTGCTGCATTCAGTAGTACCTCAGTGGGTAAGTTTAGAAATGTTATAGTTTCACGATGTATAATTACATAATGCATATAATTGTATCTTATCTGAGATTTTCTATTTTAATAAGGAGCAAAAAAATGTGGAGCATTCTAATCAAAGTTTGAACAAAATGCAATTTTAATGTAGAATGTCGGCACTGTAAAATTTTAAGAATAATTTGTATGATTATATATCTCGAGTAGATTTATAATTAACCACTTTTCTTAATATCCTTCATGACTTGCAAACTGCTCCCTCATGAATGGCTGAGCAGGCAGGAGGACTTCTCAGGAAGAGAAAAAAGAGATGACCAACTCTACAGAGATTTTTAATATTCTGCAGGTCCTTAGCCATTTGTTAAAACTGTTCTGGTCCCACCCGACTCGAGTCTCTCACTGCAGAGAGTCCTGTGGACTGCCATGGGCCTCCAGGGTCACGTCTCTTGCAGAGTGAGGAACTGTAGATTATCCCACAGGCAATAATAAACTTATGACTGTGGTATTTTCAGGTATCTTTGACACCCACGACACACTGTGAAGAATGTCAATGCCTTTACTGACAAAAGAGGAAGCATCTAGATTGGCATCATGATGGTAATGAATGCATGAGGATGGAGCAGGGCCATTAGCCTAGTGGTTAAAACCGTAGCTTCAGAAATAGGGCTGCCTACATAACACATGCTGGCTCTGGCTCTTACTGTGACCGTGGGCGAACTGTTTTTCTATCCTGTTTTCTCTATGGAAAATGAAGATAACCTCTGCCATGGGGTTGTTGTAAATATTAAATGGGATAATACAAGTAAAGTGCTTAGAACAGTGCCTGGCACGTTATAATCCCTCAGTGAACATCCGTTAAGATTGTATACCAGAGAGAATGGTGACTGGCTGATGTACAACAACACAGATCCGCTGACAAACAAACCCTTGTGTATAAACTTAACACCCTCCCTGACACTGGAAACAACCGTAATATTCCCAGGATTGGCACTACATTAGACTAATCAGTTTTGGAAGCCAAATATCACAGTCTTCTCCCAAACCAACACATTAATATGCAAATGAAACTGCTTTGTAACAAGGAATGAAATCTTTCGTGAGGTACATATTATCAGTATGTATTTCATGTCTGTTTCATTTCAAATATGTCAGATTCAATTTGTTTTTTTAATTTGTGTTTGTTCACTGGTTCATACAATTAATTACATTCTTCAAACCCAATCTTATGAAAAAAATATAGGAATGTTATCATTCACCCTTACTAATGCTAATGTCACGTGTCCTTTCTTAAAGTTAACATATGATTATGGGTTTCTATTTCTTAAGCTGGATGACAATTAAAACCTCAGGTAAGCTTCAGAAAAAAAATACATCCATTAAATTATATTAAAACTTAAAATTCTGCTGGTTTGTAAAGTTTTCTAAACTTTAGGTCGTATCTATATTATTCACCATAAATATTTTTGCCTGATTATGCAATACAGTGTGTTAAAATAACAAGAGTTTATGGTTGTGCAAAAAATAAAACACATGTTGACTACAAAAATTCATATTGCCAAAATATGACCTCTGAAAATTAATTTCAAGAAAGTTCTGCCACTAAGTTGATTGAGATCTTACTGGAAGAATTTCGGCCCACGTCAATCTGACAGTGCACTTGCAAATGAAAATAAAGGAAGTCATAAAAAATAACGGCATGAGCAGAATTCTACATGACATCAGTGAGCACCATTTATCATCACATGACTGTAACTCTCTCTGGTGAGAGATGAGGAACTGCTCCTCCAATACCTTCTTCTAGAAATTGGCTCTTTTCCCAACCTCTTTTAATTCTCTTTAGCTTTCGGCTTATGCATGGAAGGAGTAAAATGATCTTACCCAGAATTACAATTGAGGGCAAAACAAGAGCAAGAACAAAGTTTGGTGGTGTATAAAACCTGTAGTACTCTTCTTCAAAAGCTCTTTTCCATCCATAAATTAAAACATGGAAAGTACTTATGAGCAGAGCAACGTATCCAAGTGTAGACTTGGGTAGAGGAGGAAGAAAAACAAAGAAACAGGTTAATCAAACTCATAAATTAACTTAATCCAGCTACACCATGTTTATAGTGCGCTAAAACTATTTTTATCTTAAATTATTGAGCTACTCTTTGTTCTCTCTTGAATTAAATAATTTTAATGTCTTCATATATTTCTTATATATTTGCAAATCTTATGCAAACAAGGCCATACTGCATACAGCTTAATACTGCGATTATTTTAGTATATCAAGAACTTTCTCATGTTATTAAATATGAAAATATGACCCTATTGTTTTATAATATTGCATTCAATGGATGTGTTACAATTTACTTAACCATTCCTTTTTTGTTTACTCATTTACTGTTTCCAACAGATCATTTACTCTGTTTCTAACTTTCCCTCAACTATAAGCCCTTCTCTATATTTTGGTTTATTTTCTAATTTATTTCTAATAGTGGGATTAGTTGTCAAAACATCTGGGTTTTCCATAAGGATACGGATGAAAATGGCAAAACTTCTTTAGGAAGGTTATCCACATTTCCACCAATTGTGTGTATTAAAAAAACTGTGTGTGTGTGTTTGTGTGAATGCTGAAGGGCATTCTCATGCGTATACACTCCCCACACACTGCCTCACATGTGTGTGTGTGTGTGTGTGTGTGTGTGTGTGTATATATATATATATATATATATATATATATATATATATATATACTGGTTGAAGGCAAACATAAAATATGTTGTAGTATTAGTATATAATATGAATAGCATTTTAAACTTGTGGCTTTATTGACCACATTATATGAAATGATTAAGAGTACTTCTGTTAAGTAGTTTATAGGCAAAAATCTAAAAGGTCAGCATTCTGGGTTCCCTAAATTGTTACGTGTGATTGCTTACTTTGACAAAATGGTCTATGTAACATTACATCAGTGTAATGATGTAATGTCTAACTTCACTGGGAAAGAATCAACTCTCCAGCAGAACACTGTCCTGTTTCTCACAGTTACTCATCTCAATTTAATGATCATTTGCATCTGTCCAACACCTTTTATCAGAGGGCCTACTATCTCTTTTCAGGTGCGATTAAGCTATCAGTAGGAAAAGTTTTCACATTTTCTTGCCTTCAAAAAAGGAAAGATGAATTTAGACAGGGATATGCCCTTAACTTGAATGAGTTCTTTAGATGAATGGGGGGAGGGGGGAAGCTTAAGCAAATAGGCAAAAACAAAACAAAACAAAATTCAGTGTACTACCAATGAGAGTCATCCATCCACTAAACTCGATCTAGGCTTACCCATCCCTACTTTCATTTTTTTTTCTTTTAAAATAACCTTAACCAGTAACATATGAGGCAGTATTATCAAAGTCTTTTGGTCTTTTACTTACTAAAACAAAATGGTCCTAAGCTGGCATCCAGCAATTTTTGTTCCTTAAGCTAGATGTATAAATGCAGCCCCAAAGGCAAGGCACTCTTTTATAAGAAGCATATTTAAAATTAAACTGCACTTAACACTTAAATTCTATGCCGCCCAATCCCTCAACCCACATACCTGAATAAAACTGAATTCTCTCCAGTTTAAAGCATTGCTCACTGATGGGATAGCGGTGACTGCCAGGAGGGAGAGTAAGCCAAGGCTCATTATGCCAAAGGAGATATACATTTCAATTCTCCAAACTTCTTCCTCATTCCAAGAGTTCTCAATATTTGCATGAACCTAATGAAAGCAAATGTGAATTTCCTTTATTTGGCAGAACATTAGCTGATCTGGCATTTTTCTCTTGGCATGAGAATACATCATGCATTATTTCAATTTAACATGCTATGATGGAGAACCTATTAGTGCATGCTATTGTTCCAGGTGTGGGAAAAGAGGAGGAGTTAAAAAAAAAAGGAGGACTAAGGTTCTCTCTATCCTTGCATGCGGGTGAGGGGGTGGGTAAATCTGCCATCTGAATTATGATTCACCACCATTAGTGGTCTGGAGTCCCAAGACCATGAATGCCAAGTGGTTGGTTCCAAGGCGAAATAAAAAATGTACTGGCAGTTAGACTTAGTTTTGGGGGACTTTTCCAAGTTGGTTTAAACTTGGTTGAATATTTTGGACACATTTTGGCCTTAGATCAACTTAGAATTCAGGAAGAGAATTTCTAAATTATGTCTGTATCCTCCTCTCTCACATGAAGAATATCTATATGTTAATGTCTCTTTTTTCTTAACTTCTTTTCTTCAAGAAGCTGAGAGTTCCATATGGATAAAATCATAACAAATGCAAATATTCTCTTGAATTGCCTCATTGATAATACTTTTCCAACTGTCCAGTTGTATCACTCCAAATGTCTTTCCCTTACACTGATAATACATATATAATCAAGTCAGACTTGATTAACTCTGAATGTGTGGTATTTTTAGAATTGTCTATTTACTTAAATAAAAGGTTTATTTACATGTAAACAGTTTAGTTGGAGTATAAATCAAGGGTTGGACTCCTTGGGCTAAAGCTTTGGTTTAAATAAGATCTGTTCATGGATAACAGATTTTAACTTAAACAGTTTAACTTTGTCCAGTTACACTTAACCAAACAAACTTGAAATTCAAAAAAAGAAAAGCTAGTTCTGAGCACAAGGTCCCTGGAACAACATACCAACATCCCAAAGAAAGCCACAGAGCTTTCTGTGGGAAAAGGCTCATTTGATACTTTGATATCTCTACAACATTACAGAACAGAGCTTACAACCTGGACCTGCCAGGCCTTCTGGTTCATTCATTCACCCTCAAATATATTTTGGGAGTGCCTTACTCCATGCTAGGCACAGTTCTAGGCATTAGGCACCTATCAGTGAACAAAATGGACAAAGGTTCCTCCTCTCATGAACTTTTGTTCTGATAAGAGGAGCCAGATGACAGTATATACAATCAACAAGGAAAACATGAAGTGTATTAGGCAGGCGGTGGTAAATACTATTGAAAAAAGTGAAGGTAGGACAGAGAAGGAGGACCTGGTGGTGGGAAGGTGCGCACAGGGGTCGAATCAAAAGCCCGTAGCCGAATTTAAAAGGGTGTCCAGGCTCAGCCTATGTGAGGACATGAGATCTGAGCAAACAACAGTGAGGGAGCTGGTGCAGCAGATATCAAAGCCTTAGTATTAAGTTAGGGGAAGGTGTATTTTTACAGAGACAGTGGCTTCAAGAACATCAATTTACTAAATTGTTTTCAAATTATTTTAGGTGTTAAGTATCGAGTGCTACATAGTTGGATCATGATGCCTTGGTTCCTTATAAAATGCAAAGCTCACATTTGTTTTGGTGCAGTGTCCTCGGCTGTCACAGGTAAATGCTACATCAAATAGCTTCAATAAAACTCTTTACATTTGCTCAGTGGAAATTATTGAAGAAAACCATACTCGGCTCCATCAAGCTCCTTCTATAAAATTTGAAGCTTTCCCTGAGATTTTCTTTAAGAGCTAAGTGCTATAGAGGGTCACCGGAGAAACTAAAGCTTCAGCTCAGTATCTTTCCTGATTTTTTGATATCAAAAACCTTATATATGTATAAGGTCTGATCCTGGCTCCCTATTCTGTTTCCCTGTTTGGTCCCCTAACTGTTCTCACTAGTTCTAATTTTTTCACATATGTTGCCTTATCGTTTCATGGAACATGGCCAATCATAAAACATTAAAATACCTAAATGTTTAAGGCTGAAGACAACCACTGCAATCATAACATTAAAAAATGAAAGAATTACATAAGTTATTTCTGTTCTTACTCTTCAAAGAAACATATAGTAGCAGCTTTTATCCTAAATGATTTTGGATCTGCCACATAATTCTTAGCCAGAAACACTGTATGAAGAACAATTCTTTCCCTGTCCTAAATATACCAAAATTTCTATTACAAGGTTTGTACAAGTTCACACTATTTTAAATTTTACATTTTACAGATGATGCTGATAAGGTATTTTACCAGTATCTAATAAATAACAAGGATATTCCATACCTGCTGATAAGCCATGTTGAGAAATAAGTATCTCTCTGACCTTCTCATTGGTAAGCAGAGGCTGTAGGCAACATGGACCGAAGCGAAGAAAAAACTTAGTAATCCAAGCTGTTTTCTACATTGTAACCAGGTCTCCAACCAAGGTGGGAATTTCCTGTATTTGGTACCGTAATAAAGCTGATACATAGCTGCCAGGAGACCTGCCAGGTATACCAGGGACAGCAACGTAATGGCAACTACGGGCAAGGTTTTATTCACAATCTCAATAGGAATCTTGTAAAAGTCACTCTGCTGGTTCCTAGCGTATGGGTGTATCACATCTCTGACAAAGGAATAAAGAAAGAAAAACGTGGCGAGGCTTATGGCTACTACCACTGGCCCTCTCCAGAGAGTAAATAGTCGCAGGGGTAAATTTTCAATCTCCCTGGCTGATGATAATGATCCCATGTCAACAGGAATGAAATTCAGCTGTCGGGCAAGTTCAATAACCTGCTGTCGAGCTTGAATATTGTTGCTGCATATGTAGACCTGTGGCAAAAACAAAAGACTCATCATTACTGCTGCTTACAAAAATGGTGATTGTGACGATCACATGCTCCACCTCACCCATGGAACATCACTTGTGATGACCTTGAGAAATGCAAAAGGTTAAGGAGGTAAAGCATTTAGTAACATATTTGTCTATTTATTAATAGGTTAAAACTGTCATATAAACAACAAAGTCCTTGCTACCTGTGATGACAGGAAAACAAAATGCAGAAAAATCCTGCTGGAGCCTGAGATCAGGAAGTCCTCAGGGGAAGAAAGGCTGGAGGAAAGAAAGGTTTCTGGACCACGTGGCCTGGTAGTGGTGGCAAGGTCAGATCTAGGTGGAGTTTGGGCTGCTGGCCCTCCGGCCACCACCTCACTCCCACAGGGCTAAGGGTGGGGTTGGCTGCCTGGACTTTTGAGGACAATATTCAGTTTTAGGACAGTAGTGATTCCTTTATAGATATCCAACAAGAGAGAGGATGGGTAGTTTAATTTGCAATTAAAATCTCTAACTTATGTCACAATGCCGTACTATTTATAAAATTTATCTTTGGCTTAGAAATGGATTCACCAAATATCTGAAGAACCATGAAGTTCTTATTATATTACTTCATTGGTCGGGACATGAAATTCTTTCATCTGTAAACAGTGATACTATACCTGTGTGGAGGAAAAAAATGGTATTATAGGCTTAGGTAATTTAAATAGTAAAGCAACTGCCATTTTCTAAGACTAAGATGCTATCTCTAAATAATATAATGAATTGGTGGGTGGGGGCTGAGGGTGGACTTTCAAACTACCCAAACCTCTTAGATAGGTTACTGTCATTGAGAATTCAATGAGTATTTGTGGCGTACAATTCACTGCTCACGTGAACCACTATAATTTATGGGTAGGTCATCTTACTCAGGGCTAGAAAAATATTGCTATAAAATCTCTGGGTAATGTCTGGAGAAAACAAATTCCTAAATATATCCCCGAAGGTGTTTATATAAGGTCTCTGAAACAGACCACACTGAAATATTTGCATGCTAAAATTTGCATTATGCTAATAATGTAGAGCTCGTTCAATTATTAATTTTACCTTAACATTAGCCAGATGACTAACAAAGTCTATACTATTATACAAATGTTCACAAATTTCTAAACTGGAGTGGGGAAGAATATATATTCTAAGGAAATAAGGAAAAGCATTCTAAATTAATTTTTTTACAGTTTTGACAATGGTGACTTTTTTTAAAATTCTTGTTAAAAAACTCTAAAGTAATAAAATTTAATTATAGATAACCTATAAACTACAAAGTTTATTTAAATTAAAATAAATTTAACATTTAATTTATAAACCTAAATATATAAATCCAACATTCATAACAAAGGCAGAGGGCCAAGAAATACAAATAAAACTATTTCTGTAACTCACTTTAAATTTAATTACCCATTCCATAGTTTTGTTGTTGTTAATGAATTAAAATTATCAAGGGGGTGCCTGGGTGGCTCAGTCGGTTAAACGTCGAACTATTGGTTTTGGCTCAGGTCACGATCTCACCGTTTGTAAATTCGAACCCCACGCTGGGCTCTGTGTCTTCAGCACAGCTTTGGATTCTCTCTCCCTCTCTCTCTGCCTCTCCCCTGCTTGCTCTGTCTCTCTCTCAAAAAATAAACAAATTTAAATTTGTTTGGTATGTACCCATTCCTAAACTTTGATGCATATACAAAAGAAAAAAGTATTTAGAAATAGCCTTTGGAAAGTTGCAAAGTATATAATCTGTTAGTAGTCTTCCAAATCAAAGACTTGAAAATGAATGGTTATCATGACTGGATATGCTGCAGGCAGGGATACAAAACTTGAATTTATCTTCTAAGGCTTGAAAAAAAATTTTTTTTAATGTTTTTATTTATTTTTGAGAGAGAGAGAGACAGGAGCAGGGGAGGGTCAGAGAGAGAAAGAGTCACAGGATCTGAAGACAGGCTCCAGGCTCTGAGCTAGCTATCAGCACAGAGCTGTACACAGGGCTCGAACCCACTGACCGTGAGATCATGACCTGAGCCGAAGTCAGAAGCTTAACTGACTGAGCCACCCAGACGCCCCTATCTTCTAAGGTATAAACTGTCTTTATGGATGAAAATAATTAAAGTCTTTTACCAGCATACTTAATTATGATACATGACTACACCTTTAAAAGATTTTTAAGGTGCACTATTTTACAAGTTTACTTCTAAAAGCTCTCATTCCATACAGGTATTGACTGAGGTCCCCATCTGCTTTATTCCCAAGTTGAACTAGATAGAACCCATACACTAAAAAAGGACCTAAGAATCCAATCTGCTTCTGCACACAGATTAAAAATCTACACTTTAAATAAAGTGGGCTGCACTATTTTAAATTCTATGAATAATCTATGTATAAAGTAAAAAGGTACTTCTAGAGAATTCTTCAGGATCATATTAAATAATGTTTCATAAGAAGATGATACTGTTACCAAATAGCTGCCAGGAACAAGGAGGGAGGAAGAAAGTTTGGGAGACAGAAGAAGAAAGCCATGTTTGTTATTGTTTGTTTTTGTGGAAGCCAGGAGAGACTCAAGGTAATGTGTCCCATTATTCATCAGCCAATTTTGCCTTTCCCTGATTTAGCTGGTGACAGCAAAGTCCAAGTAATTTTCTCAGCTTTACACATTATTTTATAGGGGTAGAAATGCACCCTTACAAGATCAGAACATGAATTTTCAGTTGCTCCTATATATTTTTCAAAATGATAATCCTTGCAAAGTGTCAGAATTAAGTTTTAAAAAGTTTGACTTTTGTTTAAACACTTAACTACAAAATACCAGATAAATAACAATAAAATTAGGGATTAGCAGGTACAAACATCCACTTAGAGAATAAGTAAGTCATGGAGATAAAAGTACAGATAGGAACACAGTCGATAGTGTCGTAATAATGTATGGTGACAGATGGCGACTGCACTTCTCATGGTGAGCACTGAGTGATGTACTGAAATGTCAAATCACCATGTTGTACGCCTGAAACTAACAGAACACTGTATGTCAACTATACTTCAATAATTAAAAAGAAAAGAAAATTAAAAAAAATAAAAACACACATACCTGCCGGCTGGCATCCTTAGGTCCTGACTGAAGTGCCCAAGCCGAGATAACATTAAAGCCTTTGACAATCAGGGAATCTGGGAATAATGAAGCCAAATATTCAGCGTTGGATTCTGGGTATTGGTTAATCCTCATGTTATTGCTCACATCAATCAGGATTTTACCCACAAGCAGATGTCTCAGGTCCCACAGGGAGGTGTAATGTTCTCTATGTATAGCAACAAATATTATATTTGTTTTTGTCAAAGCATCTTCATGATGAGTGACATCTACCACATGAGGAAAAAATTCGGAAGCAAACTTAGGATTTCTGCTTCCTATAACCACATGATAGCCACATCTAATAAGTCGAATCGTCAGCGATTTGGCAAAATCTCCACTTCCAATGACACCCACGGTGACCTTCTTTGCATCTTTGATACCATTTATGCCATTAGGCAAAAAAGTTTCACTAAGGTTCTTAGGGCTTCCCATCATAGAGATTGATTCCATGATATGGGCTCTTTCAAGATCACCAGAGATATCCTAGGGGAGAGAAAATAAAATCTTCATCAATTACCTATTACCAAACATTCACACACTTATAGACATTAAAATAGTACCTCTCATTTCTAGAGGTAAAATATTTTGGCAAGCTGTATGAAACTGAGAAACCAGGAAGACACAATTTGTAAGCTGAAAAAGGATGTCAGAACAGAAAAATGAACTGTCACAAAGTTGATATGCTAAAGTGGGGCTTCTACAATTTTAATGGACACATGAATCACCCAAGAATCTTGTTGAAAGGCAGATTCTGATTCAGCAGGTCTGGAGTGAGGCCCGAGATTCTCTATTTCTAACAAGGTAATACCGATGCTGCTGGTCTGCCAACCTCTCGTTGAGCAGCAAGGCACAACAGCACAAAAGAAACAAACTTTAGTTTTCACCTACAATTTATTTTAAAAACACAGTTCCAACAAGTCTGATTCCCCAGCGTTGCAGCAGATCAGAGGCAGCCAGTCAGAAATGCCACTAGAGGTGGAGGGGACCATGCTGGCATGTGACAGCTCACATGACAACAGAAGACAGAAAAGCCACAAAAAACTATTTAAACTAAAACTGGCTAGGTTCATTTAGGATGGACTCAGTCAATTATCCTATATACCTCCTTAGCTAATGAGTGACTTTATTCTTAAATGAGAGATAAATCTGCTAATAAAAAATGAGCCCCTGCATTTAAATAAGACTTAAAGAAAAACAGGCTTTAAAATATAACAAAAGATTAATCAAATACCACAGTCTATCATTCACCCTATATCCTATATTTTATTGAGAAAGACAGCTTCCCAATGAAAACACAGTTAGTAATGTGTTTATGGTCTTCAATTACACAATACTTATGAAATCTTTTTCTTCCCCTTTTATTTGTTGGCTTCACAGAATAGGATGCAGTTTATTTTCCCTGAAAAAAATTGTCAAATTTTTTTTTACTTAAGTGAATAACATCTGAAATATTGATGTTTGTAATAACTTGCCCAAGAAGACACATCAGATGGTCATGAATCAGTGTCACTGCTGGATCTGAACAAAAAATACTCTTCCAGTCCATCCCCATTGCAAAATGTCTTTCATGCTTACAGCGGATGTAAGCACCACAGAGGATTTAATGGATTTTACAGGAACAGGTAGAATGCTTCAAAAAACATGTTTTTCAGGTTTTAACTAGATGACATTTGAAATTTAGATGAGAGCCAGAAAAACTCAACTTTTTACCCTAGAAATGGATCACAATGACTCCAAAAAACCTGTAAGTTATTTTCAGAAACATAACACATTTTCTGTGTGCCGACTGCTGGTACTTTTTTATTCACCGACGGAACCCCACAAGCACTGAGACAGGTGCTGGTACTGTCATGCCCGTTTTGAGGAGGAGGAACCAGACATGCAGTAGATAATTTGTCCATGGTGAAAGATTAGCAAGTCAGGGAGCCACATTTGGATCCCATGCAGTCCAGCTAAGGGTTACGTTGGTGCATGTCAAGAATTTGAGAAAGGGCATTTTTCTGGAGGGGAAGGGGGGGACTTGGAACACTTATGGTTGTGCTCAACCGCAGAGAAGTATGTTCTTCTCTGGCCATGGTCTGCTCCTAACTCAGATCCTGGTAAGGGAGAAACTCACTATTTTTGAATCTATATTTCCTTTCACACACTTCAAGAAATAGATATAATTAAATCAATGCTCATTTCATTCAACAATCCAAGGTGAACTGACCAACTTGCCCCTAATTATGTTACCTACGGGGGAAAAAGAGTAACTAGATTCACACACAGGAACCCAAGTGTCTTGTCTCCCAGTCCCGAGCTCTTCTGAGTAGAGACTGTGGCATCTCCTAGACATGAGGACTGCCCCACTGGCGTGACCTGAGGTTTGCTGACTCTGCTTGGTGCTATGGGAGTAGTAGAAGATCCAAGCACTTGAGCAAGTGAGAAGAGGCAGAACTCCAGTCTCAGAGCTGCTTCTTCCCACACGGGAGAACCACACACTGAAATGACCTGAGGAGCTTTCAAACCCAGTGATAACTAGTCACCTCCACCCCTCCACCCAGATTTTTGTTTAATTGGTCTGGAGTCCAGCTTGGGAATCAGGATTTTTTTTATTTTTAAAGATCATCAAGTGTTTTAATTAATACACATCCACTTGACAACTCTACTAAAAGATTCAGGATTGAAGCTAATACTTAATTTGGTATTTGGAAAGAACAAATGTGGCTTTTTGATCCTCAATTATGCTCATTTTTACAGTGTTGTAATAATGAAAAGTAACACTAGCAAAAGAGTAATAGTTGCCCTCCAGAGCAGGAAGCTGAGGAAATGCATGCTGTCCTTTCCCCTCTCCTTCCCAGCAGGAGCAGAATCAGAAGGTCCACTCACTATTTTGCAATTTCCCTTTTTTCTACTTTCTGGAAAGGGCAGTACTGCCCTTTAAACTCTGTCATCCCACTGCCCAGGATACTTGGTTGTTTCATCACATTCAGCATTCAGAATGGTCCAGTGATGCTATCTTTTCTTGTCCGACAAGGGCATCAGGGGTTCTGATTGGAGCAGATGGGAGTTTCCAAGTGCACTGACTTGCTCTAGAATAAGGTCTACAAAACTGTAACGTGAATGTGATCACCTGAGGTCTTGTTAAAATGCACTAGGTCTGGCTTGAGGCTCAAGATTCTGTGTTCTCCCAAGCTCCTAGGTCCTTGTCACACTGATTAGCCAGGTCCTAGTGTCTCTTTACTTTAGATCAAAGAATTGAGAAAACTATGTTAAATGAAAAACAAAGACGTTGCACTTCACTCCGGTAATCCAATACTGAAATCCTTTTGTTTCCAAGTCTTAAGGCTATATAATAGTAGTATCACCACTTTACATTTCACACTGTGACACTTCAACTTTATGAGCTTGATTTAAGTGTGATGTAAGTAGCACATTGGTTCCTTGAAACTTCAAAGTCAGTTTTCTTGACTGGCCATTCAAGGTGCTGTTTGCATTTAATATTTAAAGTGTATTTACCATCAACATAAAATAATGGGGTTATACTTAGTTATGTGGCCTCCCCATTCCTCTGGCTGAATGGAGCTGTCATGCTACAGAAACAGAACCTAATTTGTTTCATACATAAACATTATTATTGATGATAGTAACTCTGAAAGGGCTGACCTCAGACATCTTGATGATTTAGATAGGCTACCAAGAAAAGGTAATCCCCCAGGGCCATGGCATTGGGTAGATGTATTTTTGACTTTCCAAGGCCACATCTGAACCTTTCTTCTTTCCTGCAAACACTCAGCTCCACTGAGGCTTGTGACACCTCATAAAACTTCCTGATAAGCACTACTTTTATCTACTGACTTCTAGCTCTTTATCACTAGTGCCTTTGGCCCAACACAGTCTTCTTCTCTATGCCAACAGGGGTCATCCTTCTCCGGTGTGTCATCATTTGAATGGATAAACCCTTCAACCTCATGGCCTCTTGTTTCTGTCAGTTGTTCATCAAAAACAATGAATCTCTGCTTCTACCCCACTCATTCATTTTCTGACATCCCCAAGCACTATCTCAAAGCTTTCCAATAATCTTAGTCAAATATTCGCAGTGATAATTCTAGACAGCAGAAGAAATCTGATGCACTGACCCACTATTTTCTCACTCTCCATCCACCTCCTCCAGGTTTCTCTTTACCCATCCTAAATTCCATAGGGTCTAATTATTGTTACTTGCTTAAAAAGATTAACTCCTGTTAAGGACTAAATGTTTGTGTCTCTGCCCTTCCCCACCCAAATTCTGATGTTGAAATGCTAACAATGAGAAGCTATCAGTCAGTCTGGATTTTATAAGGTGATTAGGTCATGAGAGTAGAACCCTCTTGAATTAGTGCCCTTATAAAATATACCTCAGAGAACTTTCTCTCCTGCCATATGAGGACAGCAAGATGATGACAGTCCATGAACCAGGAAGTGGGACCTGAATCTGTTCTGTAAATAAAAATGCAATAACTATTCTTGGGGCACCTGGGTGGCTCAGTTGGTTAGGTGTCCAACTCTTGATCTCAGTTCAGGTCTCTATTTCATGGTAATGAGTTCAAGCCCTGTGTTGGGCTCCATGCTGGGCATGGAGACTACTTCAAAAAAAATGCAATAAATAATCTTTGTTGAGTGTTTCAAAAAAAAAAAAAGTGAGGACCAGGGGCGCCTGGGTGGCTCAGTCAGTTAAGCACCCGACTTCAGCTCAGGTCATGATCTCACAGTTTGTGAGTTTGAATTCTGCACCAGGCTCTGTGCTGACAGCTCAAAGCCTGGAGCCTGCTTCAGATTCTGTGTTTCCCTCTCTCTGACCGTCCCCCACTCAGTCTGCTTCTCTCTCTCAAAAATGAATAAACATTAAAAAAAAAAAAAGAAAGAAAGAAACGTGAGGACCAAAAGAGAAGTAAAAACGTCTATAGGTAAGATCCTTCTCTTTGCTAATCAAGACATGGTAGCCCAAAGTGGGGTTAAGTGTTATGTCAATGTCCTGGTTCTGGGCTGAGCAGAGTAAACATCCTGAAGCTGACTGTCCTGATTGTGTCCTTTACTGAAACCGCAGTCCTAGTCTTTCAAACTTCTGGTGTACCCTCTTTCTCACCTTTCTTATTATCCTTTCTCTAAAAATGTAGTTTTTTCCTGTACTTTTTCAGTATTAAAATATAATAATGCTCATTCATTACAAGTATTATTTTCCATGTCTCCAGTAAAATAAAAAGTGATGAATACAGTTTTTCATTCCCTTTTTATCATTGTATAGTGTCTCCACCTCTTACCCCCTCCAAAAGGCTGAGGAGCTCAAAGAAACTGCAAACCATTTCTGAATACCCTGCACAATATCTAGAGTGGGTATTTTTTTTCTGGGAACAGCTTTTAATCTATGAAACAACAGAGATGGAGATGCTGAATAAAATAACAAAAACACTCCCTTAAAGAAAAGATAAACACCAGGATATCAACACAACAAAGAAATAAAGGTGGGGAGAGCGTGTGGGGGTGGGGTCGGGTGAGACGGGTGGAGGACGCGGATTAGGGAGAATTTTAAATATTCTCAGCAGTGGAGCCGTTACCAGGACTCCATCTAATCAGTCTTGAGGGTGGGGGAAGACGCAGGAGTTCAAATTCTACTTCTGCCAGTTTCATCCGCAGTGATGAGTGATAATTAACCATGGCTCGGAATAAGTTTTTCCATCTAAGAAACGAACTGCCTGAGGAGTAAAAACTGACACCAATCCTTCTCCAAGGAGTAGGGAAGATAATAAACGGAAACCTCTGGACAAAATTCTCCTTATCTCTCTGTTCTATTTTAAGAGCAAGATTTTTAGGGCATAATTTTCAACAAGTTTTGGTTGAGGCTGAACACAGGGCTCAAAGACAATTTAGGACACTCAAAAAGCCAATTACCTCCTAACACATCATGGCCTAAACACCCAGTGGAAGCATAACTGGCTAATAAACAAAATTGACTACTAGAAACACTTTTTCACAAAGCAGCGCCGCATGATAATTCGGTGAGATGCGCTACGTGAACCCAAAGTGGTAGGCAGAGACGAGGGGCAAGGCTAGCATAACCTGCCCGTCCTTTCCCTTTGGGGCGCATCCTACCTGGGACGCTGTCTCGCCTGGCCTCCTTCCTCCTGGGCCCAACCTCAGGACTTTCTGGGAGCTCGTGGAAGACCGAGAGGAGTAGAGGGCGGAATCGGTGGCACAGACACCCTTCTCCACCCTTCCCACTCCCGACCTCGAGGTGCCAGATCAGGACCGACAACCGCAGAGGGCGCGGAATCCGGGGAGGACGGACGCAGCGCGTGGCGCCGACTGCATCTTGACCCTCAACTCCGCCGCCACCACCTGGTCTCGCGCTCATTCCCAACCCGCTCACCTCTGCGTCTCCCGCGCCGGGCAGGGACGAGCCTGGCAGCTCTACCGGACGCGGCGACGACTCTCCGGGGGCTCGTCCGCGCTCTCGGGCCTAGGGGCCGCGCCTCCGGCCGGCAGCTGCACGGTGGCTGCCGCGCCAGTCGCGCCCCGGCTGCTTCCCCGCCTCCCCGAGCTGGATCGCGGATTGCCGGAGAGGAGGAGGACGCGGGAGGCGCGCAGAGGCCGGCCTCGCAGTGACGCGCCGCCAGGGGCTGTGCGC
>NC_043701.1:76564426-76720025 GCF_006229205.1 Suricata suricatta | reverse complement strand
ATTGTGCCCATGTAATAAATGTTCAGAAATGCCCTTTCATAAAGCATTTTTAAAAACTCCCCTCAGATAGAAGGATCCTCACAGCCTGCGGACTGCAGGTTGGTCTGTTGACTTTGACCTTCACTGTAGCTGGTGCCGAGTTACTCTGGAGTTGGGGAACGGAGTATTAGACCCGGAATCAGGAGAGCTGTATTCCTGAGAAAGTCACTAACTCTTGAGGCCTCAATGGCCTTGAATGCCCAGGACATCTCTGAGTTGTAAGGACTCTTTTGGCTTTGGGATTCTGTAAATTTTCTCCCTGCAGATTACCATGTCAGGACTCCTTTATTTTTTGCAAGAGATATTTCTTTTCGCAATTTGAGAAAATTCTCAAATTTGGGTAACTTTTTTTCATACGTTAAGTCGATTCTCATTTCAGCAAATGAAGTTTAAAAATTATCTCTCCTGGTGGTTTATTAACCAGGAAAAAAAAAAATAACCGAGAAGGGGGTCTCAGATCGATCATTGGACAACTGCACTTTCCCCTCTCTAGTCCATTCACGGATTAACCTTTGCAAATGCTGGTTTGGAAATACATTCTTTGTTTGACTTGACATTTGCCCCGTTCCCCTACCGGCAAATATTATTAAGGTTTAAAGTTTAGGCATAAGCTAAGTCTTTAGTAATGTTGAGGTATTGACAACTGGTGAAATTCTTTCCATTTTGGTAACTGGAAAAAACAGTTACACTTTATGCCAATTTTTATTATTTTGCTTCAATACTACTCTCAAATAATGAAATTAGCGTTTTTTTAGCACTCCGGACGACAAGGGGAGGGAAGTCATGAATTTTAGTAGTTAATGAAAAAGTGTGCAGCTTTCTCATGTGTTTTTTTAGAAAAAACAATAGCATTATAAACATTCACAAAGGGTTATTTTAAAATAAAGCATTTTCTAACTATCCTAAAACTATGAATTATTGTACAAAACATGTAGGTAAGCCATATATTTTGTTATTATTATTTATTTATCTTTACAGATTTTATTGTTTTAAGTAATCTCTACGCCCTACCTGGGGCTTGAACTCACAACCCCAAGATCAAGAGTCACATGTCCTACCAACTAGGCCAGCCAGGCCCTCCTAAACCGTGTATGTTAAATATTTTTAAAAGCTATCTTAACATTGGACTATCCCAGTCCCACAAAAAGTCAAGTTATATGCAGAATCACTTCAAAGAGAATCAGTCAATAATTCACAATTGCCAGAAGGAATATCTGCTTTTCATATCTGAACTATTAAATATCCCTGATGGAAAATCTCATGTTGCCAATTGTGTCCCCCAAAATTGGTGGCATTGATGCAAAGCATGATTCCTTTCAGCTCATTCCAGGGTAACTGAAATTCTTACTACTGTTTTTCAGTTGGAGTTTGAGTATATAAAAATTATTTTGCAAGATTTTCCAGGTCATGATGTACTCTCTGAGAAATCTCTACAGTTCCCTGAAATAGTAATTGATTCCACTGAAGTGCAGCTATAATTTTATTAAATGGATCTCTAGTGGCCTAGAGATGTTAACACAAGTTTTTCTTTGAAGTTAGTGTACAACTGAGTAACTTTAGAATGGTAGTTCTCAAGGTGGGTAACCACATACTAGCTCCTCAAGATGCTCCACGAGTAAATCATTCAAAAATATTTATTGAGCTTCGACTATATCCCTTGGCTGAGTTACTAGAAACAGGGGTGAAGAACACAGATATACTTATCTGTCCTGATAGAATTTGTAGTTTGGTGGGGAAGCTAAATTAGTAAACAAATGCAAATAAGGTTTATACAGATTGGCTTATGCAAGTAAAGTAATATAAATCATGATAAAAACAACAGACAGAGATAAATAATAAAAAGAACTTTTTATTCACAATATATATTAATGGATTAGAGGCTCAGAATTTCTGTAAAGACATTTACTTATTTTCAACAAATCCCCAAATTTATTTTGAGCACTGAAACTTTGTGAGGAATGTTTATTCATAAAATAGAACCATTTTTAGTGAAACTGCTTTTTTGAAACCAAAGGATCCAATAAACATATGTTTATTTGTCAATGCACATTCATATATTTTAATAGACTTATAAACATACATACTCTCTGTATAAAATAGGTTTAGTTTGAATACAAATTATATGGTAACATAAGTACATTTGTATATTCCAGTAGATTTATAAGAATATTTTTATGAATATTGTCTGAGGAAAAAATGACAGAAATATTTATAAATCTATTAAAGTATACAAATATGCATCTGTATTAAACAGGTGTTTTGTAGAACATACTTCCATATATAAACATGGTCTAGTTAGTTATAATTCTTAATCAGTATATAGTTCATTATATTGCACAGCATCCTATTCGGGGCTTGATCCCACACCCCCAGGATCATGACCCTAGCAGAAATCAAGAGTTGGACACTCAACCAGGTGCCCCTCGGATTATTACTTTATTAAACATTTAAAATGTATATTTTTAAATAATTTTTATTAGTTTATCATGATAAGTGTATCCTTTAATTCCCACCCCTATTTCTCCACACACATTTAAAAATGTGTCCTTTTTTTAAAAAGATTTTTTTTTAAGTAATCTCTACACCCTGTATGCAGCTCAAACTTATAACCCCTAGTCAAGAGTCACAATGTTCTACTGACTGAACTGCCAGCCAGGCACCCCTAAGAATGTGTATTTTTAAAAATGATAAAAATTTTGGTACAAGCAGATTTGATTCTGAATCTCATGGATGACCACCTTATAACTCACTATAACCTTGCAATTTCAGAGCCCATATTTTTTTGCATTTTTTATTGCATTGGTGCCTAGCAATATCACCCTGTCAAACCTTTCTGAGAAAACTCTTACAGCTGACCAAAAAAAGAAAAAAAAATTTATAAAAGGAATGCTTTCAATACATATTTCTCCAAAGAAGATATGCAAATGACCAATCAGATCATGGAAAGATGCTCAACATGATTAGTCCTTAGAGTAATGCAAATCAAAACCACATGAGATATCATTTCACATCCACTAGGATGGGTGTGGTCAAAAGGTCAGTATCACAATATCAAGTGTTGGCGGGGAAGGGGAGAATTTAGAACCCTCATACATTGCTGCTGAGAATGTGAAATGGTGCAGCTGCTTTGGAAAATGGTTTGATTATCCCATTTCATGGTGTTGAAAACATGTCTACAGAAATACAGAATACGGAAGCTAGCACACAAATGTTTATTGCAGCACCATATATAGTAGCTCGCAACCCAATGTCTATCAAGTCTATCAAGTAAGGAATGTACAAATGAAAGGTAGTATATCTATATAGGGAATATTATTCACATATTATTATAAAAAGGAATGAAGTACTGATACAGGCAATGTGTGGATGAATCCTGAAAAAGTAGGCTAAATGAAGGCTGTCAGACACAAAAACCCATATATTTTATAATTCCATTATATAAGATGTCCAGAATAGGCAAATTCATACAAACAGAAAATGAATTAGGAGTTGCTAATCTACTACCTGGTGGTGATGGGTAGTTAATGACTGTTTAGAGTTTGAGCTGAAATACTACTGGTTAAATGAAAAAGGCACCATGTTGCAGTGCAAATTTGTGGAACAGGAGTTAGAAAGTCTTCAATGACTATGTGAACTGTTAGCAAGTTGCTTAACCACTCTGGGTCTTAGGTATAGTGTCCTGAATATGATAACAGGTTTAAAATTCTGACATTTTCAGTATACTAACTATTGTTCTGTGATAAGGTGTTGTACACACTTAATATTTAATAAAGAGATATGCCTTTTAAGGTGCCAAACTTTCATGTGGTGTCACCTAGCTGGAAGTTGATGAATGGTACGTTCTTTTCTCATTTGATATCAGTTTGAGTACGCAGTTAAATTCTCCAAAGTAGCAGAAAGTAAAATGGTCAGAAATAGAGAATATATGGATTATTTAGAGATTGAAAAATTAACTAGAAAATTCACACTTGGCTGCATAGTATTAAAGAGTCATTCCTGATGTTTTTCTATCTTTTTTAACCCAACATATGCTTTTGATGTCATTTTGGGCATCATCTTAACAGCTGCCATGTAAAATGTTGTAGAAAGCTCTTGTGGTAGCAGGTCTTCAGAGCTGGCCTCCCATTGAATTACACCTTCCAGTATTCCTGCCTTTGTGTAGTCTTTCCCAACACTGAACCTGGGCTGGCCCCATATAACAAATAGACTGCAGTAGTGGTGATGCTTTTTGACTTCTAAGGATAGAACACAAGAAGCCTTGTAGCCTGTGGCTTGGTCTCTTAGAACTCTTGTTCTGGGGGAAGCAGTAGCCATTTGAAATTTACCTTGAAACTACCGTGCTGTGAGGAAACCCAATCTAGACTCCTCAAGACCCCATGTGAAGAGACAGCTGCCTGCCCAGTCTGCCCAGTCGAGGTGTAAATCATGTGAGTGAAGAAGCTGTCTTGGATGTCCAACACAAACCTACAGATGACGTCAGCCCACCTACTGCCTAGTAACAAAGGCATCAGAGACTTCAAAGGAGAATCACCAGGATGAGGTCAGTCAACTCCCAAAACTGTGAAAAGTAATCAATTGTTGCTTTATACTGTCAATATTGGGGCAAGGTATCATGCAGTGGTACAGAAACTTGTTTAAGGACCAAAAAAAGTTCATTTTCTTTTTCAGTCAGTAGCATTTTACTTCTCTCTTATAAGAACTCCTTTAAAAATATCACAATTAGCACTTTTTTTTCAGGAGACTGTTCCTTCTTTGTTTTATTATTTTAAAAAATCACAAGGACATTATTTCATGATTTCATGTTATTTCATCATTTTTTAAATACCTGATTTAAGATGTAGATTTCCAGAATAACTGACTTATCTCTAACATTGCAAATCCTCTTGTTCATACCCATGAAAGAAATCAGCTTTAAGAAACAAAACCCAAGTGCTAGTTCTATAAACGTAAATGTTTGGCCCTCTGACTATAAAGGGATCAGAAAAGATTAGGAAAGGAAGAGATATGAAACAGGAGTCTATTTTAATCAGTTTCATTATTTTTAAAGTTATATTTAACCTAGTTTATTCATTTGAAAACACATTAAACACGTTTAAGTAAAATTGAAATGCACTTTGAAATGTTAGAATTTTATGACTCTAAATCAAACTATCTCTAAAATAGAGATGGCCATGTAATTTTATACAAATGTTATTAAGAACTGATCCCAGCATTTATCAATAACAATTGTTTTATAATACTTAACTTCTTTATAGCACTCCAAAATAAATTCTATTTAGATCAAAGGGTCACAATTTAAGTTCATATGATGAAGAAAATCAGAAAAAACAAAGTGAATGTTAGTCATATGTCTAGTGGTGAAAGGATTATTTAAGTTTGGATAAATGGAAACAATCCCAAAGATAAAGAATTATCATTTCAACTAAATAAAAGTTAAAGTTGTTTGTTTTTTAAAAACATACACTGAGGGGATATGTTTGCTGTAACTTAAAAAAGGATTAATATCAAATATTTAAATACACAAATTCAGAACAGAAGCCACTTTAGGCTCCAATAAAAGTGCAAAAGAATTGAACACTTTAGTAAGAAGATATAAAATTGCTTAATAACCAGAGACACTGGGAAAGATACCATCTATCGGCTTTCTATAATCTCTTCATTCTTTTCCTGTTGGTTAATTTTGAACAATCCAGTATTTATGCAAACAAATCATCAAAGGTTTTCTACTTAAAGGAACTCTTTAAAATTTGCACCGAATCTTTGTTAAGGCAAAAAGTAAGTAGGCCATTGGCTTAAAAATGATGGGACAATATTTCTTTTGTTCTTTTCCTTATTATGCAATTATATCATAAAGGAATTCCAATCTTCAATGTACATACTGGGCCTCTTTATCTTCTTACATTATTTGACTAAAGTAAATATATTGTAGTAAATTCACTGCAGGAAATTTACCCATTTTTGAGTGTTGTTCTGTTTTGAGGCTATATAGGATTATGTCATTTAGTTAAGACATAAATTATACAGGGCCACTTGGGTGGCTCAGTTGGTTAAGCATCTGACCCTTGGTTTCGGCTCAGGTCATGATCTCACTCGTGGGTTTGAGCCCTGTGTCCAGGCTCCTGCACTGAGAGTGAAGGGCTCTCTCTCCCTCTCTTTCTGTCCCTTCCCTACTCCTGATCTCTCTAACTAAATAGGTAAGTAGATAGATAGATAAATAAATAAATAAACAACATTTTAAAAGTGAAAGAGATGAATAAGAGAGCCAAGCGGTCGGCAAGGGAAAAGTGTCCCAATGGGGGAGGGGTGTATTCAAATGGAAAGACCCTGAGGACTAACAGGAGCCATG
The DNA here is from genome assembly GCF_006229205.1 of Suricata suricatta. Classification (NCBI taxonomy): domain Eukaryota; kingdom Metazoa; phylum Chordata; class Mammalia; order Carnivora; family Herpestidae; genus Suricata; species Suricata suricatta. The sequence continues at coordinate 76,713,640 of NC_043701.1, read as the reverse complement.
CCCTGAGGGCAGGCCTGCTTGGCTAGAGCAGATTTAATGAGACCAGCAGTGGGAGGTGAGGTCAGAGATCTCCAACAGAGAATGGGATGTGGGTGGGTCTGGATTGTTTAGGTCTTTAAAGGCTAATGTAAGAAGAAATTGAATTTTTATGAAGAATGGAATGAGAACCCTTGGAAGATTTTAACGCACTAACTGTGGGTACAGTGTGGAAAATTGACTGAAGGGGGAGACAAGAATGGAAGGGGGGAAACAATTATGAGGCTATTGTGATAATCCAAGTGAGGAGTGGACAGACAAAGGAGGCAGGAGAGGATCTGGGAGAGAGAGGCTTCTGGAAATACCCTAAAGGTAAAGCCATAAAATAACTTGATTGTGGATTGGATGTGGTGCCTGAAAGGAAGGTATTTAGGATAATGCCAAGGATATAGGGCTAACCAACAGTGTCAACAGAATTGCCATTCATTGAGAAGGGGGAGATTGTGTCTAGATAAGATTAGGAAGGGGGAAAGATCAGGAGTTCAGTTTGAGAGTGTTACATTGCAGATAACAAGTCGGGGAAGGGATTGCCTATGTGAATCTGATGTTCAGGAGAGGCATCTTGCCTAAAGATATTAACTTGATTGTTATTGGCACATAAAGTATTTAAACCATGAAGTCTCTGATGGAGTTAGAGTGGTTAAAAAGGAAAAGAATTCCAAGTATTGAGCTTTGGAACATTCCAATGTTTGGCTTGAAAGAGATAAGGAGTAAAGGACAAAGGAGTTAAGATATCAGTAATGAGGCTAGAGAACAGTAAGATAGTTGAGTGTCTTGGAAGCCAAGTGTAGAGAATAGTTCAAGGAAGAAGGAATTCTCAACTGTGTCAAATGCTTTTGTGTTCAAGTAGGATGAGAAATGAGAACAAGATTTAAAATGTGAAGGTCATTGGTAATTTAGCTCGTGTTAATTGGTTCAGAGGCTGGGAGAACAAAAACGAGACAATATGTGTAAACAACTCTTAAGAGTTTTGCTGTAATGGGTGCCTGGGTGGCTCAGTTAGTTAAGTGTTGGACTCTTGGTTTCAGCTCAAGTCCTGATCTCACAGGTTCCTGAGATCAAGTCTCATGTCAGGCTCTACACTGCCAGAATGGAGCCTGGTTAGGATTCTCTTTCTCCCTCTCTCTCTGCCCCTCCCTCACTTGTGCTCTCGCACCCTCCCCCCAAAATAAAAAAATAAACATTTAAAAAAAGTTTTGCTGTAAAAAGAAAAAGAGAAATGGAGTGGCAGCTAGAAGAGGAACTAATGTCCAAAGACAGAAGTATTTTAAGATGGAAAAAGAAATCATATATGTATGCTTAGGGGAAGGATCCCCCAAAAAGCAGGAGACTGATGTTGCAGAACAGAGAGTGGAGAATTGCTGGAGCAAGGTCACCAAGAAGACAAGAAGGGAAGGGATGTAGTGCCTAACTGGTGGAGCTGGTCTTTGCTAGGAGAATGAACAGTTTCTATCCAGTAGAAGAAAAGGCACAATGGGTTCAGATGCACAGAAGTGACTAGATGTCATGGATGAACTTGTGCAGGTTGTCCTCTGACTGCTTATTTTTTTCAGTGGAAATAGGAAGCAAGATTGTGTGCAGAGAGTGAGGATGAGGGAGAAGAAGAATTTGAGGAAAGAGAAAAAGGCATGAAAAATGGACCAATAGAAAGTGCATGATAAGAAGGCAGAAATAAATCTAAATGTACCAGTAATCAGCACAACTATGAGGGGAGAAGCTTTTCCATCAAAAAGCAAAACTTTCAGACTGAATTGAAACAAACATTTACCGTATTTGTAAGAGTCAGATGTAAAACACAAGGACATAGAAAAATTAACAATCAAGGGTTCAGAAGGTGTCCAAGGCAAATATCAAAGGAGACATGATCTAAGTATATTAACACTAGAAGAAAATGACTTTAAATAGGTTATTATACAATGATAAAATACTCAGTTCACCAAGAAGATAATTCTAAATTTGCACACCTCTAATAACATAGCCTCAAAGCATAATATAACAGAACTACACGTATATTTTTAAAAGCCTACCATCATAGTAAAAAATTTTAACACATTAAAAAAATGAATGTTTAATTTTAATCTTTCCGTAAAGTAAAAGCATAAACAACTAAACAAAAATCAGTCAGGCCTAGGAAGCTTTACTGGTCAGTTGTGCAACCATTCAAAGAACAGACCAATCCAGTTAAAGGCAAATTTGTCAGAAAACAGGATGAGAAAGAATGTTCCCTAGTTCATTTTATGAGGTTAGCATAACTTTATTATTTTTTTTTGCCTTTTTAAATTTTTTTTGACTTTTAACTTTAGAACCAAAATTAGACCGAAATAGTCCAATTTTATTTTTGATTATCAATGCAAATATTAAAATTTAACAAACAATCCAACAAATTAAAAAAATATAATACATTATGGTTGTTTATTACAAGAATATTAGATGATTTAACATTAGCAAATCTATTAATGTAAGCCACTTTAGTAACAATTCAAAGGAGAAAATCATAGGATCATCTTAACAGATACAGAGAAAAAATATTCTGCATGTCTCTATTCATGAAAAAACTCTTAGTAAACCAAGAATACAAGGGAAGTTTCTTAACCTGCTATCCAGCCTGCACAAAAACCCTACAGCACTTCCCAATATAATGTTGAAAGCATGTCCTTAAATAAGGAACAAATTAAAGATATCTTCTTTCACCATCACTGTTCAACATTGTTGAATCTGTAGTCCTAGATCCCGTAGTAAAAAAAGAAGAAATAAAAGATATAATGATTAAAAAGGAGGAAACAAGGGGCGCCTGGGTGGCTCAGTTGGTTGAGCCTCCGATTTCGGCTCAGGTCAGATCTCACATCCGTGGGTTCGAGCCCCGCGTCAGGCTCTGTGCTGACAGCTAGCTCAGAGCCTGGAGCCTGCTTCCAGTTCTGTGTCTCCTTCTCTCTCTGACCCTCCCCCTCTCATGCTCTGTCTCTCTCTGTATCAAAAATAAATAAAACATTTAAAAAAAAAAGGAGGAAACAAAATCATCATTATTCATGGAACTTACTTTATATAGAAAGCCCAAGAGTTCACAGAAAAATTTTGAGATTTAATAAGAGAGTTTAGCAATATTGTTAGATAAAAAAACACAGCCATACACAAGTCAGTTGTGTATCTATGTAGCAGCAAGGAGCAGTGAAGTAATGCCAATTAGGAGAGATACTATCATAGCAACCCTTTCCCCCAAGTACCTACTGATGGATCTAACAAAAGATATGCAAAGTCTATAGAGAAAAGCATAAACCATGTTGAAAAAGTATTAAAGAATATCCAAGCGAACATAAAGTGCTTCCACACTCTTAGGAAGAAAGACTCAGTATCGTGAAAATGAGTTGTCCCCAAATATATCTATAAATTCAGTCTGACTCCAATAGGTGTCCTGTCAGGATTTTTCATGGAACTAGACACAGTAATTCTGAGATTGACATGGAAGAGCAGGAGGTCAAGGATAGTCATGAAATTCCCAGAGAAGAAGAATATAAGATGGTTTGCCCTTTCAGATACAAGGCCAATACAAAACTGAAAATTGTATAACATAGGGTTAGATAAACAGGCTAAGGGAATAGAACAGACAATATCTGTGTCTGGGCACAGAGGAAAAAAGTGATTTATGGCAGAACAGGCCTTGTATATCAGTGGGAAGGAAGTGCTATTGTTTATACTCTTATACAAAAAGCAGTTTATGGAAAATATGAAATTGTACTTTATCCCACAAAAATCAGTTCTAGGAAAACAAAAAACTTACTATGAGAGTGAAACTTGAAAACCTAGGAAAATGTCTTTAAAGAAGAAAACACGGGATTTCACTCTTACGTGGAATTAAAACAAAACAGATGAACATATAAGGGGGAGAAAACAAGAGTGAGGGAGGGAAACAAACCATAAGAGAGTCTTAAGAATAGAAAACAAAGGATTGATGGGGGAAGGTGGGTGGGTGATGGCTAGATGAGTGATATGGATTAAGGAGGGCACTTGATAAGAAGAGCACTCTAAGTGATGTAAGGGATGAATCACCGAATTCGACTCCTGAAATCAATATTGATTGTATGTTAACTAACTAGAATTTAAATAAAAATTTTAAAAAAGAGAGAAAACATAGGGAAATATCTTTGTGACCTTTGAGTAGGGATAGACATATTAAATAAGATACATACATAGATATGAACCAAAAGAGGAAAAGATTTATTCATTTTATTTTATTTATTTATTTTTTAAATGTTTTATTTATTTTTGATACAGAGAGAGACAGAGCATGAGAGGGGGAGGGGCAGAGAGAGAGGGAGACACAGAACCAACCGGAAGCAGGCTCCAGGCTCTGAGCTAGCTGTCAGCACAGAGCCTTACGGGGCTCGAACCCATGAATGCCAGATCAGACCTGAGCTGCAGTCGGAGGCTTAACCAACTGAGCCACCCAGGAGCCCCAAGATTTATCCATTTTAATGCAGAAATTAAAGCTCATTATGGTCAAAAGAAACCATCAAGGGACTGAAGAGTACTAGTCATGTTATAAAAACATATGTGCTATGCATATAAGCAGATTATTAGTATCAAAAAAAAAACCTGTACAAATTTATAAGAACAACAGCAATACAAAAGAAAAATGGTTGAAAACGTGTGTGTAGTATCCAGTCTAGCAATACTATTCCTGTTATCTGCCTCAGATACTTTTGTCTCAAAACCTGTTGATACTCTTAAAAATTATTGAAGAACCCTGAAATTTTTTGTTTCTATGGGTTATATCTATCAATTTTTACTAAATTAAAACTGAAAATTTAAAAAATATTTATTATTTCATTTGAACATAACAATAATAGACACATTACATGTGAACATAAATAATAGTTTTTGAAAAATTACTATATTTTCCAAAACAAAATGTGAGAAAAGTGGCACTGTTTCATATTTTTTGAAAAATGTCTGTAATGCTTAGCTTAACAGGCAGCCAGACTCTCCTAGTTGCTTCTGTCCTCAGTCTGTTGCAAGAGCACAAGTCTTGCAGCCTCTGGAAAACTCTACTGTTCACTTGTGAGAGAATGAAAGTTAAAAAGTCAAATAACATCTTAGTATTATTTTGGGGCACCTGGGTGGCTCAGTTGGTTAAGCGCGCTCAGGTCATTATCTCATGGTTTGTGGGTTTGAGCCCCACATTGGGCTCTGTGTTGAAAGCTCAGAGCCAGCTTAGGATTCTCTCTCTCCCTCTCTTCCCCCCCCCCTGCTCACAGTCTCTCTCTCTCAAAATAAATAAATAAGATTTTTAAAAAAATCTTAAAAAATAGTCAAATAACATCTTAGTATTATTTTAAAAGTGGTTTTGTACAGGGGTTTATACATAGGAGTTAAAATGATAAAGGAAAGCAAGAGAATGATTAACCAAAAATTCAGGTTGCTGTCTTTGGGGGTGTGAGTGGGGAGCCAGCTATAACAAGGAAAGGCACTTGGGGGCTTCTGAGACACAAATATTTTATTTCTTAAGCTGCATGTCTGCCACATGAGTGTTAATTTAATTATCATTTTAACTGTGCATACATATACATATTAATACACACATATGAATATATAATTTAAGATATTTTTAAAATGTAATAAAAAGTGATTCAAAATGACATAAACAATAAAAAATACACTGACTTTCATAATTTAAAATCCAATAGGAGAAAGTTTCAAGTATGGTTTGATCCAGAGTGCAGTCATGTGGCTTGGGGGGTCACCTACCTTCAGAGCCCAAAGACTCCTTTGGGAAAGGTTGATTGCCAGAATGATGAATTACTAAAAGAGGAAAAATGTAGGCAGGAAAAATTAGTAAATGTGCAGACCCACAAAACATAAAATAGGTTTAATAATTATTTCTTATCTTATACCCTACTATTAAAATCCTTGTTTTTCCTGTTTGACTTTTGCTAACCTGAATTTCTAGCTATAATGAACCTATTAAGAGGCATAATGATTTTCTTAAATCCCTTTATTATTTTGTATCCATAACAATCCAACTTATGCTTTACCTTCTTGCTAGAAAGAGATTTTGATTCAATAAGAAACGTTCCTTTTAAGTGTGGTGGCATTTGGACTAAGAAATAGTGTGTTAAAAACTTGTTGAAATAATGACTTCTATTCCTGTGTCCTTGTATTCCAGATCTTTCTATAGGTCATTCTTAGAATCATATGGACTTTTGACATAATTGCAACTTTCATGCTCTTCTTAGTTAAAAATTTAATATTATTCTAATTGTTAAAAATGCTGTGGGGGCACCTGGGTGACCCAATTGGATAAAAGTCCGACTTTGGCTCAGGTCATGATCTCACGGTTTGTGGGTTCAAGTCCACGTCAGGCTCTGTGCTGACAGCTAGCTCAGAACCTGGAGCCTGTCTTCAGATTCTGTATCTCCCTCTCTCTCTGACCCTCCCCTGCTCATGCTCTCTCTCTCTCTGTCCCTCAAAATAAATTAAAAAAATTAAAAAAAAATTTAAATGTTGTAATAGACAGCTTTCCCAAGCTATTATTATCATAGTTTATCATTTTGAATTATTATGAAATTGTTTAAATAATTGAAAATTTCTCTTTTAAGTCTGACAGTTTACTATTCTTTTTTTAAAATAGTTTATTGTCAAATTGGTTTCCATACAATACCCAGTGCTCTTCCCCACAAGTGCCCTCCTCCATCACCACCACCTCTTTCCCTCCTCCCCCTTCCCCTTCAACCCTCAGTTCATTTTCAGCATTCAATAGTCTCTCAGGTTTTGCATCCCTCTCCCCAACTCTCTTTTGTTTTCATATCGCTTTATACTCTGACAAGAGGAGACGATTTGTTCAGCCAAGATGGCTGACTAACATAGTGTTATGGCTTCCACAATTAATATTTTAACAGATAAACTACAGTAAAACAGAACATGTCAGTGAAAATATCAATTACTTGCAGAGAGAGGTCATGAATTCTTCCTTAGATATTACATGATTCTGAACAGTGTGTACCCCCACAAATGTCTGATAAATGAAAGAACAAATAAATGGCTAATCAGTCTGAACTTGGTATTTTTACAATTTATAAAGCTTTATTTTTTTCTTTTATTTATTTATTTATTTTTTTTTAAGTAGTTTACTGTCAAATTAGTTTCCATATAACACCCAGTGCTCTTCCCCACAAGTGCCCTCCTGCATTACCACCACCTCTTCCCCCTCTCCTCCTTCCTTTTCAACCCTCAGTTCATTTTCAATATTCAATAGTCTCTCAGGTTTTGTGTCCCTCTCTCTCCCCAACTCTCTTTCCCTCTTCCCCTCCCCCTGGTCCTCCATTAGGTAGGTTTCTCCTGTTCTCCTGTTAGACCTAGACAGTTTACTATTCTTGATAGTAATCTCTCAAGCCGTGGTAGGCATACTAAATGTTATGTAATTTTATGTTTTCTTCATGATGCAAGGTCATTAAAAATGTAAATTACTTTTTTATAATTACAATGATTTTAGATTCAAGTTGCTGTTTGTTTTATACATGAGGGGACTACTGTAACTAGTGAGTGTAAATTAAAAAAAAATTTTTTTTAATGCTTTTGATTTATTTTTGAGAGACAGAGAGAGACAGCTGGAGTAGGGGAGGGTCAGAGAGAGAGGGAGACACAGAATCCAAAACAGGCTCCAGGCTCTGAGCTAGCTGTCAGCACAGAGCCCGATGCAGGGCTCAAACCCACGAACCATGAGATCTGACCTGATCCGAAGCCGGATGCTTAACCGACTGAGCCACCCAGGGGCCCCAGATTTTTCATGCTTTTTAGGACTCTATTCTCACCATGAGCTTTCACTTTATGATATTATTAATATGCCAGCACCTACCAGTAAAACTCCTCTAAGTTGCTGTATCCAAAGTGCAATAAACTGATAAACTAGATAAAAGTTTGATGTTACCATGTCAAAAGTATCTGTAAATGGGTTTTGAATGAAGTTCTTCCTAAAAACAATATAATTTAGAGCGAAGACTTCTGATATATCCCTTTTATATCGCAAGAGGTTTTACATTTTACCTTATAAATTTTCCTTCTTACCAAGTTCCCAGTTATATTTTACACAACTAAAACTTTCTAAGGGATTTTTCTAGGAAATGAATATGCATTGTTTTATGATCAGGAAAATTCACTATTGTGAATGAAAGTGTAAATTATTTCAGTTGTATAATATTATTACTTTTCTGGTCTAAGCACTATAATGTTAGAATCTATGCTTCCTTCTCATCATGCTGACTCTGACTTTATTATTTCCTTTCTAAGCTATTTTATTTTTTAAGAGATTTTATTTAAAAAGATTATTGTTAATTGTCTATCTCTTTTTCTTCAAAAATTATTTTAGTGATTTAATTATTTCTCATTTTGATACTAAATCATTTTGCAGGTGCTCCAAAATTAAAAAAAAAATCTCCATTGTGTATAGGATAAAACACAGACTATTAGAACTCTTCTCTAGTGTACATCCAAGTTAGCTTCTTTCACTTTCTATGCCCTTGTGTGAGCTCACTTTTTACATCTTAATTGGCCTACAATATGTCACTTGCAGTCTTATCCCCTGATGAGACGCTACTAAAAGACCCCACTGTACTAATGATCCACTGCTTTGATCACTTTCCTTTAGGAAGCCTCTCTTGTGTTTTTCAGCCCACACAAAACTCTCTCTCCTCTAATTATGTATGGCACTTATTATCCTATTATTGATGTAGAGCATGCTTATTATTTTGTATTGCTTCTCTTTCTAGAGTAAACTTCCAATGATTTTGTATATCTGCAACACTGGCACAGTGTTTATAATAATACCTAGAACAGTGTAGTGCCTTATTAGACACTTGGTAAGAATGAAACGATGGTGGATGGATTTCATTTAGAGTACACGCCAGTTGTCTATCTGGGAGAGTTCTCATCCTTTCATGATGAAGGAGTGTAGGTTTTCTTTTGGCGAGGCATCCTTGCAGCCAGTATAATGTGAATACATGTTTCCATCAGGAAAGCAAAGTAGAGACTGCAAGCCAAACTCAAATCATTCTGGCCAAAGTCATAAACAGCCAAATTCTTTCAATAATGGTTTCTTGGAAACAATTTGCATTGACTGTGCTTTGGTCCAAAGAAGCTCCTTTAAAAGTGATGTAGCAGTACTGGGATGCCTGGGTGGCTCAGTCGGTTACACATCCAACTTCTGTTCAGGCCATGATCTTGCAGTTTGTGAGTTCCAGCCCTGTGTGGGGCTCTGTGCTGACAGCTCAGAGCCTGGAGCCTGCTGCAGTTTCTGTATCTCCCTCTCTCTACCCCTCCCTTGCTCACATTCTGTCTCTCTGTCTCTCTGTCTCTCTTTCTCTCTCTCTCCCAAAAATGAATACAGATTTTTTAAAAAGTGACACAGCAGTTATGTAGTAACTCTAATTGCTGTAGATAACTAGAATGGAGTAGCAGTATTTAACTGTTGGTTAAAATCATCTAGATTATTGTGTCAACAATTCACTTGATTTTATTAGGTAGCAATTCATTTTCTGCAGATATGTAGCAGAAAGTACACATATATTTTTTAAAGTTTATTTCTTTTGAGAGAGAGACAGAGAAACAGAGAGAGCATTAGCGGGGGAGGGAGGGAGAGAGAGAGAGAGAGAGAGAGAGAGAGAGAGAGAGAGAGAGAGAGAGATTCCCAAGCAGGCTCCACACTGGCAGCGCAGACCAATGTTGGGTTTGAACTCATGAACTCATGAACTCATGAACTCATGAACTCATAACCTGAGCTGAAACCAGGAGCTGGATGTCTAACCAACTTTCAGGTACCCCAGGAGTACTCAGATTTTTAGAACTGCAGTACTTTTCCTTATTACTGAACAGCTCTTTCTCTGGTTGAAGCAAATGTGTTGAGTGGATTAAAATAATGTATATGAGTGTTATTGTATAGTGACTAAAAGGCCAATAGAAACTTGATATTTTTTTCCTTAGAGTACCTTCATCAGAGAGTCAAATTCCCAAATTGGGTTAAAGACATTCATACCTATAAATATGCAGGGCTATATGATCAAATAAACACTTGTTTATTAATTTTAAGACAAGCCTTACTTGCACTGAAAAGAAATACAGGCCATAATCCTGGCCTTAAGAAGTTTGCAATCTGGATAGGTAGATATAGGTAGATAGTATGTGTTATTTATTGAAATATGACTTCATGATAAAATAAAGCAGGACATCATTTTTGTCAAGTAAAACAACAAAAATATTATTCTGAGAAAGAAGGAAAGAGGAGTTCTTTTATGCCAGGATGACCATAAAAAATGATATGGAAATAGACTTTGAGTTGTACCTAAGAATGAGTGGACTTCGAATAATGGAAGAGAGGTGAAAAAGACTTGCTTAAAGAGTAAAGGGTGTGAACAGTGTGAGCAAGACCATGGAGACAAAGACATTTTTGGAGGAGATGAGTAAATTGGTTTTTTTGAAAGGTGAAAAATTGCAGATTAGACTAGAAAAGGAGTTTGGGGTGAGATTGTGGAAGAGCGTGAATGCCAGATTAATGACCAAGTATTTATTCTGTAAGCAGTGAGGAGGTATTTGAGGAAGATTTTGATAAAAGAAAAAGCTTGATCTAAGTTGGGTTTTAGAAAGAGTAGTTTGTCAGCTATATACCATTTGAAAACGAGGGCAAAATTTGCAGCAACATGGATGGAACTAGAGGGCATTATGCTAGTGAAATAAGTCAGTAAGAGAAAGAAAGATATCATATGTTTTCACTCATATGTGGAATTTGAGAAACTTAACAGAAGAAAATGGGGGAAGGGAAGGGGAAAAATAGTTACAAACAGAGAGGGAAGGAGGCAAACCAGAAGGACTCTTAAAAACAGAGAACAAACTTAGGGTTGATGGGGGAGTGGGGGAGAGAGGAAATATGGTGCTGGGCACTGAGGACAGCACTTATGGGATGAGCACTGAGTATTGTATGTAAGCGATGAATCATGGAAATCTACCCCCAAAGCCAAGAGCACGCTTTATATACCGTATGTTAGCCATTTTGACAATAAATTATATTACAGAAAATAAAGCACTATTATCCTTTTGATAATTAGAATATGGAGAAAATGAACTGAACACCAGTTATTAAAAAAAAAAAAAAGGCCAAAGAGACAGGGTAGTATGAGGCTGTTTAAAAGACTAGCAGAGCAGTTGAAGCGTGAAGTAGAGCTGCGGACATAATGATATTTTCTGTTTGGCATTCCTTCCTTTCTGAGTCAGTGGTTCAGCTGGAAATAGCAGAATTTCCCCTCAAGAGCCACTGGTAGGCATATGACCCTGATCTACTCAACTAGGAAAGTCCATTCCTAGGTCATAATTATTGGTTCACAGATGGGCACATGATCTGAATTGAGCCAATTAGTGTTATCTCTAGAATTTTTTCTGCTAGATCTATCAGGAAAGATACCCTCTTCCTCGAGAACCCTAGCATTGTCAGTGGTAATCTTTTCTGTCACATTGTGTGCTAGCCAGACCCCAACGTGGTCCTCAATGTCCCCTCCTGATATTAACATCCTTATTTAGTCTCCTTCTGTGTTGTATTATGGTTGCTCTTTATGATACATGTGTATACAGCAGAAGTGGTGGTATTTTATATGTGAAACTGGAAGCTACAGATTCCAAACTGGAATCAACAAGACTTGGTAATTGGTTGGATTTTTAGATGTAGGAGAAGGTAAAAGTTTTCAAGTTTGACAACATGGTTATGTCATTAGCAGATGTAACAATGCCTGGAAGGAGGATTTGTTGTATTGCGCTAGGTGAGTAGGAGGAGATAAAGAATTTATCATCAGGTTGAGGCTCTGGATAGCAGTTTTAAATTTTTTTGAGAGAAGAGAGAGTACACACGGGGCAGAGAGAGGGAGACACAGAATTGGAAGCAGGCTCCAGGTTCTGAGCTCTCAGCACAGAGCCCAAGGCGGGAGTCAAACCCAAGAACCATGAGGTCATGACCTGAGCTGAAGTCAGACGCTTAACCAACTGAGCCACCCAGGTGCCCCTGGATAGCAGTTTGAGGAACAATGGCTGGTATTTAGAAAAATGAGGTGGACTGTCTCACAAAATAGTGTCACTCTTCGATTCCTTATTGTGGATGTTGGAGACTGGACTTCTTATAATAATACAGCATCTAAAATCCCTTCTGAGTAAGTGATTTGATTGCTACTAGTTGTTACACACACACACACACACACACACACACACACTCACACTCACACTCACATTAAAAGTATATGGAGCCATAATCTCTCCTACCACAGAGCTCTAAGCAGTTTTCTCCTTGTTTCTCACAGTTGCTCCAGGGGAATTTACATCTCTGCTGGAGCACCGACCCAGTTTAGTGGACAGGCTGGAACCAGGATCAGGGGACTCCTGGTCACATACCTCTCTTAACTTTGCAAACTACTTTAGCTCCGTTCCTACTTGATTCCGTGCTGTATAAAACTGGCCTTCTCACAAAATAATCAGAAAAACAGAGGAAACCAAAGGTACGCCAGCAAACGGACAAACTGTGCTGCTTATATGTGTCTTTACCACTATGATTTTATGACCTGTAAACATTTTTCCAACAGCGCCCAATACACTTCAATTCCCTTCTCCTTGAAGTTTCTTTTTTCTTAAAAAAAGTATCCTCCAGTTGTTTTTTTCTAAAAACGTCTCTCCTTTTCTCTAACATGATCCTGAAGCAAATATAACACATGGCGTGGGGAAAATAAAACAGTAATGTAGAGCGAGGAAGTTAGGCTAGATAATTGCTAAGATTCCTCTTAGCTCATAAAATTAAAGAGCAAACCCTAAGGATTTTTTATGTAGCTGCCACTGAACTCCTTTAGTAATAGTTTAAAGTGCTTGTAGTGATACAATTATGCAAGCTGTATTTTTTAATGCTTTTTCACCAAATTGTTGTAAAATTCTGTGAACACTTAAAAAGCATTTCTGGGTTTGAAAGGGCTAACCTGGTTCTTTATATAGTGTCTTATTCATGAGAAGCTAAATCTTGATATTCAATAGCGTTTGTGCAACACAGAAAACAAGGAAGTGCAACAATGCAAAGGAAGCAGGTCCATCAGAGTTTTGCCTCATTCTCTGGTCTCCCTTACTCCATGCCTTGGATTCACTGAGCGCTTTTTTTTCTTTCAATTCTGAAAAATCTCTTCCGCTTGCATGATTTGGTAGATGCCTGCCTTAGAGATTAACATGTACTTTGCCTGCATCCAGTTGAATATTTTGGTGAAAAATAGAGGCTTTCTTTAAAAATATTTGTTTTGGCGAGTGTAAAAGGACCAGTGAAAGCACTGATAATTTTAATGATTTGCTAAAGACACACGAGAGAATTGTTCATCATTGTTCACACACTTAACATTTTAACGTATTTTTATTCCATCTAGGAATGTTAAAAAGACCAAGCTGATGCAATATTCACTCATCAATTCTTGAATGAAAGTGGGGAATTTCCCAGTCAGCCATTTTTAGCTACACGGTACCTGGCTAACAGGGGCATTTGACTTTTTATTTCTGTTTGTGTAAATAACATGCAAACCAAGAGAGTATTGTGACTCAACTGACTTAATGATTTCCCTTTCCCTCTGTCTCTCCGGCCTTCCTTCTTTTTGTTGACAGTTTGTTTTACCATAAGCTACTATAACATAAAGATATTATCTTTCAGGATAAAGGCAGAATGCCAAATTGGGAGGCAGAATTTTGGCAGCGTTCTGGGTGTTCTGGAAGATGATGTACATTCTTCTTTCGTTAGTCCCTTAGAGGTGAGAAATACATCTCACCAACTCTTGTGGAACAAATTTAGCTGAGCCCTCAACGGACAAAATGTTCTTTTGTCTATAGTTACCTCAGGGAGAAGGTTCCTCAGCCTTCATTGTGTAAGACTGTTTTAGAAATATTCTGCTGTTTCTTTTGGTATACTTTGTGCAGTGTACTTGTGTAATTTAATAATAAAATTCCAGTTTTCATGTTGCAAATCTGGTTGCCCTAGTTTAAAATTGTATGTTGAATTATGAAAATCAAGCATTTGGTTGCCAGGGAGAAAAGTAATTTCTATCTTGGAATTGTTTAACTATACAGGCCTGGTGTATTTCGCACTCATATTTTCCTTCCAGAAAGTTGTCTGGAAAGCCATTCCTCCCCTACTGGTGATATTGCACAAATGTGAAAAGTTGAAATAATCTTGGTTTTCACTGACTTCTTTTGCATTAGCCACACTGTCTTGGTCTCTGAAAAGAGCAAAATGATAGATGTTTTTCAAAGGACTATTATGAAGAAGGAAACAGGATTTGGGGTTTACTAACAGAGACAGGAAAAGTGGGTAGTGCACTGGTCTATATTAAAACAATTGCCCTTGGGGCACCTGGGTGGCTCAGTGGGTTAAGTGACAGACTTCAGCCCAGGTCATGACCTCACAGTTTGTGAGTTGGAGCCCCACGTTTGAGTGTGCTTTAGATTCTTTGTCTTCCTCTCTCTCCTCCCTTCATGCTCTGTCTCTCTCTCTCTCAAAAATAAATAAACATTAAAAAAATAAAATAAAACAATCTTCCTCAAAGAAAATTCAGAAAAAGTAAATTTGCCTTATCTAGATAAAGACAATATTTCATTTTATAGCCACTGTAATATAGTTTTAGGAAACTAGTAGGTATCAAAAAGTTAGACATTATAGGCTATTTTGTACACAAATTTCAGATTTTTAAAACAATATTTTATAAATTTCACATTAGATTTGTTTTTTAGAAGATTTTTAATTTTTAAACAATTTTTAGAAGATTTAAAATGTTTTAGTGTTTATTTTTGAGAGAGAGAGAGAGAGAGAGAGAGAGGCAGAGTGAGAGTGGGGGAAGGGCAGGCTCTAGGATCTGAGCTGTCAGCACAGAATGACTTGAACCAAAGTTAGAACTTAACTGACAGAGCCACTCAGGAGCCCCCCTAAATATTTTTTTAAAAGGAAGACATGGCACCTTTTATTTTTTTATTATTTTGTTAATTTTTAGATTTTATTTAAATCCAAGTTAGTTAACATATATTGTAACAAGGATTTCAGGAGAATTCAGTGATTCATCACTTATGTATAACACCAGTGCTCATCCCAACAAGTGCCCTCCTCAGTGCCCATCACCCATTTAGCTCAACACCCCTCCAGCACCCCTCAACACCCTTGGCTCAACACCCCTCCAGCAACCTTCCGTTTGTTCTCTGTATTTAAGAGTCTCTTATGGTTTGCCTCTCTTTCAAGATAGGGTGCCTTTTAATTTAAACGCATACCTCACTATTTTGACGAGTCCACAGGATTTTACTGATTATTCTACGTTTGCTTTGAGAAACGATCCCTATGAGGCCCAGGGATCTGAAAATCAAGATGAGTCAGGAAATCATGGTGGTGATTAATGGGGCGTGAAACTATTTCTAGCCTTCTGTCCCAACAGAACGAGTTTTGCCACAAAGTATTAGTAGTCATTGACCACTGCCTGGCCCTGGGTGTTTAGGCGGTGGTTTTCCCTGCACTATCATGCACCTCACCCATCTGGTAACCTGAAGCAAATGCAGATTTCCTGCTTCTGAGTGGTGAGCTTTGCTGAGGATTTCCGCAAAAGATGGGGAAATGTGCTTGTTTTGAGTCTCAAGACTCTTCACCGACCCTCCCAATGACACAACTGCCAGTCCTTTATCACAGAGGAGGCCAAACACAAGCATGTAGAAGGATCAGTACTCAGCTCTCAGCATGGCACGGTGGCCACAAAGTCGGGGGCCCTGGTTCTCAGGCCTCGTTCTGCACCTGCAACTGTGTGATTCTGGAAGAGTCTCCTTTCTTTGGTCTCAGTGTCACCTGTAAAATGGGCCTTCGTGGAGAATTTATGATACAAATTTATGCTGCTTATTAGAATTTACAGAGATTATTTTGGATTATGGCTATGTAGACATTAGAATGTGATCTTATAAACTCTGCTTCTTGTGAGATGGATGTTAGATTGATTTTATGTGAAAAGTTGGGCAACAGTCCATTAATATTTAGGCACCGGTTCATTTACAGCAGAGACCAGAATTATGATTGCCTCATTCCTGTCAGAACATGAGTCTTTATGAGGAAAGTAATAATTTCAGTATCCTTGGCTCATTATTAATGACACCCCTGCTAGTTACACCACCTAATACCCAGCTTTTTCTAAAGCCAGATTTTAAGACTGCATAACCACCCACTCTCTGCTCAATTGCTTGAACCTTAGATACTTTTTTTTTTAAATAGTAAATAATCTGTTTTTTCTCTGTGGAAGTTTTTGGGGTTTTCCCCCCTTATCCTTGATGGCCTGAGAGGTGGCATAGTCCACATCGATAGTTTTTAGCTCCAGATAATCTATTTTATTATTTATTTTCTCTTTTTATTTTTTCCATTCCATCCTTCTAAAGCTTACACAAGAGGTGTTTGAAAGCATCACCTAGATGCTTTTCCATGTCTCTTAAATTTTCTTTAACATTTTCCATTTCATGAATTTTTGTCTTTTGCACTGCATTCTGGAAGAATTATTCAGTTTAGTCATTTAGTCGTGTGTCTATTCTGGAATTCTTCCATTAATATTTAATTTTTTTTATGAATCCCGAGTGTAAAGAGTTGGCTTAATTATAACACCTTAGTTCTTAGCACAATTTTTTTTTTATCATTTGTCCATGTAAGAGTCTTATTTCATTCACTTGTTTTTCAAAACTTCCTCCCTGATTTGCATTCCCATTCTCCCTACCATTGTTTTTATTTAAGATGTTTGACATATGTTCTTAAATGTGCATGTAATTCTGCATGCCAACATGTATGGTGTTGTCTTCTCTGCATGCTTTTTCCCTGAACTGACAAATAGACAGCATTGTGCTATGCAGCATAGTTTTAAAAACATTTTTCAGTGAAGATCTAATTCCCAAGAACTCCAATTGTTTCTTTTTTCTTTTTCTGTTAGAGAGTGAGAGAGAGAAAACAGCAAGTGAGTGGGGAAGACAGAGAGAAGGGGAAAGGGAGAGAGAGAGAATCTTTAGTTGGCTCTACGCTCAGCACGGAGCCTAATGTGGGGCTTGATCCCATGACTGTAGGAACATGACCTGAAATAAAATCAAAAGTTCAATGCTTAATCAACTGAGCCACCTAGGCACCCAATTGCTTCTGCTTTTTATAGCAGTCCTGTTTTTACTAATGAATGTAGTGTCTTCTAAGATCTCTCCAAATAAATTACTTTACTTATTCATAAGTCTTATTCTGTTGCCTCTATTATTTTCTGTAGGTTTTAGTAGTTTTGTTATTTGAATCAGATGACCCTTTCTTTTTTTTTAAATGTTCATTTATTTTTGAGAGAGTGACAGAAGAGCGCAAGTGGGTGAGGGGCAGAGACAGGGGGAGACACAGAATCGGAAGCAGGCTCCAGGCTCTGAGCTGTCAGCACAGAGCCTGATGTGGGGCTTAAATTTACTAAATGCAAGAACATGACCAGAGCCAAAGCTGACGTTTAAACCAACTGAGCCACCCAGGCACCCCATAGATAATTTTTTCTAATGCTGTTAATGTTCCTCAAATATTTGGTGATGATTGTCTGTTCTTAATATTGATGTAGATCTATTTCCTTGGCCTCACGTGAATCCTTGTTTACTTGTCTATGAAGGCAGGTTCCACTTTTGGTGATAAAGAGGGAGCACAGTGGAATATGTGGCCCAGAGAGCTGGTATATTAGTTTCCTAAACCTGCCCTAACAAAATATCACACATGGAGTGGCTTTAAGAAAGTAGAAATTTATTCTTTCACAGCTTTGGAGATGAAACATCCAAAATCAAAGTGTTGGCAAGGCCATGCAATCTCCAGAGCCCTTAGGGAAGTGTCCTTTACCTGTTCTGTCTTCTGGTAGAATCAGGAGTGCTTTGGCTTAAAGTAGAGTAACCCTAGCCTCCACCTTTGTCTTCATGTGCTCATCTTCCCTCTGTATTTGTGTGCCTTTTTGTCTTCATATGGCCCTCTCATTTCTGTATCTTACTTATCTTCTTTAAAGGACACTAATCATATTGGATTAAGGTCTCATTATACTCCAGTATAACTTCATCTTCAATAATTATATCTGCCACGATCTATCTCCAAGTAAGTTCACATTCTGAGCTACCACAGTTTAGGACTGTAACATATGTTTTTAAGGCCCACCATTTAACTACAACAGTAAGTAAGTAGCTTTTCCACTTAGTAAAAGTGGGTGTCCCGTTCTTACCTTGCAACATAGTCCTGCTTCTGCAGATGAGAAGCTACTCTGGGAGTCTCAGATTCTGGAACTCATTTTGGAGACCTGTGCATGACGGTTTATCATGATGCAAATGTTTGAGTCAGGATGACCTTTTTCTGTCCTCTGCTGCCATTGTGGAAGTCTTGCTGGACTCTGTTTCTCAGGGGACAGCACTGAAGCCAGGAGCCTTTCCCTAAGCCTTCTGGCTTTGTTTATAAATGAGGTTTACGGCCAGCTGTTCAGATCTTTGAGAGAAAGCGTCATCGGCCAGATTCTCTGATTGGTCCTTTAATGACTCATCAAATGATTTCCCCAGGAATTCTTTGGTTTGGTTAGCTGAGAGCATAAAACTCATTCAGGGTTTTCTTAAGAACTTTTGCTTCTTTCATAATGGCTTGTAGTTGAATCTTGTGTTGCAGCTTCTCCCACTGGTTTCTCTGTTAATCTGTCTCATCTGTTTCCTCGTCACCTTCCCCCCGTTATTTTCTTTTTTGTGTTGGAAATTCCTTAAGTCTCCTGGTCCACTGAGACCACCCTGTCTTGTTTTCTGGTATGGATCCTTCACTAACCACGGGTTTTCTTTGATTTCAGTGGCATTTAGGGGGGAAGGAGATAGATGTATGAATTTATGCTACCGTCATTCCACAGTGTGAGGTGCTGATCTAAACCAGAAGTCATTGAAGGGACAGATCGTAAATATTATAGACATTTGGAGCTATGCGGTCTCTGTTGCAACTACTCCACACTGCTGTTTTCGTGAAAAAATATATAGACAAGATGTAAATGTATGGAAGTGACTGTGTTTCAATAAAACTTTACTTAGAAAAACAGGCAGTGGGCCAGGTTTGGCCTATTCCTGAAACCGGTGGTTCTAAAACTCATCTTGAGAATCTATGGAAAGACTTGATAAAACACAGATTGCCTCTTCACCTCCAGTTTCTGACTCAGTGGGTTGGGGGTTAGAGGGGGTGTCCCAGAATTTTCAATTTTAATAAGTTCTCAAGTGATGCTGATACTACTGGTCTCTGGACCATACTTGAGAACCACCCATCTAAATAATTTTTACATCCTTAACACCACTATCTCAACCATTTATCAATCATACAACTGTGTTCCTTATTCATCCATTCATTTATGGTATTCAAGTATTTATTCATTTATTTTTAAATGTTTATTTATTTTTGAGAGAGAGAGCACAAATGGGGGAGGTGCAGAGAGAGAAATAGAGAGAGCACAGAATCTGAAGCAGGCTTCAGGCTCTGAGCCGTCAGCACAGAACCTAAATCGGGGCTCGAACCCATAAACCATGAGATCATGACCTGAGCCAAAACTGACTGGGCCACCCAGGTGCCCCTCAACAAGTTTTTACTGAGCTTCTATTATGTGTGAGGCTCTGTTCTAGGTCACAAGAACCTGGTTATGAACTAGACACAGTGTCTGTTCTCATGAGTGGGGGGAACCAGACGACAGGACAAACACAAATATATCTAAACAAGATACAATATTGGATAGTAATGAGAACCACACAAATAAAACCAAGGAAAAGGAGACAGTGGTATAGGAAGAGAACTATGTTAGACAGGACAGTCAGGGAAGGTCATTATGAAGAGATGACATCTCAGCATAGATGTAATGATGTAAAAGAGTTAGTCATGGGAAAGAGAGATTTCCAGGAAAAGGAAATAGCAAGTATGACTAAAGTGGCTTGGACGGATATGGTTTTAATAATAAGACACAGCTGGATACAGATTATATTGTGATGGTTGAGCCAGCAGAATTTGCTGATAAATTAGATGTGGAGTGTGAGGTAAGAGCAGTATTAAGATAACTCCTGAGTGTCCATCTTGAATAACTGGGTGGAGATGGGAAGGAGCTTAAGATTTTTACAATTTTATGCTTGAGATGCATTTTAAACATTCAAATAAAGTTGTCAAGAATGTGGTTAGATTTAATACACTGGAGATTAGGTGAAAGGTCAAGGTTAGAAATAAAATAGAAATTTGGGACACATCAATATACTTCCAGTGTTTCATATTTAAAGCCACAAGTCTATAGGAGATCACCCACATTGTGGGTGTAGAAAGAGAAGGGGCCAAAGAGTTAACCTTGCAAACTGAGATGACAGGAAGAAGAGGAGTCAGCAAAAGACACAGAGAAAGCATGTAGGAGCGAGAATATGATTTCTCAGAAGCCAAGTAATGAACCTGTTTCCAGAAAAAGAGAGTCTCCAACTTGTCAAATGGTACCGGGTGAGCAAATGAGATGAGGGCTGACACTTGATCACTTGGCGATCTTGACAAGCGAGGGTGCAGTGGGACAGTGAGAGATAAAGCTGTTCAGAATAGAAGACAGAGAGTGGAAGAAGAGAGGACAGAAGACAGTAAACAGTCAATTCTCTCTAGTGATTTCTGCTTCTGGAAATGCTTGTCTGAGTTATATGTACCAATACTGAGAACCACTAGAAAAACAAGCCTAATTATGAAAGCTCTTTGCCTGAAGGTATTGGATAGCTAACAAAAGGGTAAAGAATAATAAGTTTTGGAAGAAGAAAGAGACCCAAAGAGACAAACCCAGTACCAAAGTCTATTTTTTAATTACATGAGGTAGCTGAGAGGTTGAGAAACTCGACAGGATTTTTAGCAGCTTCAAGAGACTGTTTGGACAAAATTATGTAATCCAGAGTATGCCAAGGGAAAGAGCTAGGTAATTACCCTCTACCAGGTTTTGCATCGGATTCCAAGGAAATAACTCTAGGGAATAAATATGATTTAGAAATAGTCTGGCAGCGACTGAAGCCCAGCTTCACATAAACTCAATTCTTTTTTTTTTTTTAAACTCAATTCTTAAAACAGAATTAAGGAAATCTTACATTGCTAGCATTCCTAAATACCTGCCAGAAGAAAACATAAATTTGTTATGGAGTAAGACAACATCATTTAAAGCCTCAAATTATTTTTACAGTGTCTTAATACAGTGTATGATACTCAGTAAAATAACCAGTCATATGAGGAGATAAAATGACAAGAGTAAAAACCAAGGGGTGTGGAGGGACCCCTAATAATAGATATAGACTCACAGGAGCATCATGAAGTTATCTTTAGGATTCTTAATTCACTCAAGGAGATTAATAAGAACAGATTAGGGAATTTGACAGAATATTGTGAACCATGAAAACAAACCAAACTGAAATTCTAAAACTGAATTTATGTATTTATGTGGTAACAGAAATTAACCCAATGGATGTGGGGCACCTGGCTCAGTCAGAAAAGCATGTGACTCTTGATCTCGGGGTCATAAGTTTGAGCCCCATACTGGGTGTAGAGGTTACTTAAAATAAATAAACAACAACAACAAAAAACCCCCTCAGTGGATGGATTTAAGAACTGATTGGAGTTGAAGAGAGAACTAGTAAATTATATAGGTAAAAGTGATTGACAGAATAAAGTATAGAAACAAAAAGGAATGGGAAATACAAAAAGAATGTTATAAAATAGGAGCTATAGTGAGAATATTGGCATGAATAATTAGGCCCCTGGAAGAAGCAGAGGAGAGAGAAAATGGAACATAAGCAATATTTGAAAAGACAATGAGAGTTTTCCAAATCTGTTGATGAATATCAAACCACAGATTCCAGAAGCACTAAAAACCTCAACTGGAATAACTAAAAGGAAAACCACACTTAGCTCAATTATAGCAAAATTACCTAAAACTAAGCCAAAAAGACAAAAATCATAAAGTAGCCATAGGACCCTCATGAAGCAACAGAATGAGATTCCTCTTCTTTCATGACAACAGTGGAACTTTCTACAAAGTTCTAAAAAAAAAAAATAATTCCCAGCCTAGATTTCTTTTTTTTTTTTTTAGGTTTATTGATTTACTTATTTTGAGAGAAAGGGAGAGGGAGAGAGAGAGCATCCCAAGCAGTGATTCTGACAGCACAGAGCCCAGTGTGGGGATTGATCTCACCAACCATGAGATCGTGATCTGGGCCCAAATCAGGAGTTGGACACTTAACTGAATGGGTCACCCAGGCACCCCTAAATGCTATCATTAAAAGCAAAGATTACCAGGTTGGATAAAAAATAACAACTATGTGTTGCTCTCAACAGGCACACCTAAAAATATGGGAAAACAGAAATTGCAAGTAATAGGATAGATAAATATATGCCATACAAGTATTAATCCGAAGAAACAGAATAGATAAATTAATATCAAAGTAGGTAAGTCTTTGGAGAAATTTAAAAATTGCTTTGTCAAAAACTAGAGGGGGACGTTGGTTCAAACTACTTTATTTATTTATTTTGTAATGCTCGTGTTCTGACAAGAAGGCTGCAGCAGAGACATGTCAACTGATGACATAGGAAAGATATATATAAGCTGTTTGAGTAGAAAAAGGGATGAGACTCGGTGCTGAAACAGAAGAGTTGGCCTACGGTCAGGGACAATGTTTTACCAAGCAAGTGCCAGGTACAAGGTGCAGGTACATTGGTAGACAGATGTTTTTAGAAGATGAGACAGTTCTTTTTTGAGTACATTTATTTCCTAAAATAATAAAAAAAAAAAGAAAGTACCAGTTGAGTGTAGGAGGAGAGGTTATTAGGTTATCATTGTTGGAGCAGAGACACGACATGATACAGTTTTAACAAGAGGAAAAACAAACTGACTATGGAAATATGCAAAGGTTGTAGGTTGAGGGTTGAGAGCAGGGTTGAGAGTTCATATCATTTGTTATCATCAATTTAAAGCAAAGCTCATCAGTGTGCTAGCTGTAGGTCTTTTCCAGATAAGCCCATCTTCAGTGCGGATGTAGAGTAGGTGAAAAGTTAAATTTGTGCTCAGTGTAAAGTGAGGTAAGATGTCTGCATCGTTTCTTTTTTTAACCTACATCTCCCAGACCAAAGAAGGCCCCCACCTTTCCCTCTGGGCTCTTACAGGACTGGCAGTGAGGCACTGAGAGGTTTTAGGGCTGGTTCTGCTGAAAAGCCCCACTCAGCCCGCCCCATTTGACTCAGCGATGCTTTTCTCTGAAATTAGACTGAGGAAGGCCTGCTTAACACGTTGGTTCTCAGCTGTGGGCCTAGCTGCCAAATTTGAGAAAAAAAGGAAGAACCCACTTTGAACTTTGCGTCGTGATATCTGTGTGCAGAGATGGGACAAGTCTTGTGGATCCAGCTCTAGAGCCTGGAGGCATAAACCATACCTTTTACCAGTGGCTTATATCAGCATGGCCCTTTTATTTTATTTTTTAAAACTTTATGTCTTTTTGTTGGGGAGTAGACAGGGGCACAGAAAGGAAGAGAGACAGGCAGAGACAGAGAGAGAGAGGAGAGAGAGACAGAAGAGAGAATCCCAAGTAGGCTTTGCATTGTCAGTTCAGAGCCCCATGTGGGGCTCAAACTCATGAACCTCAAGATCATTACTTGAGCTGAAGTCAGAGACTTAACTGACTGAGCCACCCAGGT
Source organism: Suricata suricatta (assembly GCF_006229205.1). NCBI lineage: Eukaryota > Metazoa > Chordata > Mammalia > Carnivora > Herpestidae > Suricata > Suricata suricatta. The sequence continues at coordinate 76,689,870 of NC_043701.1, read as the reverse complement.
GCCCCTCAGCACCCCCTTTATGTTGTCAATATTTCCCTCCTTTACCTAGGAGACATTGAGTAGCTTTCTGTGCTTTGCAAATAAGTCACCTTTCACAAAAAGATTAGTTTCCTCTTCTGTATAATGAGGAGTGGTTTTCAAACTGTGCACCGTGGAGCCCAAGTTGTCCAGGGCTGGTGAGCAGAATGGGAGAGGTAAAAAGGCATGGCTTCTGGTCCTGCCAGCCCGCTTCATCACTGACCCCTATTACATGCTGGGCTTTCGTTAGGGGTTTTGCCGAAAAAGTTTATATTCAAAAAATGAAAATAGAACTTACTCTTCCAACTCTTACACTGTTTAATTCCACTACTTAAGTCCATTTATATTTATCTTTTGTGGTAATAGCTTCAAGTTACAAGACAGGGAAGGTCTGAAATCATTTCCCAGGTCATGGGCCAAGGCATCAGTAATCCCTGAGTTTAGCTTCCTGGTTCTCTGACTCTCAGATCTTGTCCAACCAGCCACTCCCTGATCTGGCTGAGGTGCAGGGGAGTAAGGATTCTGGAAGATCAGCAGCTTCCTCAAATTACAATATTGGCACTTGCGTTTTCTTTCACTTTTTTCGCTCTTCAGTATTGTTCGGAAATACCAACATTTTGCTGAGAGAGCCTCATTTCAGTGGGGTCATGCCTCCGGGCAAGGGATTAGCAGCTCAGGTGATCTCATTGGTCTCTTTCAGGTCAATAATTTTACAGCTGCATGAACTGGCAACTTGTTCTTGGCACAGTTAAAGTGGGCATCCATTAATAGTTCTGGGAATGTCACATACTCGCTAGCAATAAACGTGAGGACCCCCTGACCAGCTGAAGGAGTCGAGTTAGCTGAGAAGGGACTGAACTTTAGCCTCAGGTCATGTGTAATGGCCACAAGTCAGTGATTCATTAATTTATTCAAGCATAGGATTATTTTACACAAATGGATCAAATAATTTATTACCTCTTCAAAGGGCATCTTGAAAACACCTGGAAAAATTGGCACGAAGAAAGAGGACTTCTAATTAACCGGGTAAAATTTGACATTAAATCCAAACTGGAAAATTTCTAACACTTAGACTTTGAAGATCAGGTTTTGAAAAAGGAGCTACTACAACTTGTTTGTTTTCTTGGAAGAAAATTCCAGAGTTAATGTTACCCATGAAAACCACATATTTTTGTTATTAATTTATATGTTTAATTTTACAGATCCTGTGCTTAAAGGGCCATAATTCTTACAGGCTTCCTCAGACATGTGGTCTATGGTCTGAAAATCAGATTGGAATAATAAATTTCTTTTTTGTTGTATTAAAGCATTTCATTTAATGCTTCATTATTACAATAATAAAAAGACATCATTTTGAGAGTTTTGTTTTTATTTTTGTTTGTTTTGGGGGGTTCTTTTGACATTTTTTTTTAAGGAAGACTGTAAGATTCCTGAAGAGCAAAGGCTTAAAGAAAATAAACCCTAGGTAGATTTCATTTTAAGTAGAATGGAGAGCTGTGAGGAAGGAAGGTTTTGGGGTCCTGGCCAGCAACTCTTTTAGGTGCTGTTTGGTGCTGTTCTTTGTGGTTCAGCGAGACCCCATATGACTATGCTTGACAAGCATATTAATGGTATCAGAAGTTTCAAAAAAGAAAATCGGCTTATCAAAGGAACAGGGAAATACCTTTGTTCCCCCCATTGTCCCAAACTGTATGCCTTTCATAGTTACGTGTGTATCTGCCGAACCTAAAACACCAAACCGCATCCCCTTGACAACTGAGATGATTGCAAACAGTATACAACATACTGAACACACTCAGATTTGGTTTTGGTTTAAAAATCTGCTTCTCTTGTAGAATTTCCCATTCTGTTTCATGGCATCATCCATCCATCCATCCATCCATCCATCCATCCATTCATTTATATTTATTTTTAAAATTCCAGGACAGTTAACATACAATATTACATTAATTTCAGGTGTACAATATAGTGATTCAACAATTCTATACATTACACAGTGCTCATCACGACGAGTGTACACTTAATCCCCTTCACCTATTTCATCCATCCCTCCACCCAACTACTCTTTGGTGACCACCAGTTTGTTCTCCATATTTAAGAGTCTGTTTTTATGTCTGACTCTTTCTTTGTTTTTTAATTTCCACTGTAATGCCCAGAATTTGGGAGTCCCCCAGAAATGAACCACCAGAGTCCAGAGTCAAAGCCAAAAAGCAAGGGTCATTTATTGCAGGTTGGAACCCAGGCCTCTGCTCACTCCAAGCTGGTGGAACGGAGAGAGCCAGAGAGCCCCGAACAAAGGTGGGGTAGGACTTTTATGAGTTTGGGAAGGGGGAGTTACAGTAAATTACGACATAGGTACAGTGATCCAATTAGTATTATACAATATTATTGACAACAGGTTTAACCATTCACATTGCCCAGAGTACTTGTTACTTTTGGCGGGACCCAATCACAACATTTAGAGTATTGACCAATCACAGAGTGGGCCCAGGACCCTCACGTAGGGGGTGACTAGGACCTTCATGTAGGGCGTGACTAGTCTTAACCTCCATCTTTAGGCCCGCCCCCAGAAATGTTAATGGTGTTAGCTGGCCTTCAAGGTCAGAGGGGAAACCCGAATCAAATCTGAATCCTTAACCACATGTGAATGAAATCATACGGTATTTGTCTGACTGACTTATTTCACTTAGCATTATGCCCTCCAGATTGCATCCATTGCAATTTGTTGTGTGTGGCAAGATTTCATTCCTTTTTATGGCTGAGTAATATGTCCTTGTGTGTGTGTGTGTATATATATATATATACGTATATGTATATATATCACATCTTTATTCATCATCTGTGGATGGACACCTGGGTTGCTTCTACACCTTGGCTATTGTAAATGATGCCATGGCATTATTCTTTAAGTCATCCAAGCTAACCGAATCCTAGAATTCCCATTCTAAATGCCTTCTTCCGCCCTCACTCCTCATATTCTATTGGTCACGAATTCCTGGAAAATTTGTCTTACTATCATATGTCATTAGCTCTCCTCTTTAATCTATCCTCTCTGTAACAATCTGCATTTAAAACATTACTATCTTTGTCCTGGGATATAGTGGTTGTTTCCTAAGGAGTCTTCCAGCCTTGAAACTTGTCCTTATCCTTTGGCCCCAGGACCAAACCCATCTACTAGATAGTCTACAGATAAATCTTTTTGAAATGCAAATATGATCATGCTAAACTCTTGTTTAAACTTTTGTCAGTGGCTTCCCCACTCCCTGAAGGGCAAAGTCTAAGCTTAGCTTCATGTCATTAAATCACCTTGTTTATCTATCTGGCCTATGTCCCTACCCAATCTGGTATTTCCTTCAGAGATGCTATTCCAGGACTTCGGTCCTTCTACATATCTTACCCCCTTAGTCACTAAGCTGCTTATTTTTCCATTCTGTCAGAGGACTCATACTTTATCCCAGGTAGTTCCTCTTTTGTATTTTTATTTATTTTTTTAAGTATGCTTCATGCTCAGCATGGAGCCCAGCTTGGGGTTTGAACTCCCGACCCTGAGATCAAGACCTGAGCTGAGATCAAGAATCAGACACTTAACCTACTGAGCCACTTAGGTGCCCTAGTTGTTTTTCTTCTTCCTTTCTTCTCCTTCTCCCCCTTCTCCTCCTTTTTTGTATCAATGTCACACCTTTCTTACTTTGCCCTTCTCAACAGAACTGGTCATTTCCTACTTAGCGATACCAGCAAGCCTAGAATCCATTGCTTACCTAAAATTTGTCTTCCTTATGAGACTGTGAGTAGGGACTATGTCATTTCTATCTTGATATATTCTCTGTCACCACTGGTCCTGATACAGGGGAGGTGCTCTAAAATGTCCATTGAGTAAAAGGAAATCCAGGCTCATACCAGAATATAATATTGTTTACGACTTTACATTTTTTTTAATGTTTTATTTATTTTTGAAAGTGAGAGAAAAGACAGCATTAGCAGGGAAGGTGAGAGAGAGAGAGGGAGACACAGAATCCAAAGACACGCTCCAGGCTCTGAGCTAGCTGTCAGCACAGAGCCCAACACGGGGATTGAACCCCCAACCACAAGATCATGTCCCGAGCTGAAGTCAGACACTTAACTGACTGTGCCACCCAGGCGACCCAAGACTTTTTAATTTTTTAAAATTATTTATTTTTGAGAGAGAGAGAGAGAGAGAGAGAGGGAGGGAGAGGGAGAGGGAGAGACAGCACAAATGGGAGAGGGGCAGAGAGAGAGACAGACACAGAATCTGAAGCAGCCTCCAGACTGAGCTGTCAGCACAGGCTGGAAGCCATGAACTGTGAGATCATGACCTGAAGATGGATGCTCAACTGACTGAGCCCCCCCCATTTTCTTATAATAACATTACTACCCAACCATTGTAAAAAATTCAGTAAAGATACAAAGAGTGAATGGGCTGTTTTCCAAATACCTATGAGTACCAATTGAATCTACATGTTTTTATGCTTTACTCCTAAGGTCCTTATAGACTCCTTTTCTTCTATCACTGGAAATTCCCTAAAGGGAATATGCTGTGTTTCAGAATAGGCCTGTTGTAGTGGATTACCATGGCTAACAGAGATAGGACTCCAATAACCAAGCTGAAACTCAGCTGTTGTCCCTGACAGCATTCATCGAAATGCTACTTCAGGGGGCACCTGGGTGGCTCAGTTGGCGGGCTCAGGTCATGATCTCCTGGTGAGTTTGAGCCCGGTGTCGGCCTGTGTTGACACATTGTCTCCTTCTCTCTCTGCCCCTTCCCTGCTCATGCTCTGTCTCTCAAAAATAAACATTAAAAAAAATTTTTTTTAAATGCTGCTTCAGGCTCTAACCTTGTTCACAAGCTGTAGCTGCCATTGAGGTCTTGGTGCCAAGACCATTTCTCCCTCTCAGTCCTGGAGATGCCACTATGCCAACATGAAATGCAGTTGAGCAGGCAAGCACTCGACTGCTGCATCTCAGGGCTGGTTGGTAAGGGTGTGACATGTACCGCATGCTTAGTTCAGTGGTACCACTGTTCTATCCCCTTGAAGATCTGCTTTGCAATTCTAAAGCCCTAGATACCTTCTTTTCTAATGGTTGTTTCTCAAGGGCACGACTGTAGGCTTGTTTCCAATTGCACCACTCTGAACTCTTCACTATCTGCACTAGATTTGTTTCTGTAAGTTTGATTCTCTAGAGTGTATAACTCAAATTTATATTCCAGAAGCCTCCTTAGACCCCATGCAAGAATACAGAATAGTCCTTTGTAATATAAAAAAAATATTTAAATTGAACACCCAGTGAAGGTTTATTTTTCCTAATTTGTATCTTTAGCCTTAGCTGTATTATTTTTAATCCTAACAATTGTTTACCTATATAAAAGATATGGTTTGTGGTTAGTTTTGCTAATTATAGAAAACCTGTGAAGTACAGTCAGTTGGGTTAGAGTCCTGACAGCAGATGTGTATGTTGCTCTTTGAGGAGCAGGTTCAAGGTTTAATACATTGCTTTCGCCAGTGTGTATTATGTTCAATGAGTTCCGTTGTACATAACTCATATAAAGAAGAATGAATGTACTTTTTCTCCTGGAGAGCCTGAGCCTTATTTTGCCTGGATGTACATCTGATATTTGTTTTACTTGTATAGACACAATCTGTGTGTTTTTTGTGTTCGGTGTTTCATGAAGAACATTCAGTTACAGGAAAATGAAACTTCTGTTTTAGGATTTTTTTTTTAATTTATGAGACAGAGAGAAGGAGAGAGGGAGGAGAGAGACAGCATGCAGGTAAGCAGGGTGGGGAGGGGTGGAGGGGAAGGAGAGAGAGAGAGAGAGAGAGACAGACAGACAGACAGACAGAGAATCTCAAGCAGGTTCCACATTTAGTGCAGAGTTCCACATGGGACTTGATCTCATGACCCTGGGATCATAACTTGAGTCACATTCAAGAGTCAGATGCTTAACTGATGAGGAACCCAGGCACCACAGGAAAAAGAAACCTCTTTAACAATAATCATAAATACTGGATACACTTGCATGGTAGATTCAGATCATATATTTTTAATGGCTCATGGTATCTTTTAATGAGTAGTAAGGATGGGTACTTCATGGCCTTTTATTATTTATAATGCTATACAGTCTAATGAATCACATGTGGTTGTTTTTATTATGGTTAGTTCTATTAACCATAGAGAATATGCTAAAGATTATTTTATTTATTGCTTTGAATCAAACTACAAAGAACCACACATATTTCAAAGAGATACATGAAGACCCTCAAGCGGTCATTTTATTAAACAAATACAAATTTGAAATGTTTATGGTAAAATATATCAGCATTGAACAAAAATGTTGGTGAACAGTAGTTCTACAACGGGGAAGACATCTTGGTTTTATTAATTTTGGTGACGTCTTCCCAACCACGTCTAATCTTTAATATCTTCCTCCTCAAGCATGGCAGGAATAATATGGCTTTACATATCAGGACAACAATTGGAAGGAAAACGGCAATCATAAAAGTTGGAGGTGTATACCATACAAATTGTTTTTTATCTACCCATTTATTCCAGGCGAAAACCAATGCATGCATTGTGCCTAGCAGAAGGCAAACCATTCCTAGCTTGCTCTGTAAAAGAAAAAAAAAATTATCTTGGTGGAATTGGATCAATAAGAGTTTATTTTGTCTGACCTCTTCTGGATCTATTCTGTCCCTTGGAAATTCTTTCATTCATCTTTGTTTATTTCCCTATCATATTTTTCAACAATGTCCACTCACATCGTTTCACATATCCCTGCCTTACTTTGGGTAATGTGTTTGTCCCCAGGTTATTGAAGAAAATCCACAATCAATCGCTCAGTCTCAGCCAATCAATAACACTGACTTCCTTCTCTCCACACTTTGTTCATCTGTCTTATGACATTTATTTGATGGCACTTTCTCTCTTGAGCATTTGCCTTCATTCTGCCTATCAAGAGACATCTAATATCAGGGACCCTTACTCATCACAGCCTCCCTGCAGAATCAATACAATGATTTGTGCATTTTAGGTGCTCAGTAAATATTAATGGGTTGGCTGAAGATCAGTGCAAAAATCAGTTTTGGTATTAGTGATCTTTATCAATTATGAAAGCAACTAAAGTCAGTGACTCTGATTTTGGTACACGGATACTAAAGTGAATGAACTTAGCCCATGTTAAAAAGCAAATATCCTGATAAAGTGGAAAAACACCAACAATTATTTTCATTGTTTGAACAACACATAGTGATATGGAAATGTGAAGAAAAATTTCAACTTGCATTGGGATACTTGACACTATCCAGAAAAAGCTACTTAAAAAGTTTTTCATGTATATAATTTTATGGCATTTTTTTTCTTTTATTACTTTATTGTCAAGTTGGTTTCCATAGAAACCAAGAGTTTCAAGAGTCTCTCATGGTTTACCTCCCTCTCCCCAACTAGTTCCCCCCCACCCCATTCATATGGAACCACAAAAGACCCCAAATATCCAAAGTAATTTTGAACAAGAAAACCAAAATGGGAGGCATCACAATCCCAGACTTTAGCCTCTACTAAAAGCTGTCATCATCAAGACAGTATGGTATTGGCACGAAAACAGACACATAGACCAATGAATAGAGAACCCAGAACCAGACCCATAAATGTATGGCCAATTAATCTTTGATAAAGCAGGAAAGAGGATCCAATGGAATAAAAGGCTGCCTCTTGAACAGATGGTGCTGGGAGAACTGGACAGCAACATGCAGAAGAGTGAAACTAGACCACTTTCTTACACCAAACCTAAGAATAAACTCAAAATGGATGAAGGACCTCAGTGTGAGACAGGAAACCATCAAAACCCTCGAGGAGAAAGTAGGAAACAGCTTCCTTGACCTCAACCGCAGCAATTTCCTACTCGACACGTCCCCAAAGGCAAAAGAAATGAAAGCAAAACTGAACTACTGGGACCTCATCAAGATAAAAAGCTTCTGCACTGCAAAGGAAACAATCAAGAAAACGAATAGGCAACTGAAGGAATGGGAAAAGATAGTTGCAAACGACATCCCAGATAAAGGGCTAGTATCCAAAATCTACAAGGAACTCACCAACTCCACACCCAAAAAACGAATAATCCAGTGAAGAAATGGGCAGAAGACATGAACAGACACTTCTCCAAAGAGGACATTCAGATGACCAACAGAATGAATTGATGCTTAGTGTCACTCATCATCAGGGAAATACAAATTAACACTACACTGAGATACCACCTGACACCAGTCAGAGTGGCTAAAATGAACAAATCAGGAGACTATAGATGCTGGCGAGGGTGTGGAGAAATGGGCACCATCCTACCCTGTTGGTGGGAATGTAAACTGGGGCAGTTGCTCTGGAAAACAATGTGGAGGTTCCTCAAAAAACTATCAATAGAACTCTCCTATGACCCAGCAATAGCACTGCTAGGGATTTATCCAGGGGATACAGAAGTGCTGATGCATAGGGGCAATTGTACCCCAATGTTCATAGTGGCACTTTCAACAACAGCCAAATCCTGGAAAGAGCCTAAATGTCCATCACCTGATGAATGGATCAAGAAGATGTGGTATATATATAAATGGAGTACTACATGGCAATGAGAAAGAATGAAATCTGGCCATTTGTAGCAACATGGATGGACCTTGAGGGTGCTAAATGAAATAAGGCAGAGAAGGACAATACCACATGTTTTCACTCATAAGTATAACAGAAACTTAACAGAGGTCCATGGGGGAGGGAAAGGGGAAAAAAATAGTTGGGGAGAGGGAGGGAGGTAAACCATGACTTAAATACTGAGGACAAACTGAGGGCTGATGGGGGAGGGGAGGGAGCAGAAGGGGGGTGATGGGTATGGAGGAGGGCACTTGTGGGGATGAGCCCTGGGTGTTACATGGAAACCAACCTGACAATAAACTATGAAAGAAAAAAAAGATATAACTGCTTAATAAGTTTCAAATGTTAGAAATATTTTTGAGTAATGCTTTGTATTTATGTCTAGAAAACACTTCTATTTAGAAGCAATAGGGGGAAATGATTGGAGAGCACATTATTGATTGGAATGAGCATGGGATTTTTGCTATTGGAAAACCATTTGTTAATTTTTTATGGGTAAAGTCAATATCCTTGATGATATTATAAGCATAAAAAAATTTGCCTGAGGGGCCAGAGTTCTTTTATATAGCATTTACCTGGATATAGTCAAATTCTCTCCACGTCAGAGTGTCACTCACAGATGGAATAGATGTCACAGCTAACAGAGCTAGTATTGCGAGTGTCACAATTCCCAGAGACAGATAAATTTCCATTCTCCAAACATCGTGTTCAATCCAGGCATCTTCTTCATGTTTTTGGACCTACCAGAGGGTGAAAAGAGGAAAGAAAGAATGCAAACAACATTGGTTTTCAGCAAATGAGCCTCCTTTCTACATTCCCTCTGTCTAGGATGGAGGGCCTGCTAACTTGAAGCCTCCACAAATTTGACTTAGTTTTTGCATTCCTCTAAGAGAAGTGACATAGGAGGTATCAGTCTCCTTCCTTGAAGGCAACATTTACATACTGTTTTATTAATTTATGTAATAGTTATTTGATTACTTAGGATTATAGTGTGCATACTTGTGTGGTAAAGAAGAACAATTAGCATTACAAAGTAAAGGTTGCAGAAGGTTGCTGTGTGGACTTGTCCATGAACAAAACACGCATTTATTTTGTTCAAATCCAAGTTCACTATTTTCAACTGAAAAAAAAATTCCTCAGTGTAAAGCTGTTTACAACCAAGCCCCAATGAAGAGTTACAAGAAAACATTTAGAAATGCGAACATTCCCAACACAGCATTTCAAGAGGTTTGTGGTACTGAGATTAAAAGATAGAATTTGTTAGATGACTTAGATTTTTTTAGTCTAGTGATACTGTCAATATTGTCACCTACCTGTTTATATGCCATGTTTAGCAACATGTATCTGTAGGATCGCCTCATTGGGTAGGACAAACTATAGATTGTATGCAGTACAGCAAAAAAGAAGCTGAGAAGCCCCAATTCTTTTCTTGTTAACATCCATCTATCCAACCAATGTGGAAATTTCTTATATTTGGTTCCATTACGAAGCTGAACAACTGCTGCTATCACACCTGGCAGATAAACCAGTGCCAAGAGAGTGATGGAAGCCATTGGCAAGACTTTGTTGATGACCAGGACTGGAATTCTATAAAAATAGTGTTTTTGGGAAGTTACAAGAGGGTAAATTATTTCCCTTAGGAGAGTGTACAGAAAGGTCAGGGATGATACAATAGCAGCAATTTTAAGTGGCAAGCACCACTTTGGAAAGAGTTCCTGTTTGTGTTGAAGCTCCGCAGGGCAATCAAATTCATCAAAATAGGTTGTTTGGTCCGTGTGCAAAGGCACAGGTCTTTCCAGCATACTGGTCTTGGCTGAGTCCTTATTCTACAATGGAAAGAAAATAAACATTTTAATGTTAATCAAAATGATAGGATTTCTCCTAAACTAATCACTTATTTTGCTCATTGTGGTTAGTAGTAAAAAAGGACATTCAGAACCTTGCTTTTGGATACTGGCTAGCTGAAGATGTCATAGTCCTATGTAGCACTGATCAATGGTGGACTTGGCTATGTTAGGATTCTCCATTATAAATTTTAAAAAATTTATTTATTCTTTGAGAGAGAGAGTGAGCGAGAGCGAGTGAGCACAAGTGGGGAGGGGCAGAGAGGTGAAGAGAGAATCTCAAGCAGGCTCTGTATTGCCAGCACAGAGTCTGATGTGGGGCTCAGTCTCAAACTGTGAGATCATAACCCAAGCCAAAATCAAGAGTTGGACTGAGCACCCAGGCGCATCTAGAATTCTCCATTAATTTCTATTACTCATTTTTCTGTAAGACAGAAGGATACATGCTTTATTAAGACAGAAGATATCTCCATTAAAGCTGACACCACTATTTTTCTCTTGAAGGCACCAAAGAATAGAATAAGTGGGAAACTAAAATTGAAAAACTTAAAATTCAGGAATCTTTGGTAAAATTAATAACACTTGTAGATTGTATAGATAATTGTATTTGTTTTATAATATTTTTATTGGTTACTGGGCAACTCTCCACAAAGAAAGAGCGAATTCTTCATTAGGTCAAGTACAAAGGATCAAGAATAATATAGTCATTACAATTATAAAAATACATGATTTCCATTATGATGTACTTTGGTTTTATATTTCTAAAATATCTCATTAGTGTAATGATTGACAACTATTCTATCAGAAGGTACAGAGGTTATATAAGTAGTTAATCCCATAGAAATGATCTATTTCCTAAGGAAGTTATACTTCTTTACCTAGTTGCATTTCTAAGCAGTCAACAACTCAAAAGTAGAGTGCTTCGAATATTTTGTCATTTCCAAGTGACTGATACACCATCAAGGTAAAAAAAACAAAACAAAAAATATTTCTAAATAAGAACTTAGAATATTTCATATTGTTGCTTTAATGAATAAATTTACTTCCTCACTATGTTGTTGCACATTTCTTAGCGTTCTATATGTGGAACTGTAACATTTTAATGGTCAAAATGATATTAGTGATGATCTTGTTCATTTGCTCATTTTATGCAGAATAACTTCAATTCACATAGTCCTCTATCATTTTTACTGTTTAGTCTCTTGCCATTTGAATTTACTTTTAGTGATAAATCAGTTACATCCAATGCTTTTTCCAGGTACTCCATTTATTTTTATTTTTATTTTAAAGAAAGGCAGACTGCCACGTGCAGCGCCTCATTTGGATGTGTCTGGAGTCTTGGAAGCTTGACTACCCTACGTTCTCCTACAAATGGACCTTGAGAGCTTGTTTGGAGGTTCTAGTAGGGGAGCGCAGCTACGCGTATACCCTTGACCGAAGAACGGTCCTCCTCTATGGGGGATGGTCGTCCTCTTCGACGGAGCGCGCAGCTTCGCAGCTTTGGGAGGGACGCACATGGAGTGGTGAGGGAGGAAGGGGACACCCGCCTAGCCAGCCAGATCAGCTGAATCAACCCTGGTGATCAGTGGGGTGACAGATGTCACAGCCAGATCGCCCTCACATCCTCCAGGTACTCCATTTAGAAGGGAGTTGAGCATGATACAGCTTCTGTCATTTCTGCATGTTAAAGCAATCTAAGTATAGTTGACTGTGATCAATCTTCCGGTTAACAATGAAGAATTATAGAATAGCAGGTAAGATGGTTAACTTCAAAAATGAAGATGATTTTATTTAATGCACACTTATTTTATAGAATGTGTGCTAGTAATATCTTATTATCCCCCTTAAAATAATTAAGATGAAATTATTTCTGTAAAAACTGTAAAAAAATACCATTTAGGAAGGTAAAAAGAGTTTGGAACAAAAAATTTCCACCACTTTCCCATTCGAATAACATAGTAAGGTGGCACACAAATGGGACAAATGATTCTTACTTCAAAATTGAATTTGTCTAAATGGCGAATCAATTAACTTGATTATCTCTTGGTAAGCTGCCATAATACCTATGGAATAAAAAGCACTTGCTCACAAAGTTACTGTTACATACACACTGATGACTCTTTACAAATGTAGACCCACAGGATATTTGTTAGAAGGAATTGGAAGGGCCTTGGAAGTAAACTAGTCCAACTCTCTCATTTGATAGAAAAACCAAGACCCAGGATTCTCAGTGACTTATTTGAGGTTATTCAGTGAAGTCCATGACAAGTCAATCAAGGTGGAATTTCTCTTATATACCACACTGAACCTTCACCCATCACAGTATCAGGGGCAGGAATCAGAGTGAAGATATCAGGCAGCTAGGGTGAAAATCACTTTTACAACCCTAGGACAGAGAGGACATTAAAAGCATGTTTCTAGATTTTAATTAATTATTATTATTATATTACCAAATCCGCTTCTTCTAGATTTCTCCTAGGTTTCATTGTCCAAGGTTCTTCACTTGTAATGTCTTCTCTGCTTTCCATTATTTCTGTAAAATAGAATTGCTTCAGTCACCTATGAAAACATAATTATCTTTTTTGAGTATAATGTTGGATACAAGGGCCATATGAAAAATTTGCTCACATAAGGACAAGAGTAGCCTAGAAGTACAATTAAAATACAGATAGTGACTGATTTACTATTTTACCTCATATAACCTGTAAGAATCTCAAACCAGTGCCTTTGTGTCAATAGTAACTGATTTTCTTTGTTGATTTTTGGTGCAATGAATGAGAAACTTGTCTATATGGAATTCAAAGGATCAGATGTTGCTTTTTATTTTATTTATTTTTTTAATGTTTTATTTATTTTTGTTAAAGAGAGAGACAGAGCATGAGAGGGGGAGGGGCAGAGAGAGAGGGAGACACAGAATCCAAAGCAGGCTCCAGGCTCTGAGCTAGCTGTCAGCACAGAGCCTGACGCAGGGCTCGAACCCATGAACATGAGATCTGACCTGAGCTGAAGTCGGAGGCTTAGCCAACTGAGCCACCCAGGTGCCCCAGATGTGGCCTTTTATTTTAGAAGTTAACTCCTGGTGCTCATTTAGAGGAAAGCCAGCACTGCTCAAGGGTAAATAGAATTAGGAATTTTTTTTTTTTTTTTTTTTTTTGAGCCACAATGCTTATCAGTAGGTTAGAATTGGCTGATGTAAGATTATACTTTAGGAAGTTGTGTTGAATAGACTTTTGGGGTTGATCCTAGAATCTGAAATAATAATTATATGACTTTATGGGGGATATGTATTCTGAGGTTCAGAGAGTAAACAGAAAAGATGGGCCCTGATCGTGGCATAAAGGACCAAGAGCAGTATTTTCAGAGTGCCATGTTCTCACTGGAGTAACAGGCTGGGTTTTACAGGTAAGGCATGAACTGTTAGTATATTTCTGAAGGAGTTGTTGAATCACGTTCAATCACCGACATGCCAATTCTCCAAACTTCTTACCTGACAAAGGAATCTCTTCCATAACACCCTTCCTGGATCCTCTTCAGGCTTGCTGTGGCAATTTTTTTTTAAAGAAGGGAAATATGATATCACAATATTATTCACTGTTTTTATTAGTTATACATTTATTTCTGGAGAACTACCTCACCAATTTGCACTTCATGAAATTCAATGAGAAAATAGATTAGATATACAACCTGACTGACACACATTCCAAGTGTTCCTGAATTTTAGACCACCTGTAATACTTTTTTCAGTGTTCATCCTGAGGATATTTGTTTTGCTCTGCCCACATTTTCTCTCTACTTTTTAATAATGTAAAACATTTTCTCCATTTGGAGAATGTCCCTTCTTTGGCATAGGACTCATTCTTGGCTAATCACAGTTCTTAGTTTCCTTGATGGCACTGATTGGCTTAGGGATGGCATACAATCCTAGTTGAATTATTAGAGTCTCTTTCTGATATTTATATATGGAAAGTGGAAGATAAAGAGATGTCTTTAACGTTTTTTTAAGTCAGGATGATAGAAGCCTACCATGCTTTCTTCCACATGCCACAAGGAGGAAGATGTTTGCAACAGAACAAGAGAAAGCCAGCACACCAAAGTACAAGCAAGAAATGGGGAAAGACACAGAAGAGTCCTGGTGATTTAAAGTATTTAGAGTTCCTGAGATGAGATAATGAATTTTCAGTCACATAAGCCAATACATTCCTTTTTGAGTACGCTGGCATTTGAAAGACTCCCGGGTAAAGCATATGCCAATCAATCATCAGGTTATTTATGGAACTCAACTTTATAACAGACACTGAGAAGGAAAAAGAAATGAGACTCTATATCCATTCTGGGGTAGCTTACAGTCTATTTCCTTAATAAATATCATTCCAAATCACTTAGTGATTTAACCAACATTACAGAGTAATCTGGGAGGTGGCTGTGTGTCTAGGAATAGGAATAGACGTTTTATCTACTGTAATCGAACAAAATTGAGCTCTGAGCTGTTGGATTGCAAAGATGTTAACATACGAATCTAGACTTATTCAATATTAACTCATTAACTATATTGTGAACAATGATATTAGGCAGTGGAAATATGAAGTTAAATATGAAGTCAAAAGCTCAAAAGTCTAGAGGAGAGGGCAGAAATCTCAACGGCTAACCGCATGGTAGTACAATGAATCCTAAAGGAAGGCAGTTTTATATACAAAATAGTGGCATGGAAAGGGTGGGGGTTCTCTTGTAGACCTGGTCATGGCAGCATTTCCTGACTGAGGGTGACTTTGTATAGAATCTGGATGAAAAGTGGCCTCGGAGTAGTATCCACCCATTTATCTGCTTGGTAAGAAGACCATACTGAAGAGCAAGGACAAGGAAAAGTCCAGGGCAGTGAGGGAGCCTGTTGGCTCTGTGCTCCACAGTTAGATTTGTGCCAGAAGCCAAGAAAATAAAATACCAGTCAAATAAAATATATTGGTTTCCATCAGACATTAACCAAATGTATAATTTAAGTTCTACAGTAAAATCTTTTCATGAAAAAAAAAAAAACCCAAAAAACCCAGGAAACTACACAGTGTTCAGATGTTTTGAACTCCAGATTTGACCCAAAGTTCTCTAACTTTCATTTCATTTGAAAAGCAAAACATATTTTTGACGCGACTGTTCTGTTTTGCTGTACCAGGATGGCTGCGACCTGATGTTTCTGCTAAATATTGACACAGCCCAACTGACTCCTGTTTTTGTCAAAGAGTCTAGAATATGAAGAAACTCGATGACTGGAATACAATATGGATTGCTTTGCATTTCCAAACCTATGCTTTCAAGTATATACTTGTTTCACCACATTTAACCATATAAAGGGAAGACGTTTTTCTTCACTGGGCTGTTTTTTTTTTTTTTTAAAAGCATTGCTTAAGATCTTTGTTAAATAAATCAATGTCAATGCCAGGATGTTGTGGGGATTTTTTTTCTTTTTACAGAGAAAGAAATTTACAAGTGTTTAAAATTTTTAGGTCTATAACCCCCTTCTGGTAGGTTTGACCCAGGACATACAGGAAGACTATTTGGAGAGAACTTGAATCCCAAACCAGATCCTGAAAGAGTAGGACTAATGTTCCCAGAAGTTAAAATGAAAACTTCTTGTTACTAGGTAGGAAACCTGAAGGCAAGTCACACGATTTTAAGCACTATGTACCGTTCATCAATGCTATGCAACCCGCCGCGATGTTGCCAAGCTGCAAAACTTGCCATCATCAGAACGCAACGGAAGCACAAACTTCATAACCCATCATACTCCCCGAGCCCCGAGCGAAAAGACTTCCCGGTGAGTCCCTGGCTCCCAGCCCCTGGACCGGCCACAACGGAGCAGTGTGCTCCGGGGGAGCTGGGCCGGAGGGCGGCACGTCCTGTAGCCGCGCCTACGGGGCGAAGGGAGCTCCCCTCGCCTCGGAGCGCCTCTGCCCCAGGGCTGGGAGGCTGGCAACCCGCTAAACCCCTCCGAGTCTGGGGACCCGCGCCCGCCCTCTCAGGGGCACCTGGAGACGGGGAGCAGGCGGCGAGCTGGGACGATTCTAGAGACTCACCGGCTTCTCGGCGCGACGGGACGGTAAGAGGCTGCGCAGCCGCTGCGGGGAAGTGCCAGTCCCACGCAGCGTCCGAGTTCTGGGACTCCGAAGTCTGCTCTTCGGCTGCAGACGCCGCCCCCGTATAAATGGTCCGTCCAGCGCCGCCTGCAGGTGCCTGGAGTCTGCGCGGCTCCTGGGAGTGACATTCCTGGGATGTCCCAAAGACCCACCCTTGGGTGGCAACGTGGCTGTTCCTAGTTGTCTTTCAAATGACCCTGTCTCCAGCCTCAGGTCGGCTCCTCAGCCTCCCACTTTCGTTAATCTCCTCAGCAACGCATACTCGGGGAATTCTTTGCAGCAGAGATGCTCAAACTTTAATGCTATCACCTGTAGGCCTTGCTGACACACTGATTCGGGCCTCCATCGCGGTTTCCTGATCCCTAAGTCTGGGATGGGGCCCGAGATTCCCCATTTCTAACAAGTTCCCAGGTGATGCTGGTGCGCTCTCAGATCGCACTCTGAGACAGACTGCTTTAGAGCTTAGTTAGCCCGTTTTAAACTTCGCAGCAACTCAATGAAGTGACTGCTATTTACAGTTGAGGAATCCAAATTTACAGTTGAGGATTCCGAATCTGAATCTCTGAGAGCGACTTGCCCCCTAAATTGTGCCAATTTTGCACCCTAAACTGCACAAAGCCTGTCAGAAGTCCTTCAACTCCATGCTAACTCCTCTTCCTCGCCTCTGATGCATTGAAGCCAACTTCCCATACCTAACCCAGTCGGGTACTCCAAACTGGAATTATAGCTACTGTCACTCTTTAAAAGTGGGGTGTTATTATTATTTTTTTAAATGAGGGGTATGGAGAAAGAGAGAATGTGTGCAAGGGATTTACTCCTCTGAGTTGGAACCAGCCTCAGGATTAGCATGTCTGACACCTGAATTGCATGCTGCCTTTAGGTATTTGGTGCACAACATCCCCAGAGATACCCTGATGAGAAAACCAAAGGAAAATAAACTCTCAACTGCAATTTCGTGATTGTTCTTTAATTAACTAGGGCAAGTAAGGGCTGTGCCTGTTTTAATATGTATTTTTTTTTGTAGTCATTGACTTTCCACAGGGTAATATTAAAGCCTT
Organism: Suricata suricatta; assembly: GCF_006229205.1. NCBI lineage: Eukaryota > Metazoa > Chordata > Mammalia > Carnivora > Herpestidae > Suricata > Suricata suricatta. Next base: position 76,672,179 of record NC_043701.1, on the reverse strand, counting down.
TTGAAGATTAAATTACCGTGGACTGACGCCTTGTGGTAGAAATAGAATCTTACACTTTATTTCTAGTGAAATTAGAAAATAATGACTTAAAAATGTTTTAGAAAAAAAACCTCTGTGTTTATTGCATAAAGAATTAAGAATGAATCTAAGCACTGTTGAATTTTTAAAATGATCTTGGGTTTTAAATGATTGAACAAAGCAATATGCTTTCATTTTTTAAGCTTTGGTAGAACAAAGGTCATTCTCTTTTTCATAATCTATTTTGCACACGAAGAGGGCAAGGAAGTTATTATTATATTAATATAAATTGGCTAATTATAGCAAATTCCAATTAAAACTTTTTCTTCTTCTAATTAAAACATGTAAAATCAAGCCCAAATATTTTGTTTTATAATTAAACTAATAATTTTTTAGTTTAGTTTAATTTAATTTAGTTTAGTTTAAATTCAAGTGAGCTAACATATAGTGTAGTATTGGTTTCAGGAGTAGAATTTAGTGATTCATCACTTACATCAATACCCAGTGCTCATCCCAACAAGTACCCCCCTTAATGCCCATCACCCATCTAGCCCATCTCCCACCCACCTCCTCTCCAACAACCCTGTGTGTCAAAGTAAAAAGATTGAAAATGTGAGGTTGTTTACAAACTAGTTTGTGGATATTATAAAGGCAGCACAATGTTGGATTACAAAACCAAGGTATTAAAGAACTTCTATTGATTTGTCCGGAGTTAATATTACAAATGAAATTTCTGTGATTTTTGCATACAAATGACCTGTGAAAAGTTTTTCTGTTTTTCTTTTTTGAGAAACACAAAGCCAAAGCATCTAAAATGTTCCGAGTCAGCCTCTACATAGCACAAACTTTAAAAATTTTTTTTTTAATGTTTTATTTATTTTTGATACAGAGAGAGACAGAGCATGAAAGGGGGAGGGGCAGAGAGAGAAGGAGACACAGAATCCAAAACAGGCTCCAGGCTCTGAGCTAGCTGTCAGCACACAGCCTGATGCGGGGCTCGAACCCACGAACGTGAGATCCGACCTGAGCCGAAGTCGGAGGCTTAACCGACTGAGCCACCCAGGCGCCCCCCAAACTTTTTAAAACCAGTATGATTTGTGGAAAGCAGTGATAGGCTATTACAATTTTGAAAAGCAGACTACTGGTTTTGGCATGACTCATAAGAACTAGAGGACTTTAAAACAGGAATTCAATTGTGAGCTACAATCGAATATGGGTCATTCAGAATATTTTATCATGAACTTAAACTATAGCAAAAGAGTATATTAACAAAACAGTTCTTTGATGTTATTTGAGATCAAATACTATAAACTAGTGATTTGATGGAATGTATCATGGGGAAGATACAGTAATTCAGAATCTATAAATACTTCTCTCTGACGGATTAGCAGTTTAATCTTAGAACTTAACGGGATGACTGCTATTTAAGAAGAATGGAATGTGATAGTGTAAAAGATAAAGCTGACGGCACTATTAAAAATAATCACAAGACAGTAAACAGTAAGTAGTAAGTTGATGATAAGAACTTTAGTGCTTCTTTAACTAACCCTTACGGACTCAGATTACGATCAATATATTTCCAAGTCTACTTCTGTGTAAGAATGGTCAGATATATTTTAAGACAAGGAAAAAAAATACCTAAAATTCATGAAGAAATATTTTGTCAAAATGATACTTTTAATGCACACATGATAAAGGTCTACTGGCCTAATTTTCTTTTTTATTTTATTGATTTATTTTTTACTACTGGCCTAATTTTCTAATTCTGCTACCCTTCTATGATAAATTCTCTTCACTCTCTCAAGATCTCCGGATCAAAGTACTATGTGTGATCAGTTTGTCCCCAAGTCTGTATGTGAAAGTAGTTGGGGGTAGAGAGAAGGTCTACTGTTGGGATTGGGATTAAAAACACTTTCCATACATTTTACCCTAACCCAATTTATTATTATTCTACCAACACTGTTAACATCCAACATCTATTCTAGATAGGTTTTAAGAATGGGTAGTTTGTTTCAACCCTCACAGATCCATCTCTGCCCAAATACTATTTAATGATGCTCTAAATTCCATGGCAAAATATATTCTATTCTCTTGGATCTTTTTTTAAATTTATTTTGAGAGACAGAGAGACAGAGACAGAGACAGAATGAGAATCCCAAGCAGGCTCTCCACCATCGTGCAGAGCCTGAGAGCCTGACACAGGGCTTTATCCCATCAACCAAGAAATTATGACCTGAGCTGAGACCAAGAGTCAGATGCTTAACTGACTGAGCCACCCAGGCACCCCTATTGTCTTTGTGTCTGTTGTAATACATCAAAGGGCTAAAGTCCCTGGGAATGGTGTAAGGATGCAGGTCTGAATCAAACTGACTCAATGACAGGTTTCAAGTTTCCCTCTGACTTTGAAGGCCTAAGAGTCAGTTTCTCAGAATCATTAGACAATAGAGCCTCCTGCCCAAGGCAGGAGGGACCACCCTGGTAACACCCAATCAGGAAAGGCCAGCTAACACCCTTAACATTTCTAAGGGCAGGCCTAGAAGGCTAGTTACACCCTACATGAGGGTCCTGGGTCCACTCTGTAATTGGTTAACACTCTAAATGTTGTGATTGGTTCCCGCCAAAAGTAATGAATACTCTAGGCAATGTGAATTTGCCTTTGTTCAGGGCTCTCAGCACGGATCCACTGCACTGCTAAAGTCTGTGAGCCCGAGTTTAGGTCCAGCGAGCCTAAACCCGTAATAAAACCCTTTGCTTTTGCAGGCATGACTCGGTCTCCCTGGTGGTTTCTTGTTTTTGGGGATGATATTAAAAATCTGGGCATAACAATGGTACCATATTGAGTCTTGCCAGTTATTGAAATCCCACTATGAATAAATATTTCAGTATTTTTTTGAAAATATGTTCTAGCATGGGGGTGAAATATGTTCTAGCATAGGGGGTGAAATGTCAGGGGGAGTTGTAAAGGAGTTGTATCTTGGAAGAAAAGGGAGCACGAGGACCAAGAGGGTAGATTTCACAATTTTCATCATATTACTTAAACTAGGAAATTTCTCCTCTCACCACATGTGTATATCAGACATTATGTGATAGTGTAATACACCCTTGGGTTTAAACCACTCCATCTTGGCACTCTTTGTTATAGGAGCTAAGCCCATACCTAGCTTGTTTGCTATAGCACTTTTTAGAGTCTGTCAGTATTGAAGGTTTTTATGTGTTTCTGTTACCCTCATTGAAATGTGAACTTTAATGGAGTAGAAACCTTGCCAATTTGAATTCTTGTATCTCTTATAATGTAAGACTCAATGGAATAGACTCATTGTAAATGTTTGTGGAAGGTGATTTTAGCCCTTTGTCTCAGAAAAGTTCTATCGGGCACATAAATATGGAGCCTATGAATGTCTAGACATCGTTTAGACCCAAACTGTGGGCACATATCCATTGTTGTTTATTTCACACAAGACACACTCTTACCCACCTTCCTTAGTCTGTATCCTTCTTGTTTTCCACTATAGGAACATTGGGTCAAGAGTTACCATTTTCACAGACATTACAGGCCTTACTTGCTTTGGGCTGCAGGAAATGGGGAGCTGGAGAGTGTTGGATAGGGGAGCTGGTTCAATAGAGAGCTCAAGAAGGCTGACTGGTAACAGTCTCTTATAATGGACTCTGGCTTATAAAAAGTCCTTGGCATAAGGAACCATGCCTACCAATTCCTGGATTTGAGCCTGCAGAAGGAAGGATACTATCTGTTATGAAATGCCTACTCTTTCCCAGGACTCTGTTTGGTTCTCTCAGTATGCCCAATAAATTCTTATAATCCTCTGTTTACAGGTGAACTGAAGCTTAGAAAGTTCAAGTAACTCAATCAAAGTCTACAATATTTAGAGGTTAGGCTGGGACTTCAACCAAAGTCCACTTGATGCCAGTTCTCGCTCCACGGTTACGCTCTAAAGTTTCTTCAGGCTGTACTTAGTTGAGTGGGGGAGGTGGAATTGAGAGAGTAACAGTTGACAGAAGCCATCTGATAATCAGTTCCCCCTTGGCATCAGAATGTTGGCTACGCTCCTCTGACAAAGAGGACCAAATAGAGTGTTTAAAGAAGTGGTGTCACTGCCATGAAACAGTCCAGCGGCGAGTATTCCATGTTGGTGAGGGTGTTCTGCTCCACGAGGTCATTCAGTCACACCACCTGGACCCCTTCCATCTGGCGGCTCTGCTGTCTCCCAGGGCACTGTTCTTGGCATCATGATTGAAGCATGGCGTAGGCAGATCCATGGTCTCGCTGGAAGATCTCCTTTGAGAGAGTACAAGTCCAAAGCAGTTATCAAGGCAGAAATTGCACTTCCTCTCACATTCTATTGCTGATAGTTTAGCCATGTGTCAAGGTAAGCAGGGAAATGTATCTCAGGCTGGGTGTCAGCCTGTAAGGTCTGTTAGCATGGCAATGGGTAACACATTTTGGTGAACAACTAGAAGTCTCCATCACCTTCTCTTCTCCAACTTTGATCCTTGTGTTCATACCAAGCTTGGGAAATTTGATTTCTTCCTTCATTGAACTTAATGTCTTTCTCATTCTGAAACCTGTTTGAAGATTCATGGTAAACTTGTTACTCACGGCTTAGTCTTAGACTGGAGGCTGTTGGTACCAAAGCAAGGTCTTATATGTCCTGATCGTGAGAATCCTTGTGTAGAGGGTCTCTCTTCCTGCTGACTTGCCAAGTATGGCTGGACATGGTGAAAACTCCACGGGAACACTGTGTTGTCCCCCTGTGGGACTGCCTACTGCCACAAAATCAATTTTTCTTTTTAATTAAAAAAGATAGCCAGATGCCATGAAAAGCAATACTAGGGGTACCAAGAAGGCAGATCTATATGACATGTTATTCATATTCCTGAGAGTGGAGTATTTATGCACAGTTATCCAGAACCCTTCTCAGCAGCTTTTCCAGTTTCTCACAGCACCTTGGGTTTCTAAAATCTTCCTAAGGACCCGAAACAATTTTCTTAGCCCAGAAAATACCAAAGCCCTAAATACTCATTAAGTTCAGTGTGTCTGTGTGTCTGTGTGTAGCATTATGTTGAAGCCTTTAAGTCACCTTAACCAGTCATTTAAAAGATTCTTGCGAAGACATTGCAGTTTGAAGATAAATATTCGTAATGAAAGTGTAAACCAACAAAAAGAAGGTGAAAGAGCTGGCATATTTTGTGGCTGTCCTTTGTATTTATTTTTTTCCAGCATTATTGAGATATAATCGACATGTAGCATGTGGTTAGTCCACAAATTCATGACCACATTGTTAACAATTTTTTTTGTGGTGAGAACTTTTAAGAACTACTTACTTAGCAATTTTCCAATATACAATGCAGTACTATTTAGTCACCAGGGTATACATTCCATCCCCAGAACTCCCTTTTAACCGGAAGTTTATATTTTGACCACTTTCGCCCATTCCACACCTCCACCCCCGCCCTGGCTCTTGGAAACCACCAGTCTATTCTCTGTTTCTGTGAGTTCAGGTTTTTAGGTTCCACATGTAAGTGAGATCTTTCTCTGTATTTGTCTTTATCTTACTTATTTCACTTCGCATAATGCACTCAGGTTTCATATATGTTGTCACAAATGGCAGAATTTTCTTCTTTTTTATGGCTGAATAATATCCCAATGTGCGTATGTGTTTTCCTTTGAGTATATGTATAAAATTCATAATATATAATAATACATATCCTTCAAGATATCTCTTCAAGACGGTGATTTTATTTCCTTCATATATACATACCCAAAAGTGGACTTGCTGGATCCTATGGTAGTTCTATTTTTAATTTATTTAGGAATTTGCCATGCTGCTTTTTTTTTTTTTTAAATAGTGGCTGTACCAGTTAACATTCCCACCAACAGTGTATAAAGATTCCCTTTTCTAAATATCCTTGAGCTGACATTTTTTTAAATTTCAAGTTAAACATCTTTGACAGTTTCATTACAGAGTAATTTTTGGGAAGCCATCCAGAAGACTATTTGAAATGTGGATTTATATTCAGCATAGATAATGACAAATCTTACCTTATTATCTTTAGATTTTAGCCTATGATTATATGTGCTTATATTTAAAAGATTTTTTTGTCTTTATTTTATTTTGAGAGAGAGAGAGACAGAGAGTGAGTGGGGGAGGGGCAGAGAGAGAGGGAGACAGAATGTGAAGCAGGCTCCAGGCTCTGAGTGGTCAGCACAGAGCCTGAAGCGGGGCTCAAACCCACAAACCGTGAGATCATGACCTGAGCTGAAGTCCAATGCTTAACCTACTGAGCCACCCAGACGCCCAATGTGCTTATATTTATAAGAATATTAGGGATATATACTTAGAGTATGTGATTAAAAATTGAAGAGACTTGTTGTAAGGAAAGGGGAACGTGGAAAGGTTCAGTAGGAGAACCAGGAGTGTTAGAGACTTCTGCAGTTTCCTTACTTTGAACTGCGCTTTCTCTAACTGTTAGACTGTCAACTGTTCGGAGGCAGGGGCCATTTCTTTTCATTTGATTTCTCAGGCTTAGTAAAGAAATCATATCTTGCGAAGAGCTGATAAACTGCTTCTTCTTGGGGAGAATTTAAGGAGCAAGTGGTCAAATAGTGTCAAGTGCTACGAAAAGGTCAAATAAGGCACAAGGTAAAAAAGACTGTTGGATTCAGTCTTTGAGAGGACTCGGTTCACTGTATGCAAACGTTGAGGAAGGAAGCCATGCTGAGTGCCTCAAGGGAGAAGTGGGGAACAGACCCCAAGAGGTTGGATACAGAAGGAAGGAGAGCGGAGCAGCAGCAGCGAGAGAACATTCTTCTAAGGGTGAGAGAGATTAGATTCTTCTTTATAGGATGAGAAGAAGGAGTTGCATATAGAGAGAGATTGAATATCTATGAAAAAAGGAGATTAATTGATGGAGTTAGGTGCTGGAGAAAAGTGAACAGAGAGGAAAAGCAGAACATGGCAGAAAAATTATCTTTGGGAAGAAGCAGGGACCCTCTTTTTCTCAGAGATTAGGAGAAAGCAGAGAAATGTGAGATGCACACAGTCTCGTGGGGAGGGGCGAAGGACAGTGAGTGAGCTTTGGCCTGATGGGAATCAAGACCAGCTGAAGGGGATGGAGGGTAAGGACTCTGAAACTGCAGAAATTGATGGGGCGCCTGGGTGGCTTAGCCAGTTTAGTCTCCAACTCTTGACTTTGGCTCAGGCCGTGATCTCACAGTTCGTGGGATCAAGCCGCATGTGGGGCTCTGCACTGACAGTGCTGAGCCTACTTGGAATTCTCTGTGTCCTCTCTCTCTGCCCCTCCCTGCTCATATGCTCTCTCTCCAAATAAATTAAAAAAAAAATCAAAACCCTTAAAAATATAAACTGCAAAAATCGACGAGTTGTTCTTTGTCTTCAGATGTATGACATTTGTTTGAGTAAAAGGAGATGATAAGATATATGACTGAGTTCACTAGTGGAAAAAAATGCAAAGTCACTTAGAACCAAGCACTGGGTGATACAATAAAGACAGGAATGCCTAAAATTCATGGACGTGCTGGAGCAATGATCTGGCATTTAGTTTGTTATGGAAAATATAGTGGAGAAATGAATTTGACCTCTGAAGAGTGAAAGAGTTTCCATGAGGGAAATGAAAGGGAAAGGTTTTCTGGGGAACCAGACGTGGGATATATGGATTAAAGTTTTCTCTGGCCTAGCAACATGTTTATGTGTAGAAATTAGCTTTGTAAACTTAGTAGTGTTCTTCCCAAGAAGCACTACTTCTTTGGGTTACCCAGAGGATTTCTAATGCAGTGTATTGGTTGAGATTCCTTAGTACTTCTTGACGATTTCTTCTTCCTCAGTGAGCCTGTTAAAGCGTCAGCTTTTTTCATATCTCTAGTCCTGAGCAGAAAGCATAACTCATACTAATGGCAGCTCAAAAAAAAAAAAAAAAAGGGTTGAATTCTCCCACTCAGCCCTTGCTGTCAGCCTTTTTGTAGTTCTGCTTTTGTATTGCAGTTAGCTTTCCCCAAAGCCCTAATTTCTGTCTACACACCTCTATTGTGGCTCTTTTCTGATCATGTTCTAGTCCATCGTGTAACATGCCTTTCTCTCTTTCTGATGGGCAGCTTCAGAATCCTTAAGAACATCAGGAGTGTCACAGGGAGAGTGGTCAGTTGGGATAATTCAACACAAAACACAGAAATAGTTTGGCAGACAATTAAAGCAAACTTTACGCACAGTTTCCATCTTAGGAAGGATAGGGTTCTTAGAATCAAAGAAACCATATTCTTCTTTTCAGTGTGGAAGTGGGGGAGCCTTTGGAGGGCCCAGACTTCACAGCTCCTGTGAAGTTGATTCAGTGATGGGTTGCTGTGCTATGTGGCCACACGGTGGCGCCAGAGCCCTTTGTAGTGAAAATAAAGAACCCAGAGGGCACCCATCTGCTACTGCTGCTTTCGGCTTAACTTACATGGTTTCACCAGACTTTTTCAAACTTATTGTGAAAAGAGAAGGATGGCATATTTCTGTGTGTGTGATTGTGTTGGTATTATAATAACTGAGCATATGCCAAGGTCTAAAGAATTTCCATGAGGCTTAGCGCCTGGGTGGCTCAATCAGACTTTGGCTCAGGTCAGGTCTAGGGGTACTTGCGTTGGAGCCCTGTGTCTGGCTCTGTGCTGACAGCTCAGAGCCTGCAGACTGCTGCCGATTCTGTTTCTCCCTCTCTCTGTGTCCCTTCCTGGCTCATGCTCTGTCTCTGTCTCTGTCTCTCTCTCTCTCTCAAGAATAAATAGACATAAAACATTTTAAAGAATTTCCCTGAGGCTTAGAGTAAGCATTAGAATCCATATGTTCAGACACCTGTGTGTGTGTGTGTGTGTGTGTGTATCATCTATGTTTGCTTATGTGTATACATGTGTGTATCAGTACATAATATCCTTTACTATCTGTATCTAATATTCACTGATTTTATTGGTACCAAATGCTTATAATTTCAGGCATTTCCATGTTATTATTTTTTTATTGAGGTATAATTGGCCAATAAATTATACCACTTGCACGCGTACAACATAATATTTTGGTATTCGTATATATTGCAAAATGATCAGCACTTTCAGTCTAGTTAACATCTGTCACCATATATAGTTACAAAAAATGTTTTTTTCTTGTGATGAGAACTTTTAAAATCTATTAGCAACTTTCGAGTATGCCATGCAGTATTATTAACTGTGGTAACCACACTACACACTTCGTCCCTGTGGATTATGTATTTTATAACCGGAAACTTGTACCTTTGACACCCTTCACCCATTCTCCTCCCCTTCCTCGCACCTATGGCAACCACCTATCTCTTCCATATATCCATAAGCTCAGTTTTTTGTTTTTTGTTTCCAGATTCCACATATAAGTGATCTTATAGAGTATTTGTCATTCTCTGACTTACTTCACTTAACGTAATGCCCTCAAGATCTATTCATGTTGTTGTAAATGGCAGGATTTCATTCCTTTTCTTTCTTTCTTCCTCTTTCTTTCTTTCAACAAGCTCTGGCTAGTTTTATTAAATAAAATTTTTGTGTGATTTACTTTTCGCCAGCAGTTCTGGTTTGCTTATATGATATCAGAATTATCTGGATCAATGATGCCAGAGTGCTGCCCTGTATTTCCCGCATGCTGTGCCCAATTCAATGTTATTGCCCCTATCGTGAGGGGCACTAGTTCTGGCCAGCATGGAGTAGTATTCTATTTCAAATTTCCTCAAGGCTGGGCAGTTGTTGGCAAGGATGACCAGCTTCACTTTGCCATGTCTGATCATTTTCAGAGTCTGCTTGAATCCTAGCATGTACTTCCCACTTTTCATAATGAGTTGCTGCCTGGAGTTGATCAACTCCTGCTGGAATCCAGCTCCAGCAGGTCTAGGGTTCCCCTGAAGGATGGACGGTGTCGGGACGAATGAGATTGGAATCGGCGAAGCAGGAAGGGAATTAGAGAGCCAGGAGGTTCTTTCTGCTCACCAGGCAGGCATCCCTGCTCTGACCCAGAGTCAGCTTTACTTACTGAAAAAATGCATGGGGTACAAAGCAGAAGTGGCAATTGCCTCAGACAGTGATTTCTGATAACAAATTTTTTGGTATGTAAAAATTTCCCAGACCATAGATTGGTAGAAGACTCATGCATAATTTTTACCAATAGAGATTGAAGTAGTGACTAGATGTTTATCATATGGGATAGGAAGGGGTCCTTAGCATTCAAACACAAGGCAAAGTTTTTAGCATAGCAAAGGCAAGAGTTAGGTCTTTGCGAGCACGGGTCAAAAACCTGTTTTCTGAGGGGAAGAAAAACAGGTTTTCTCAGGAAATGTAACATTTACTCCTATAATCACAGAAGAAGAAACTCCTATAACAAGTTTTTTCATAGGGTACAACTCACTTATTTGTAGCATAAGAAGGCAAGTCACTCCTGATATCATTCAGGCACCTTGGAGGTTGGTGCTCAAGCAGAAATTGAGTGGGGGTTGAGTGGGGGTAGACTCTGGTCACCACCTGACCGGGGTGGGCGGGGGCAGGCCCTGCAAACCTGCCTTACTTCAGAAATGGCTCCGAGCAAACTCCAACCACTGTTTTGTCTTCCTTACGGCCACCATCTTCCTGCCTGAGGTGTGGGATGGACCCAACCAAGAGCAGCACCAAGATGGCGATGGCCAGAGCAAGGAATAAGCTCCCATTAAGATTTCATTACTTTTTATGGCTGAATAATATTTCATCACACACGCGCGCGCACACACACACACACACACACACACACACACACACACTCCACACTCTACTTATTGAGTTATCTTTCAAAGGACACTTAGGTTGTTTCCATGTCTTGATTATTGTAAATAATGCTGTAATAAAATATGGAGGTGCATATATCTTTTTGAGTGAGTGTTTTTGTTTTCTTCAAGTGCATACCCAGAAGTGGAATTGCTGGATCATAAGGTAGTTTATCTGATTTTTGAGGGGCCTCCATACTGGTTTCCCCAGTGGCTGCACCAGTTTACATTCCCACCAACAGCACACAAGCACTCCTTTTTCTCCACATCGCCAACACTTGCTATTTCTTATTTTTCTGATGACAGCCATCCCAATAGCTATGAGGTGATAGAAGTTATCTTACTTAATATGCATAAAACTCGTTGAAAAGAGGTACTTTTTGCATTTTATAAATCAGGAAATTCATGCTCAGAGACAATAAATAATGCTCTCAAGCATGCAAAGGTTTTCTATTCTTTATAGCAGCAGTGTAATGCATCTGATGGTTCCCCTTAACTTTCTCAACATCTTACTGAGTTTAAAATATATGCATAGAAAATTAGGAGCAGTTTATAGGCCATTGATTAAAAAGGGAAGAAAGTCTTAGTGACCCAAGTGTTTGTCTCTGGTTCCTGATCTGTTGAATATTAGCCTCTGTGAGGATGGGGATCGTGGCCCTGTTAACGGTAGACGCATCACCCCCAAACTTCCGCTACAGCTGAAGCGCTGCCGTGATCTATGCAGGTTGCTGAAGGATGGACGAAATCACCCCATTTCCCAAGCAATTTTCACGGCCCCACTTCAACCTCAGGCGTTACTTAAGGGATTTAAGAATCATGAGCGCCAGCCGGGAGTTGAGACATTGCCAATCTGATATATGGACAAACTCACAATATGGCTATTTTAATTTGTTTTTCTCCAATTGCCTGCAAGTTTTGCAAGTTCAAGCGTATCTTCATAGATCACTTGTTACTCCTTCACTGATTTTGCCCACATAACAATCTGTTTTTATAAAGTCAAATAAATCTTCCTTCTTTAGAAGAAACTTTATAGTTATTTTTCCTAAGTTTTTAAATCCCTTATTGTATATTTAATCCTTTAATGTGTCTCAAGGTTATTTCTATATGTGCTGGTAGGTGAGGATATGATTTTATTTTCTTCCAATGAGTGGTGGTTTGTGCCAGCTCTGCTTTCTTTACAGAATGTAAATATCACCTTTTTCATAATTCAGTTACCATAAATAGTGGGATCTATTTGGTTTTAGCTTTTTTGTGTGTGTTACTAACTATTCATCCTTCACCATGCAATCCTTTTTATTCTGGTCACCCTGGCCAAGGACTTCATATCAAGTGTTTAATAATTATTTTATAACTTTATTATATGTACTGCAATGTAGCAGTCAGAGGTAGAGTAAAGGAAAAACCGTCTTTCTAAGGCTCAGCTTCATGGTCTATAACATGAGAAAATAATTCACTCTATTTCTTAAGGTAGTTGTCAGGATTAAATGAGGAAATGAATGTGAACTGTATGGCGCGTAGAAAGTATTCAGCGAACGTTACCATTATTACTGGAGAATAATGGAGGGCAGTGCTGAGTGAAGGCAGGGACCTGGCAGAAGGAGCAAGGAAGGGCCAGTGCAGAGCAAGGAAGGCCAATATGTTAGGGAATGAAGGGCAGAGGGGGGTGGCCCTCCGTTGCATCTGGAGGCTGAAGAAGCTGTTAGTTCCTCAGTCCTAATTGCAACCTCCCCCAAAGTGGTAGACGTTCTGGCACAAGACTTAGAGGTCATCTAATTTAACCAGGTGGCATGAAAGAAAAGTGAATTCTGGAACTTACTCAAGGTCAGCCTGTGAGAGCTCCCAGCCTGAAATCCAGGGCTCCTGACTCTGCTGCTGGGTGGTTTTAGCACTGCTCACATCACTTAATGTTAATTGGGATATTTGCAAGCATAAGGCTGAGGTAGATTTTGTCTGTATTATATGTGCTCACTTCAGACCTTGAGTTGCTGAAATATAATACCACATGGAATTGAGGGAGGGCAAGGTATTATAACTTTAAATCAAAAGGGCAACTTACGTGGAGGCTTCGTTCTCCTTGGCATAGTGTCCTCAAGTTCATGGTGCATTCAATACATCTCTTCCTACAAAGGCTGCCTGTACTATGATTTTTCCCTATTATAAGAGAATTACGGCTTCTTTTGTGTGTGACCTCTTCAAGATGCTTTCTATTATCTTTACTTATGATGTAACCTTATAGAGACTTACTTCTCAGTAAGATCCCAAATATGAATAGCAGTAACTTGATTTTATGGGCTAATATATTTTTGATAGAGTTATGCTTTCTGAATCTTCCTTAGAGAAAAATCTTACTTATATAGGTATATTAGCATCTATCTTTTATATTTATGGCTACTGGTCAAAAAGAAGTGGGGAGTTGTTCTTGGAATGATTTCTGAAGTTTTAGAGGCTGTTAAAATGGAAGGACCATTTCCTTTAAAATTCCATTGAAAAATTTTATCTGTGGGCCCGGGCAGAGTCACTGTACCACTTTATGGGTTCATTTTTATATGTTGCTAATGAGATTTTTCATTTCACTATTAAAATAAGAATCTTTTAGAAGGTTATTCCTTTCTTCCGCTCTCAGGTACACACATATGGGTGAAGACAAAAATTTGAACTGTGATAACATTGTATTTATTGTGGTTTCTGATAACAAAAGCACATATTTATTGAATGAAATGTGGAAGTTGTAGAATAGAAAGCAGGAAGTAGGAATGAGCAAGTGGAGTTACTCTTCTGTTGCGCATTTGGTGGTGCCTTTCTAGAGAAAGAGTATTATTACTCGTGAGGAGGATTATACCAGATAGTGCTGCTTTCTAGCCGTATAATGATTGCTCAGACTCCTGGACTCTGAAAGCAATATCTTCTTAAAAGGAGGCCTGGCCTAAAAGGAAACAGTGGGGAGTGCAGAAGACAGAAATGGAGTCGTTTCTTTTTGATGAAAAGCTTTAGGCATGTGACTTTTTCTGTGGGTTCCAGGGATTTTGCTTACATGGGGTTCAGAGATTTGAAAGTGTCTGAGTGATTGAAACCAAGAAACAGGGTATAGAAAAGGAAGAAGAGGGAAAGTACTAGCCTTCTTCATAAGTCAGAGGTGGTGTTTAAATGGAACTGAGTGTGTTGATTCGGTTTTGGTGGTTTAACCTATTGAAACAGCTGTTTTCATCACGACACCATTAAAAAACCCTCTAGATGGACAGTTTTTGCCTCTTCAAATGGTGCTACAATAAACATCTTTGAGCTGATATTCTTACCCACTGGCACCTTGTTTCTATGTGATAGATATCCGTGCAGGAGATTTCTGGGTCTGAGGCTACATGAATTTTCAGAGTACTGGTAATGGCAGACTGTTTCTTAAAACACCCTTGTAATGAGTCACATTTCCGCTACCTTCTCCCGGCAGTGGCATCAAAGTAGGCTTCACTAAAGAAAATGGCCAATCTGATATATATAAAAACTCATAATACGGCTATTTTAATTTGTTTTTCTTGGGGCGCCTGGGTGGCTCAGTCAGTTAAGCATCTGACTTCAGCTCAGGTCATGATCTCAAGGTTTGTGAGTTCAAGCCCCGCGTCAGGCTCTGTGCTGACAACCCGGAGCCTAGAGCCTGCTTCAGATTCTGTGTCTCCCTCTCTTTCTGCCGCTCCTCTGCTCATGCTCTGCCTCTTTCTGTCTTTCCAAAATAAATAAATGTTAAAAAAATGTTACTTTTTCTCTATTTAGCTGTAAGAGCAAGCATATCTTCATATGATATTTCTTCACTGATTTTGTGGCATCTTTTGCCACATAAGAATTTGTTTTTATAAAGTCAAATAAATTTTACCTTCTTAAAAAAATCTGACTTATAGTTATTTTTCCCAAAAATCTAAATCCCGTATTGTATATTTAAATCTTTAGTGTGTCTTAAGGTTATTTTGTATGTTATTGTAGGTAGGGGTATAATTTTATTTTTTTTTTCCAGTGAGTGGTCATTTGTGCCAAGCTATGCTTTCCTTACAGAATCTAAATATCACCTTTTTCATAATTAAGTTACCATATATAGTGGGATCTATTTGGTTTTAGCTTTTTTTGTGTTTTACTAACTATTCATCCTTCGCCACATCAATGACAAATTGATTTGACTACAATGGCTTAATAGCATGCTTTACTATCTGGGAAGGAAAATCCTCTCTCAGTCTTTTATTCTTTTTCACATATTCTATTTTAACTTTGGATTTATCAAACTATACATGCTCACAGTTCAAAAGTATAATAATTTTATAAGGCTTTTCTCCCTTCGAAAACCAGATGTCCATGTTGGTTCTGCTGTTCCCTTTCCTCTGTTAGAGGCAATAATTAAATAACTTAGACATTCTTACTTTACACTGAATTTCCTGTTGCTATCCCAGTATGTTAGTTGAGGACTTACCTCTCGTTTCCCATCCCTGCCACACATGACCCTGCCTATCCCCTTATCCACTCAATTTACATGCACATGGGACTTTTGGTTAGAGAAATATTCACTGATTATATTATTATAACTCTATAACTGTATTTACAATGGAAATACTTAGTGTACTATGATAACTCTTCTTTTCTTATACGACTTTTCAGTCTTCCAAGGGTTAATAGTGATCTGATTTTTGTGACTTGCTCAATTTTTAATATATTCACTATTAATTCACTTCCAACTTGGCACCAGGTGTCTAAATCTCCTCCCTAGATGTTCCTTTTTAAAAAATAATTATTTTTGAGAGAGAGAGAGAGAGAGAGAGAGAGAGAGCGAGCGCGCGAGCATGATTGGGGGAGGGGCAGAAAGAGAGGGAGACACAGAATCTGAAGCAGGCTCCAGGCTCTGAGCTGTCAGCACAGAGCCCGACCCGGGGCTCAAACCCATGAACTGTGAGATCATGACCTGAGCTGAAGCCGGAAGCCAGAGGCTTAACCGACTGAGCCATCCAGGTGCCCCTGATTGTATGAAAATCTTAATTCTATACTTACACTTGCTTGATTGTTTGGCTGTGTATGGAATTCTAGGTTGGATGTTATTTTCCTTCAGAAATTTAAAAGCCTTCCTCCACTGTTTTCTAGCTTCCAGTTTTACCTTGAGAAATTCAAAGTCATCTGTGTTTTTGTTTTGTTTGTGACCTGCATTTTCTCTGTAGGAACATTTTGGTTTTTTGATTACTCTCACTATTCTGAAATTTCCCAATCACATGCCTTTTTGTGGGTCTGTGTTCATCCACTGTCCTAAGACTTTGTTGGATATTTGCAGTAAGGACTTCATGCTCCTCTCAGCGTGACTAAACTTTAGTTAGAAAGACTTCTTTCTCTAGGCCTCTTACCTCCTTTTCTTAGATAATTTAGTTTAGAAGACTTGCAATTGTAAATTCTTTTCGTGCTCCTTTGTCAGTGTAAAATTTTTAAAATCCACTTGCCAGTCTTATATCTCTGGTTGTCTTTCTCAAGGACCTGGGAACCCTGTCTTCGAAATATGATCATTGAGGAAGATCGGGCCCTCACTTCTCCTTCTCTGTGGGGAAGTAGGAGTCTAAATTTGGTAGGCAGCTTGCTCCACGTTATAAAACTACCTCTGGTCATAAAGATATAAGGAAATTTACTTTCCCTTTGGGTAACATCAATTAGCAAAGACAGGGGGCCTATGACTCCCCCTACCCCAAATCGTACAGCCTCTCCCAAAGGCTGTTTCAGTGGAGTTGAGCTACACTTAGTGTGGCCTCTCTTCTCCGTTGCAATAGCCTTGAATAAACTCTTCTTTACCTTTTCATCTTTGTCTGGTACAATTTTTGCTTTGATAGAGCTTATATCCTTTTGTTCCGGAAAAATTTCTCAACTCTTTGTTGATGGTTCCCCTCCACACTGTCCTTGTTCTTTAAAGGTTCTGAAGGGACCCATGTTTTCTGTTGTGTGTTTGATCTTGTAGCTGTGCCATCCCTGAGGTTCTTGGGATCCTCCTTCAGATCTCTGAATGTAGTCAGCAGATAGGAAAAGAGAGGGAGGATCACCTTGGGAGCTTTTAATGGGCCCGACCTAGAACTGTATACATCATTACATTTATATCCTGTTGGCTAAACTCAGTTAGTCACACCTGTAAGTAAGCAAGCTGGGAAAAAGTAGTCTAGCAATGTGCCCAGGAGGAGACAAACAGGGTTTTGTGAACATAAAGAAACTTCTGTGATTATTTGCTCTGCTGGCCACTTGGGATCTGTTTCATATTCCTCCCACACATAGATCATATCACCATCCAACCTTCCCCAAAGCAGACAACCCATTTGGTCACTGCATCCAGTTCCAAGTTTCAGATTTCTGGGTGATATGCCATCCCCCTGTGAGGGCTGGATGTGGTTACCTGTGAGGCCCTGACATGTGAACAAGGGGAAAAGTTGTCTGCTCTTCCTGCCACCTTAGTAATGGTAGAGCAGGGACAGGGTCAACACAAAGAAAAATTCTATTCAGGAAAGGAAAGGTGGGAGACATACAACAATCTCTGGTCCACAGATTCTGGAATTTTGTTAGGCAAGCATGATAGAAGTGTCCTAGCCTGAAGAGAAAGAGATTTCTTGTGTGGCTCTGATTCTGCTTTTGGAGGGGAATTTCCCTGACATTGTTCCTCATGGCCCCTGGCTGTCCTTCTGGGAGATTCTTTCTCCTCCATTACCTTTTATATTCACATCAGATGTAGACTTTGATGAGTATGTTTTCTCTGGCAGTACGTAACTCTCATTGTCCTTTCCTTCTGGAGGTTGTATTAAGACTTTTCCATATCAGCTTTCTTTAAACCAGCCTCATGATTTCTTTGGCAGTTCCACCAGAATTTTGATAGTTTTTAAACTATTACTTTCAATAAGTTCCAAATACTGGTTACCACTCACATAGATTTTGCCCTAGACATAACTCTTAAGATTTTCCTATTTATTTCATATTGCTCAACTTAAGAATGACTACTTTGGGGCACCTGGGTGGCTCAGTTGGTTGAGTGTCGGCTTCTGCTCAGGTCATGATCTCATGGTTCGTGGGTTCAAGCCCCGCATCAGGCTCTGTGCTGACAGCTAGCTCAGAGCCTGGAGCCCGTCTTCAGATTCTGTGTCTCCTTCTCTCTCTGACCCTCCCCTGCTCATGCTCTCTCTCAAAAATAAACAAAACATTAAAAAAAAAAAAGAATGATTACTTTGAGTTGTGCTTGGTTGGAAGGTGGCACCTTCTTTTGGTATCTGCTGCAAGGCTGGATTTCCTTGCTTAGCTGAAAAGGCTTTTGTTGCTTACAGTGTTTTAAAATCTTCTCTCTTAGTATTTGGTGAATGAAGAGAGACAGATTTTCCAACCCTGTAAAGTATTCTGACTTTGGACTCTGTGTTCTTTTCTGTTATGACTTGGAAACCAGATAAATTCTTACCTGAGCTCATCTTTTACATGGAATACTTTGCTGATGGCCGGTGATAGTAGCCATTATACATGATCTCGCCAGCACTTTCCAACCACTTCCTACGGAGCTTCAGACTCATAGGCAGCCAGTCACCTGTCTTTCAAGTTGTTGCAGACAGCAGTTTTATCAAATGTTTTGCTGGCATTTCAAGGGACTCTGCCCATCCAGACTCTCATGTCTGTTTATCTGAACCCCATGTCAACCCCACATATTTTAGGTTTTTTGTTGTTTTGTTATGAAAGCTCCTCACTTCAGGCTGATAGGTTCCATGCAACGTGGCATCAAGAATACTGGTGGTTAAAACAAATTCCCAAATCATAATGGTTTAGCACAGTAAAAGTTCGTACTTCGCTTACCCCAAATCTACTGTAATGTTCAGTAGGTAGCTTTCAATATGATTATTTATGGAGCCAGATGATTCATTTTTTTAGGTCGAAATTTATCCATCTGACACACTCTGTGGATACATCTTTAAGCTTATAGATAATAGCCGCTTGAGAGAAACCTGGACTCTCCCTGCATCGCTCTCTCCCTCATCATGTGTCCTCATGCTGAAAGCAAAGGGACATCCTCCTCTGTATCATCTTTTTCTCTCTACCCTTGAAGAATAGAGTATGGAAACCTGGCCTGTCAACAGAGAAATTGCAATGCCATGTGGTGAAGACAACGGGAATGAAGCAGTGGGGAGCAGAGGTTTTGAGAAGCCACCCACATGGCACTGTCCTTGAGAACGCTTTCAGTTATTTTAAATGCAGAAAAGTCTAAAGCAACTTATTGCCATTCAAAACAGAGATAGTTCAACAGGAATTCAGGCTACCATATTTCATAAATCCAGGGGACATTATTCACAATTATCCATGTGAACAGTGTCCCCTGGAGTTGTGTGACAGAATGATGCTGCCAGGAGGATATAGCGCCATCAACAATAAGTTCCTTTTGTAACTTCAAACCCAGTTCTACCTACTCTATTAGAAAGTTAGACCCACCTGGGGAAGTTAATGAAGACCCTTTTCAACTTTAGAAGCTTTTATAGATTTCTCCCCCCCTCCCCAGGTTGACTGAGACACATTTGACATATAACATTGTGTAGACTTAAGGGCTACAACATATTGATTTGATCCACTTACATATTGGGTAATGATTACCATTGTGGTGCTAGCTACACCTTCAATCATGTCACACAATTACTTTCTCTTTTTGTTGTGAGAACATTTCAGTTCTACTCTTTTAGCAACTTTCAATTATATAATACAAGCTTATTAATTATAATTACCATGCTGCACATTAGATCTCCAGAACTTATTAATCTTTTAACTGAAGGTTTGTGCTCTTGACCAAGGTCTCTCCATCTCTTGGCCATGGCAACCATGCTCTGGTCTCTGTATGTATGGGTTTGGCTGTTTTAGATTCCACATGTAAGTTATATCATACCATATTTGTCTTTTTCTGGTCTGACTTCTTTCACATTAGGGAGCCAGTTCATTTCAATTTCATGGCCTTGAAATTTATGCTAGCTCCATTGCATCTGGTTGGCCCAAAGGGGGAAAGTGTGTGGGAAGTTTTGATGAGAGGCGCACATCACTCTCACTCAGATATTCTAATGGCTGGAGTTCAGTCCACGCTTGCATCTCATTGCAAGGGAGACTGGCAATTGTTGTCTACCTGTGTTCCTGGAAGGAAAAGGAAACTGATTTTGGTGAACACACAGCAATAACTGTCACATCTTTTATTTTACCTTCTTTAGAGACTAAACCTCCAGTTTTCTGCCAAGGAGGGGGAAAGGCAATCTTCTGCCTGTTCTGATTGTTTCTTCCCCTCCCCACCCACCCCTGTTGTGATGTAATGGACATATAACATTGTGTAAGTTTAAGGTATACAAAGTGATGATTTGATAAACATATATATTGCAAAATGATAAGCACAGTAAGGTTAGGTAACATATCTAACACCTCACATAGTTACCTTTTTGGGGGGGGGAGAACTTTTAAGATGTACTTTCTTATCAACTTTCAAGTAATACACTATTGTTAAATATAGTCACCACGCTATATAGTAATTCCCAGAACATATTGTTGGGGACAATTACTGAGAAGACCTGACTAGCAGTTGCCCCATCAGCTGGACCTTAGCCATTGGAGACTCTTCACCTCTCCTCTATCCTTGGAATGTGAATTTTTCTTGCTTTCCCTGCTCTTGGAGGCTGTTCCAAGGACACAGCCTTAAGATAGTAATATAGTATTAAAGCCATCTGGCCTGTATATGTGACTGAACCCAGTTAAGGCCTCTATATAAGCTTTTAAGATCTGGTGGGTGGGGGAGCGCCTGGGTGGCTCAGTTGGTTAAGCATCTGGCTTCGGCTCAGGTCATGATCTCACGGTTCGTGGGTTCGAGCCCCACGTCAGGCTCTGTGCTGACAGCTATCTCAGAACCCGGAGCCTGCTTCAGATTCTGTGTCTCCCTCTCTCTCTGACCTTCCCCTGCTCATGCTGTCTCTCTCTGTCTCTCAAAAATAAATAAAAAAACAATAAAAAAATTAAAAAAAGATTTGGTGGATGGCTGCAGAGATCTACTTGTCTTGCTGTCACTCAAATCAAGCCTTATATGTAAGTTCCCTTTGCTTAGTGAAACTACCCCTTTCTTTAGTGTCTCCTTACCCACTCTGTGGGGGAGCTAGTTTCAGATTACACCTGGGAAGCTTCTGAGGAGCTTGTGATCCAAAAAATATTCATCTTATAACTGAAAGTTTGTACTCTTTGAATACCTTCATCCATTTCCCCCACCACTCTCTGCCCGTGACAACCACCAATCTACTCTTTCTGTGAATTCAGTTTTCTTAGATTCCACCAAAGTGGGATCATACAGTATTTATTCTTCTCTTTTTTTCACATAGCATAATGCCCTCAAAGTCCATCTGTGTTGTGAGTGGCAGGATTTCTTTCTTTTTTATAGCTGAATAATAGTCCTCTGTGTTGTGTGTGTGTGTGTGTGTGTGTGTGTGTGATCATATTTTCTCTATCATTAATCCATTGATGGACACTTAGGTTGTTTCCCTGTCTTGACTACTGTAACTAATGATGCAATAAATATGGGAGTGCAGACATCTCCTTGAGATAGTGATTTCATTTCCTCCAGATATATACCCATAAGTGGATTTGTTGGATCATATGATAGACTGGACTTTCTTATCAGGTAGGATTGGAGGCTATGATCTACCATAGGATAGAGCTGAGAATTTGCCTCCCTGACTGGATGGGGCCATAGAACAGACTCCATGGTAGGTAGAGCCCATTGGGTGGGGATCAAAATTGGGCAAAATTGCCAACCAGACTCCCTGGCCAGACCAGGCCACTGGCTTGCCTCTGCAAATGGGCAGAGCTGCTGGATGAAATCTCTGCTCAGACATAGCTGTGAGAAAGAATGTGGTCCTCCAAGATCTAAGCACTAGGTGCTACAAATTCTGTCCCCTTTCTCTATCTGAACCATAGTGGTCTAGCCCTGCAGATTCTCTCAGTGATCCTCCTGATGAAAGCCCTGAAGGGGCCTCCTGAGAAGTATTTGCAATGCAGGGGTAGCTGATGTCTACTTTGGATTCTGTTTTCCCACTAGCCACAGGCCCAAGGGGGCCCTCTCCTCATGGTGCTGTGCTGGCCTGGGGGATGGACAATGAGGTCAATGTGAAACTGCTTTTTTACCCTTCTAATATGGTCCTTGATCCTGTCACCCAGGGGTGTGCCTCAGCCTTACCCCCAGGTTCTGGGATTTTCACAATGATGTCTTATCTGGATAGTTGGTAACTGGTCTTCTTGAGAGGGGAACTGAAGCCAGAAATGACCTATGTTGTGATCTTGATGATGTCACATCTCCTGTTTCTTAAATTGGCTGGCAATCAATACACCTTAGTTTCCCATTCATCCCTTCTTCCAGAAATATGTGTCACCAATTGTGATATTTGGGGATTTTACAGTATAAATTAGTTTGTTCTTGGCTTTGCCTAATAATGACAGGAATTAATTTTCTCAGGTCTGAAACATAACTGACCAAACATCATCTGCTCTCTAGCTCCCATGATTTTGTTGCTTTTATGTACTTTCCTTGTCATTGTATGTTTGAGATTTACAATAAGTTCTCTATGAATACATTTCAGTAAGCCTTTAGGAAGTAGGAAGTAAGACACCTTTGTTTAATCCACCATCTTTTCCCCAATCACTTTCTTTCCATAATTTTCTTGAATATCACTTTCTATCTTTAAAGGTAATGGCTGAATAATACATTTTGATATATTAATAGCATAGATATATATCCAATAAAAAGACAGTTAACTCCTTTCCACGTACATTGGAGGATGCATTATGTTAAGGAAAAACCATTAGTTAAGGCAGTAAAACCAGATTTTATTCAGAAACTATTGTAATGGGAGGAAAAGACAGCCATCTGGAACAGGGCTCAATTCCTAATACAGCATGAACAGGTGGGAGTTTATAGCCATGGAGCAACATGGGGGCCAGTGGATGAAATATAGCTAAGAGGAAACATTAGGAGTCAGGGGGGATTTCGGCTACTCTAACTTGGCAGGGCTCTCCGAAGGCAGGTCAGGGTGATTAGATATCTGATGTAGGGGATGAGAAATTTCACTGTATATTATGGGAACAGATATCAGGTAGGGATATGCTGTCAACTGACTTAGGATTCTTGCTACAACTGGTCTATGCAACAGAACACACGTAGTATATAGTATAGTATAGTAATATAGTATAGTATAGTATATATAAATGAAAGCATTTATTCTGGAGCCAGATTGCTTGAGTTCAAATACTGTGCCTGTCACTAACTGTTTAATCTAACATTAACTAATCTTATGTGCCTCAATTTTCTCATCTATAGAATGAGGATAGTAATTGTACCTGCCTGATGGGATTGTTGTGAGGATTGAATGAACTAATCAATGCAAAGAACTTAGAATCATGCCTAATAAATGTGAACCACCATTAGCAATAAATATGGGGTTCAAATTATTTACCCCGAGCGTGCAGAAAAAAAGATACCAAGGATGGTAATATGGATATACACTTCTCTTCATTCTTAATAAATTATTTATTGATTAATCCAATATATAGGCTTAAGGAAGTAGGGATAAAATCTCACACTTAAGGAATTTTGAGGTTTATTTTATTCCCTAAGTTTAAAGTACGGAATAGGCACTACAGCAGAGTAGAATACAGCTCAGTATTAATGTATTTGGTAAGTACTTACACTGAAGCAAGAAGGAGCCATGATTTTAGGAGCTGCAAGAGGGAAATTAGGGCATTGTCATGGACTGGAGAACTTGTTGAGGACTCAGAGTATGATAAACAATAGAGGGGAATTAAAAAAAAAATCTTTGAGAAGTTAGGAGAGCATTCCAGTTCCCAGAATTTATGTCTGTTGGAGGGCAATAGAGTTTAAGAAGCTCTTTGGTTAGATCCCGTCTCACCCAAGTTTTAACTCCAGTTTATTGGGGAATATTTTTCTTGTGAAATGCAAGTTAAGACAATGCAGGAAATAAATGAGAAATATAGGATTCCCTCCATGGCTCAATTTAAAGTAAAGCATTATCTGTAGATTCATTTCCCTAAAGCTGTGCCAATGCAAGTAAACTAAGTGGAGAGGAAATTCTCCTGATGATACAGGCCAATAAAACCCCTCTTAATGTATTTTGGATTTGAATAATGTGCACTGACTTTTTACATTTATTTGAATTTGTTAGCTGTACTATAATCTTCATTTGGGCTGTATGGAAATGCCCAAATTATGTGGTAATAAGATGCATATGACCTAGTTCTCAGAAATCATTAAACTACAGATGGATCTTTCTCTATGACATTTTAACGTCAGAAGGTAAAATATGTTGTTTTATCTTCTTGTCTTAAGGAGTGTAGTCTAGTAAATGTGGGTCTAGATGGAGCATGAATGGAATGTTAGAAAGAAACTCAATTTCCTCCTTCCTCAACTAGCTTCAAATAATCTGTTGCAATTCTAGGTCATCAAATGGGACATATATCTGGATGTCTATGTAAAGCATTCTGGAGGATTTAATGGAAGATTTAAGGATTTGAGAGGACTTTAAACCTAGTTTTTGGTAGTTTTATGTGCAACTGTGATACAAAGCAGTATGCTGTAAGAACTATGTTATTTTATTTAATACATATTTGTATGATCTAATTCTGAAAAGACAATTTCAGAGGTCAAATAAAGTCCATAACTGAGTTAAAACTTCACAGCACTGGAGAGGGATAATGGGGCTCCAAGTGTGACAGATACCTGGGAACTCAGATATTTATGGAGAATTGGTTCTGGGTTTTCAGAGGTATGCAATGATTAGCTTAGATCAGCAATCTTCAAATGATCTTATTTCAGAAGCTTGTTCAACATAGTGTTTAGAGGTATTCCAGGGGAAGAAAAGGTTCTATAACTAAAGATGCTTAACAAATCCGAGGCCAAAACAATGTAGACAATTTTCTTTATTGTAGAACTTTTTGGAGGTTTTGCTATGCTGGTATAAATCTTTCAGTGTGAGAATTTTCCAGTTATGTATACCTTTTAAAGAAATGGATTCCAAAAATACTGACAAAAATAAGTATTTTCTATGTCAAAATTACATCATTTCAGTTCTTACACTATCATCCTTCTGACACCGGGTCATGGGTACTCATATTCTTGATACATAAAAGTAATTCTTTCTAAATGGGGAAGGATATCTTCATGTTTTTCTTTTTAGTTTTAACCTAGAACGCAGCTTCTAGAATGAAGAAAAAATGGGATAATTGCTGCCAGCCAGATCAGCTGAATCTCTGGTTCAGGTTAATGGGTGACAGGTCTCAGCCAAATAGCCCAAACTGCTTTTTGGTTGCTATCAGGCTTGCTATAGACCATGTACTGGAGATTTAGCATTGTTCTCATTGTCATTCAATTTGTGTAAGTGGTAGAACTAGATTTAGAACTCAGGTAGCTCTGATTTCAAAACCATTACGTTTTATTGTCTGGTTATGTAAATTAGAATTTCTCAGTAAAATCACCGAAGGGGGCACCTGGATGACTCAGTTGATTGTGCTTCTGACTCTTGATTTCAGCTCAGGTCATGCTCCCAAGGTCATGGGATTGAGCCCCAGGTTAAGCACTGTGTTGAGCATGGAGCCTGCTTAAGATTCTCTCACTCTCTCTCTCTCTTTCCCTCTGCTCCCTCCCCTTATTTGTACCCACTCATTCTCTCTCTCAAAAAAAAGAATAAAATCAGCAAAGGAATTCTACCATTCTTCTTTTAATTAATTTTTTAAATTGAGTGTAGTTGAAATTATTATATTAGTTTTAGGTGTAAAACATAGCAAATCAATATTTATATGTATTATGAACAATAATACAATAAATTTAGCTACTATCACCATATAAAATTGTTACAATATTATTAACTATATCCCCTATACTATATGTTTCATACTGTTATTTATTTCATTTATTATTTTTTATTTAATTTAAAAAATTTTTATTTATTTTTGAGAGAAATACAGAGACAGAGTTCAAGCTAGAATAGGCAGAGAGAGTGGGAGACACAGAATCCAAAGCAGGGTCCAGGCTCGGAGCTGTCAGCACAGAACTTATGCACCATGAAATCATGACCCGAGCCAAAGTTGGATGCTTTGACTGAACCACCAAGGCACCCCTGTCTTGTTTATTTTACAGATAAAAGTTTGTATATTTTAATCCTCTTCCTCAATTTCCTCTTTCCCTTCCCTGTCCTTCCACCAAATTGTTCTCTGCATTTAAAGTCTGTTTTCGTTTTGTTTGTTCATTTGTTTTGTTTTTTTAAATTCCATATAAAAATGAAATCATATAGTATTTATTTTTCTGTCTGACTTATTTCATTTAGCATAAAACCCTCTAGGTCTATCCATGTTGTTGCAAAAGGCAAGATCTCAATTTCTTTTATGGCCGAGTAATATTCCATTATTTATCTATACCACATCTTCTTTATTCCTTCACTTAATGATGGATACTTGAGTTGCTTCCATATCTTGGCTGTTGCAAATGATGCTACAATGAACATGAGATGTATGTATCTTTCTGAATTAATGTTTTGTTTTCTTTAGATAAATATCCAGAAGTGAGAATGCTGGATCATGTGGTAGGTCTATTTTTTGAAGAACTTCCATAGCGGTTCCCACAATGACGGTACCATTTTGCATTCCCATTAATACTGCACATAGTTTCCATGTTCTCCACATCCTTTCCAACACTTTTGTTAAAAAATCTTTTTGAAAGTAGCCATTCTGACAGGTGTGAGGTGATACCTCTTTGCAGTTTTGATTTGCATTTCCCTGATGATGAGTGATTTGAGCATCTTCTCATGTGTCTGTTGGCCATCTGTATCTCTTCTTTGGAGAAATATCTATTCAAGTCCTCTGCCCATTTTTTTCTAATTGAGTGCAAAGCTACCATTCTTTGTGTTTGTAAATAAAGCATTGGATGCTGGACAGAAAGACACCCATCCAGCATTTCAAATCATTTGTTTGGTAGAGGTGGAAATTAACATACAGACAACAAACAAGCAAACAGAAAACACAGAAACAAAACAAAGTAGTGGAAAAACATAGCTTTTAAATATTGTAAATAAGTAGATTATATCTTTTGATATCCAATAATAATGACATTATTTTGCATATGAATGACAGAGATACAAACAAAAGTTCAATTTCATATTTGGATTAAATAAAGCCCTGTTTAGATGAATGCATCCAACAAAACTGTAGGAGAGTAAATTGCTATTGACTGTGGCTAATTTAAAGACTATGTGGTAGAAAACATTATGAAATTTAGAAGACATTTTTTAGAAATGAATATTGTACAATGTAATACAGTATAAAATAACAAAACTAAAAATATAAATGAATAACATTTATTTATGAGAGAGGAGAACATACAAAATATAATGTAGTATAACAACAAAGATAAATCTTTAACCAGAGTGCTGGGAGACCTTAAATCTTCTTTGATTAAAGTTCAGTGGAGACCAGTGACTGCTAAGTGCAAGCTCCTGAGGCTGGACCAGGACTAGAAGTGTGAATAGCAAGCAGCTGATGTGTGGAATTGGTTTTTTTAAAAAAATATAAAAAAGTTTGGGGGGGTTGACATTTGTTAAGTCCTATTCCACTAAACCGGTATACTTTTTAATAAGTACATAAGAAACCAAAACATTAAAAGTTGAATCAATCTTTTCTCTTAATATCTTTGGAGCTGTACTTAGTCTCACCCCTACTGTGACTCTTTCACTTGGAATTATTCACAGCAAAAGAACAAGTCTCTCATTTTGTGGTCAGAGGGGATAAGAGAGATGCTATATGAATGGTAAAAGTCCTTTTTTAAAATGGTTACTTTATAGTAAGAATGGTACTTTCATCTGGAGAACAATTCTTTTTCATATTTGCAACCTAATACACTGTACACTTTCAATTGATCATCATGATGACTTTAATTATTAAATATTAAATAAACTTCCCCTTTTCTCCATTAGCCTATTTAACTTTAATTTTCATCATGTAATGGAGTAGGAAAGGTCAAGGGCTCCCCTTCATAGGAAATTTCATTAATCTTCTAGGCAAGAATGGCTTTGACAAAAGATCAAGGTATACCGGTGCTCAAGGAGGTAGGTTCTGGGGGACAGCAAAGAACCTAAGACCCTTTAGAAAAGACTTTTAAGAATCAAGTGTTTTCCAGCTGGACTCTGTATTTTATTTCCCTTATCCCTCTCCCTGCAAATACTAAGCTTCCAGACCATGAAGGTACCCATTGCTGCTGGGCTGTAGAAGGGACAGAGCTCTGACACTGGTCTTGAGGCTGCCATGCTTAATTGGACAAATATAATCTGAAAATGGGCCCTTTATCAGGGTCCAGTCAGGGTCACATGTATCATTAAAATGGCCAGATTTAAAAAAAAATGTGAACATTCAATAAAATGGAAAGTGTTGTTATTTAAGAACTTCCGAGAACCATACAGAACGTACACAGTTCTCAAACTTCAGTGTGTATCAGAATCACTTGCAGGGTTTATTAAAACAAATTGTGGCACAGTAATCCCAGAATTTCTGGTTCCGTATGAGTCGGATGGTGAAGAGACTGAATGGGAACCATTTTAGAAATCTAATAAGTGACCCATGACTCATTTGTGTTCCACTAATGGGTTTTGAGCTTAAATATGGACTACTGCATCTTTGGAGTCACAAATGGGTTATGGAAAGGCTAGAGTCATAGACCTGCTCCCTCTCTCTATGGTGGTGATCAGCCTTGACTGTTTAACCCTGGTGTGCCATACAAATAGTATTACTTTCTAAATGTGTGAAGACATGGAAAAGTTGGGGGTGTAATCAATTTTGTAGAACTTTAAGGTTTCCAGTGACTTAATTCTATTAGGAAAAACTCAGTAGGCATAAATTGTCTCAGAAATAGAATATTTTAAATCAGGCAAAGGATACCCAAATCATTCCCCAAACAGTTACACTTTGTAGAAAGGAAAGAAAGGAATGATAACATTTGTTGAGCGACTTTCTTGTGGTAGTACTCAGTATGTTATTGTGTTTAATTTTCATTACAACCTAATAAGGTAGGTATTGTTTTCTCTTTTGCTTCATCTAACTGGGATTTAGAAGATGCACTTAATTTGCTCACAGTTACAGAGCTGCAGGTGAACCAGACTTAAACGCAGTCATCTATGACTTTAAGTTCCAAACTCCATCACATGGCCTCAGGGGTGGAGCAAAGCGGTGGTGGTGAGGGCTTTCTTTACATCATCTGGAATTGGATGAGTGTCAGGAAAAGTTAAGATTGAGATTATGTCTAAGTTCCCAATGAAAAAGCCTATCCAACTAAACTACTTGCAGGGGATTATCTAGCTGGATGTTTTAAACCTGTGATTACCATGACTCTTGTTGTGCATCTATGTTTCCCTCCTGTTGTTGGTTTGCACTTGACACCTACCGTCATAATTTCTGGCTGCATATGTAGGCACAGTGAGGTGATGAATTAATTGGGCAGTTTTATGATAGCAGGTTGGAGGACCCAAGTTTTTTAGGTCGTTTTTCTGTGTTCTTCATATCACTTTGTAGAAATTCAGTCTAGAGACCTTGTCAAGAAGCCATCTCTCACTGCCACTGCAGACAGCTTGCTCTGGATTTTGGGCTCTTCCACTTTTTCATTCCTGCCTACCTTGTTTTCATACCTCCTAATTTTGAACTCACAACACTCTTCACACATAATTTGCAATTCTATTTTACCTGAGCTTCAGTTTATCATTTGTAATGTTAAGAGGGGTTATTAATTTTTTTATTGTGGTACCCCTCACATTTATTTCTTGTTTGAAATGTACCCATTCACACTGGGGTGTCCAAATAAGTGTTTTAACAGGATGCTTTATTAATTACTTTAGCTGATTTTCTTCAGTTACTTTAATTAGTGCTGTGTCATATTATTTTAATTCTTTGACTTCTCAAATTAAAAGTTCACCTTATTGGGGCACCTAAGTGGCTCAGTTGGTTAAGCATCCTACTCGCTTTCATCTCAGGTCATGATCTCACAGTTTGTGAGTTCAAGCCCCGCAATGGGCTCCATGCTGACAGTGTGGAGCCTGCTTGGGATTTTCTCTCTGTCTCTTCTCTGCTTGCTCTGTCTTTCTTTCAAAAAATAAATTAAAAAATTTTTTAAAATAAAAGTTCACCTTTTTGATTTCACACTTGAAATCACTTGGGTGAATGAAGGCTTGTATCTGGGAAAGGTTCAGCAATTTAAAACTTGAGGGACTTTGAAAGGTTGCCATTAAGTAATAGGGGAAAGACTAACATCCAGAGAGATTAAGAGGTTGTCTGGCAGCACTGCTAGTGCAAATAAATTTGAAATCAGCCAGATCTGCACTTGATTCCTGTATTTTAATTTATCAGTTCTGTGATCCTGAGCAACATAATAGTTTTGAACATGTTTCTTCATCTAAAAAGTGGGTATGGTAATAATGCCAGAGTGATTGGAAAGATAACTAAAATATTGGCATCAACTTAGTATTGGTGCTGTTTATTAAAAGCCTAATAAATAGTAGCTACTATTATGATTGCCATCACATAGTCCAATTTAATTAAAATATATTTCTCACTCATTGTCTTTTATTTCGATAAGTACTAGGTTTGTGGTAATAAGATGTAACGTTTAAAAAGGCAAAGTCATGATTCTCATACAAATATAAAATTAATATCTGTCAAGGATTTAAATTAACTCTTTAATTAATGAGGGAACCAGTAAAGTGTTAATACTGATTCAAAGAGAATTTATTTATAGAGATTTATATTCTCTATCAGATGAAACTTATTTGCATCTCTATGAAAAAGAATAATTTAAATTGCTATGGGCTAGAAGCATTTGTATTACTGTTCAGTTTTCTACAAGTTAACTTCTATCCCTGAGGAGTTTGTTAAATAGTTTAGGCATTCAAAAACTATCAAATGTGCACCAACTTATGGAATCATATATTCCTGGAGAATTTATTAGACAAATGACCAACATTCCACTGGAAAGGCATTACATTGTTTTATAGGCTTGCTGTTTTATAAAAGATTTGTAAATAGTTTAATAATCTTCTTCCCTTCTAGAGTGCATTTGGTGGTGGGTTTTTTTTTTTTTTTGTCCAGTAAATTTTGTTTCTGTATATGACACTGTATTTTTTTGAACACATATCTCTCTGTAGTATTTTTAAAATAAATGTTTATAACATTTACAGAACATTAGAACTCTTGGATGAAGGGAATAATGGCACCCGGTAATCTCTTTTCCTATTTTTACAAGTCTTTGGCAACTTTGGGGATTGAAAGTTAAAAAAAATGCAATTGATATAAACAGAAAAAGAAGGAAAAGAATGTACATTTGTATTATTTGTAACTCTGATACATTAGAGAAAAGACATCACTTATTTTAAAAAATATTAAACCCATATAACCATACTTTAATTATGTGATCTTGGATTCTTAACATATTTCTGAGCTAGCAGTTTCCATAACAGGATTTTTTTCCCTTAAATGTCCAGTACATTTAGAAGTTTAATTTCCTTAGAAGTTCAATTTCCTTATTGTTTTGTGAATTATGGGAATGCAAGAGATGATGGTTGCTTAGACAATCTTGATAGCAATCTCTCGAAACTAATTAGAAAGGAACTCCTTCAATTTCAGATACATTATAATCTAAATTCTTAATACTATTTGGAAATAGGAAAAGATTTTCCAGTTACATACCATGAGGTCAAGATCTTTGTCAGTTTTAGACATTCAGACACTCAGATACATGGATAGCTCAGCCTAAGTTGTATAACTTTAGCTACTGGCCAAAAATAAACAGAAAAACTACTCTCTAGTTCAGATCTCAGAGAACTTTCTTCTTAAAGGGTATAAAATCCTAATTGATTTGTATTCACAAATAGACAAGCAAACAAGAAAGACCAGCAAATCAGATTTCTCTTATCTTTCACATTGCAGAAAATTCATCCCTGTTATCCACCAAGATGTTCACCAAATGGTTAGATTATAAACCAAATCCCCAGTCGCTGCTGCCACAATAAGGAATAACTTTACTATGTACAAACTAGAAGCAAAAGCAAAACACATTCAGTAGAGAGGAAACAAAAGTTCTAGAGAAACCATTAGCAAAATTAAGCTTCTATTGCCCTTTGGCTACAGGTGGAAACCAAGGAAAGATGTGCTGGGTTTAAGAAGCTAATGAAGTATCCAACCCAAGCAACCTAGTTTACCTGGCTCTATCATGTCAGTCCAGCTGCGCATCTCCGTGGGTGATTTGCAAAAGTACTAAAGGATAATTTTCAAAAAGGTGAAAATATGGCATTGATAGAAATAAAATGTGAACACATTTTCTTAACTCATTAATGATGAAACCAATAAGAAATAGTGAACAAAATATATTTTCATTGCTGTGATCAGAAATCATTTACATTACTATTAGTTTTTCAATTAAGTTAACTTCTATCCATACAGAATCTATCAAAGACAAATCAAAGGTACACATCTTTCATGGAATCTGAAAAGCCTCAGAAGGTTTACTAGAGATGTCCAGTATTCCACTGAAAAGACACCCAGTAATCTCTCTTGCTCTTTTCCAATACTTCTGACGTTTTTCCCTGGTGTTGGGAAACATTAGTGATCAAAACTGACATAGATTTATGCCTTCAGGAACTTACATTTTAGTTGGTGAAACAGACAATGCCCAAATGAAACTAACAAATCAATAAAGGTTGAGGAGGCTTTAAGGGCTATGGAAAAAGAAAAAAGGAAACTAGGGAAGTGGGATTAGAGTTCTGGGTAGGGAGAACAGGTTAAAGTAATAAGTAGAGTGGTCCAGGTAACGGCCTTGATTTGAACAAAAACTTTCAGGAAATGAACAAATATTGGGCAAGAGCATTCTGGGTGAAGAATAGTTAAAACAGAGTCCCTAATATATGGTTTGTTCAGTGGTCAATGCTCAATGTGGCTGGAATGGAATAATAGTGGGAGAAGTGCATAGACTTAACGTTTTTGTCTTCCCCAAGTTCGTATGTTAAATCCTAATGCCCAACGTGATGGTATTAGGAGGTGGGGCCTTTGGGAGAGGGCTATGCCCTCTTGAATGCAATTAATGCCTTTATGAAAGATACTCATCTCCCTCCTGAGGACAGAGTGAGAAGACAGCCACCTTAGAACGAAGGAAAGTACCCTACCAGACACTGAATCTGACAGTTCCTTCATCTTGCAACTGTAGATCTGTTCCCAGTCTCCCGAACTAAAATAAATTCTTATTGTCTATAAACCACCCAGTCTATAATACTTTTGTTATGCAGCCTGAACAGACCTGGATATGGAATTGGTACCCAGAAAAGGGTGCTGCTATAACAAATAACTAAATATGTGAAAGTGGCTTTGGGCCTGCGTAATGGGTGGACATTGGAAGAGTTTTAAAGTGCATGGGATGAAAAGCCTACATTGCTATAAACGGACCAATAAGAGGGATTCTGGTGAATACTCAGAAAGAAAAGAGGAGAGCTGCACTGAAATCCTCAGTCTTTTTAGCGAATTCCCAAGTAATCCTTAACAGAATGTTGGTAGAAATATGGATGGCAAGGGCCATTCTGATGTGGTCTCAGATGCTAATGAAGAATATATTATTGGATGATAGAAGAGAGGCTGTTTTTGTTATAATGAAGCAAAGAACTTGCCCAAATTGGGTTCGTGTTCTAGTATTCTGTGGAATATAGAACTTGGGAGTGATAAAATGGGATGTTTGGCTGAAGCTATTGCTAATAGTTTCAGGATTGACACCATTGCGGGAGCAGCTTGGCTCATCTTGATTGCTTATAGTAAAATATGAGAAGAGAGAAATAATTTAAAGACCAGAGTTTTTGATCAAAAGGGAAGTAGCACTTAAAGACTTGGAAAATTCTCAGCCTATTCATATTGTAAGAAATGAGAAAGTGTGGTTGGAAGAGAACCAATGACTGTTGGATAAGATTAATATAGATCAGCAATCTCAGCAGAAGCTAGGGTTTGTGATCTAAGAAAATGGAAGAAATGGCGATTTGGAGGTCATCAGAGCTGTTATTCTCATCACTTCCATTCAGGGTTCGTCTGTGGAGCGAGGCTTGAAATGGCTTAGGGTGGCAGAGTGGTTTCAAAGGAGGGTCTGGCATCTTTGGGACCTTGGTGCATGTGGCCTCACCTCTTGGGACTTCATCCTCCACACTTTAGTGCTGCAATTCCTTGGCTGCCCAACTGCTGCTCTGTTGGGCCCCGGAGCAGCTTGGGCTGTGCCCAGCAAAGCCATGAGGACATGAATGCCTCTACCTGGATTTCAAAGGACAGGGCCTCCCGGCAGATTCACCAACTTGTGATCCTAGGCAAAGAACCACCATGGGGGCAGGGCCACCCAAAGATATAGGATCAAGACCAGTGTCCCAGTCAGTCTGGAAGCAGGCCCCTCTACTCCAAATGTGTCTGTAAAGCAGGACCTTCACCCCAGTGGACCTGGGAGGCAGATCACTGAGCCAAAGAGGAGTTTTGGACTTGATTGGAACATGTTACTCTTTTTTTTTTTTTCCTCATTCTTCCCTTTCAGAATGAGAATGTCCATTCTATGCCTGTCCCATTACTGTATTTTAGAAGTACGTAAATTGTTTGTTTTCACAGATTCACAACTGAAGAGCAGTTTGCATCAGGATGAATGATAGCTTTAGTCTCATCCATATCAGATTTAAATGATTTCTGAAGACTTTGGACAGAGACTCTTAAGCTGATACTGGAATAAGCTAAGACTTTTGGAGCTGTTGGGATGGAATGAATGTATTTTGCATGTGAAAGGATCTGAATTTTGGGGAGTTAGGGGTGGAATGCTATAGACAATATTTATTTTTCCAAAATTTATTACATTAACACCCAATGTGATGGTATTAGAAGGTGGGGTTTTTGGGAGGGGATTAGGCGGTAGGGTGGAGTTCTCACAAAGAGGATTAGAGCCCTTAGAAAGACACAGCAGAGAGATCCCTCCTGAGCTTTCACCAGGTGAGGTTATGGCAAAAAAGAGGGCCAGGAATTGGGCCCTCTTCTTCCATTTTAAAACAAAAACAAACAAAAAACCCCAAATACCTCTTTTGATCCCCACTTCTGTTGTTTACTGCCCCATTTTTCCACTCTTTGTTGTAGAAAAACTTCTCAAAAAAAGTTGTCTATATTCTTCCCAATAGTCTTATAAGCCTGCTCCAAGCATGCTTTTTCTCCCTTCACATACACCTGCCATTCTACTGAAACTGTCTTAAGGTCATCGGTAACCTCCATATCACCAGTCAATGATTCTCAGTCCTCAGGTGAGGGCTTTTCAGCAAGTGTTTAACATGGTTGATTTTTCTCTTACCCTTGAAAAACTTTCTTCACTTGGCTTCCAGGGCATCATAATCTCCACGACTTCCATATTTTCTCCCTCTCGTGCTTCTTCACTAGTTGTCTTCGTTCTGGCTGCCACAGCAAAATACCATAAACTGAGTGACTTAAAAAGGTTTATTACATACAGTTCTAGTTGTTGAAAATCAAGTGTCTGGTGAGAGATACTGGTCTGGTTTGTAGGCAGCAGCCTTCTTGCTATGTATCCTCATATGGCAGAGGGAATGAAGTGGGGAGGGGAAGGAGGGGAGAAAAGAGAGGAGAGAGCTCAAGGGTAATCATTGATGTAGATGTGTGAGCTCCGGTCTCTTCCTCTTCTTATAGGGCGCTAACCCCATCGGAGTTCCATCCTCATAACCTCTCGTAAACATCATTACCTCTCAAAGCCCCCATCTCCTAATACCATCACACTAGGGACTGGGGCTTCAACATATAAATTTTGGGGAGAACACAAACATTCATTCCATACCATGAGTTTTATAGAGGTCAAGAACTCTTTGATCAGTACTTTGTAAAATACTTACTGAGTTTAAAGCCATTTCCTGGCTGTATCAGAAAATATAGTCTGCGTATAATATTTGACTCCCCTATATCTGACTCTTTTTTCAATGTTCCTTGCCCAAGTACTAGGTGATAGGATCATGATCTTTTTGTGTCTGTACTGTGCAATGGGGAAGATGGTAGTATTTAGTTTAAATGCTTCTTTTGAGGATTTAATATTATATACATTTAAATGCTTAGGATTGTGCTTGTGATAGTACACACTCAATAAATGTTAGCAATTATTTTTTTATTATCTGCAGGCAGGTGGGCTCACTAATACTGAATCCAAGGATTAGTCATGAGCAGTCTGGAGAGTCACACGATTCTTCTGTGGAGGAACATTTTATTCAAGCCAACAACTGAGCGTGAGGTTGCGGTAGAGTGGAGTGTTGGTGTTTTTCTCTATAGGTTGATTTTTTTTAAAGGAAGTGTTGGTTGTTCTAATAACTAGAAAGTGCTTCAGGCATTTAGTGGAAGGGGAGCATGGTTTAAAGTCCTGTAATGTATGAAGAATTATTCCCTCATTAAATGTCAAAATTGCCCACATTAAGGAATGATACACTAGCCCTAATACATGGTTGAAAAGATGTGAGATGTTACATTCTCTATGCTCTGGTAACTCTCAAAAGTAATGGTAGGAAGAAACAGGCTGGGCTTGATGGTGAGGTCTTAATTCTATCACTTGAATAATAAGCTAAGGTACTTCTCAGGAGAGAATGAGGAGGCCGAGAGATTGAGGAGGAATGTTTTGCTAGTAGTACTCCCTCCACGTAGAAGGAAGCTAGAAATGGAAAAACTGGTTGAATGTTGCCTTTATATTCAAATAAACATTGAACTGTGTTTGTGTCTTGGGTTACAATTTTTATAATTGCTTCACTGCTTATTAAGTGGTGAATCTGACAATGGAGATATTTGAAACAATGTAAGGAAAACTTGAGACTGACTTGATCTTGAACCAATGAATGAATTTGATCTTGTTTTCCCACTGTATTCCCTATTTATTCCTTCTTTAATTTTGACAGTTTTACAAAGCTATTCATTGATGATTGTCCTTGGTCTATTTTTTCCCCTTGGAGAATAACCTGTCATTTGAAGTATGGATTCAGAACTATTGTATTTTTTTCTTGCATTGTATCTTTTAATAATGGCAATGTTTAATTATTCTGATCTGCTTTAAGGGAATTTTATTTATGTTTATAAGGGTTCTTTTAAGCTGTATTTTAGATGTAGCTAAAGAAAGACATTCTATCTCTATTCTTATTTTCCTTGTTACTTGTTGAAATTTCCAAGAAGGAGAAAGGAAAATTTTGACAATATGCCAACATATTCAAAGTGGATGACTTTTTATGTTCTTTCTTTCTTTCTTTCTTTCTTTCTTTCTTTCTTTCTTTCTTTCTTTGAGAGAGAGAGAAAGAGAGAGAGAGAGAGAGAGAGAGAGAGAGAGAGAGAGAGAGCGAGCTTGCACAGGAGTAGGGGAGAGGCAGAGGCAGACGGAGAGAATCCTAAACAGGTGCCATACCTAGAGTGGAGTCCAGTATGGGGCTTGATCTCATGATCATGAGGTTGTGACCTGAGCCAAAAATCAAGAGTCCATTGTTTACCTGAATGAGCCACTCAGGCACCCCAGGGGGATGGCATGTTGCCTCGGCCGGGAATCAAATCCAGGTTTCTTGCATGGCAGG
The DNA here is from genome assembly GCF_006229205.1 of Suricata suricatta. Classification (NCBI taxonomy): domain Eukaryota; kingdom Metazoa; phylum Chordata; class Mammalia; order Carnivora; family Herpestidae; genus Suricata; species Suricata suricatta. The sequence continues at coordinate 76,634,683 of NC_043701.1, read as the reverse complement.
CAAAAATTCACCACTGAACCACTCATGCACCTCAAATTCAAAATATACAAAAAAGATATACAAATATTCCATTTTAAGTCATTTTTGTTGTTTTGGATTTTTGACTGTGAAGTATTGCTTACTCAAGGAATTATAACAAAGCTAAACATTTTGCTTCTAACTTTTTGGTCTCTGGGAGATAGGTCTATTTTTGCACAAATTAAAATATACAATAGCCATGAAATGACTAAAAAACAAAAACTGTAAATAAATGTCAGTTGATACATTCATGAGTTTCTTGAGAGTTGGATTTGTGTTGGAGTGGTCTGTACTAATGGTTCCTAAACTTGACTACACATCAGAACATCTTGAAAAAGCCAGAGAGAAACCCAGGTTGGAGGTAGGGATAGCAACACCAGCAACTACTTTTTTTTTTTTTTTTTTGGGAAAGTACTTACCAACTTGAAATGTATCTTTTCCCCCCAAAGCCATGAAATATAGTTCTTCAAAACATATGAAGTAGAATGAATGATTTTTTTTTTGTTTAGAGTGTCATATTTCTATATAATTTTATAATTGGATTTATCAAATTAGCTTTTTTGTTTATATAATCTTCCATTATAATAAATCAGGTAAAATGTTTTAATGTGAATGTTTCTTCTTATCTCTAGGAGACCATGAAAAGGGTTCACTTTATTGCAAAATGCACCTAAAAGATAATTATATCACTTTATACTTTGGATAAATTGTTCATAAAAGGCTCAAAACTGCTCTTAGTGATAAATGCTTGTATCTGATAATGCAAGGAAATAGGGTATTGTAAATGGAAAATAAATGGTTTTATATGAAGTCTTAATTATTTTTATTATATCTGTCCTATTATAAAGTGGCTTACTTCTTTAAATGTTGCTTAAAAAACATATAAATTATGGTTTTACTATAATGCTTTTAAAAAATCAATTATATTTTTTATAGACTTACTTTATCTCTGATATAAGATCTTAGAAAATCTAATTATGCCTTATATGTTAAGCATTTCATTGATTTACTTGAGTAGTAAGGAAATGTAACTTAAAAATGCATGAGACACTAGAACTTTATGATAAATATATTTTGGAAGAGAACTCTCTGGAGACAGGTGGATTATTTGACATTTTCTTGGCAATTGTTTTGTATCCATAGTCTCTGAATCTCTGAGCATGGATAGTCATGGGACATTTAGTTGTAATACTTTTGAGCGTTGACTGAATTAAAGAATAACTGTGCTCTTTCTGGTTAAAAATAATGACTAAAATCATAAAAATTATAACTGTATAGGTGATGTCTTAAATTTGTGTTTATTTTATCTCAGACAAAGAAAGAAAAAACAGTGCCAGCCCACTTTTTCTGGTAGGAATACCCCACAAATTATTATTGTAATTATATTCCCTTTGGGAGAGTTAAAATCATAGTACCTATGGATCAAATATTTGACACTAATATATTTTAGTTTGGACCATGTTCTGGATCAGAGATAACTTCATCCTGGTCAATGAGCCCTAATGAGAAAAATGCTTTGATTTTCTAAACATGTTTGCTTATGTAGGAAGGGCTGTGCCTTTTTCTTCTGGTTCCTGTGCCTGCCAAGTCCAATGTGTATGTCAATTGCACTTAGTTTCAGTCCAAACACCAGAAATATCTCAAAATTTACCTCCAAAAGCTTCCTGATTTTTTCTTCCTCTAATATACACTCCCTACCAGATTCTGTATTCTTTTGTTCACTGTCTAGTGCTCAGGTAGTTGTTTTTTGTATTATGCATAATTTATAGTAGTTTAATCCTCCAGTGAGGTCCTCATCCATACATCACCATTTTTTAAAACTCTCATCTTTTCTCTCTTGAATTCATCATTCTGATCAAAGTTCCATATAGTTGGAATACCTCTTGAGTAATTTCCTCAGAAAGGGTATCTAGGTGGTATGTTTTCTTTATATACTCAGGACACTATACTTCAATTTCATCTTTGATAAATTACATCTGTTCTAATCTTATTTCTTTTTCAGGAAAATCAAGAATTTTTAGTGTTAATCTTTATTTCTTTCCTTTACTCTCATTATTTTCATTTATTTCTTAATCTTCTCCTCTGCATTCTCTGAGATCATTTCAAGTGTATACTTCTCATCACTTACTCCATTTTCCTCCATATCATCTCTGCAGTTTTTATCACAAGTAAAATAATATTTTATTTTTTTCTTATATTCCTTTAAAATGCCCATGTTTAAAATGTATCCTTTAAATCCATTGGCCATCTTTAGTTTATTTATTTGTTTATTTTTCAAAGTTTATTTATTTTGAGAGAGAGGAAAGGAGAGAGGGAGGGATATTGTCAGAGAGAGGAGAGAGAGAATCCCAAGCAGGCTCCACACTGTCAGTGCAGACAGAGCCCAACACAGGGCTCAAACCCATAAACCATGAGGTCATGACCTGATCCAAATCAAGAGTTGAATTACCTGAGCCATCCAGGCATCCCTGGCCATCTTTATTTTTAACTTGGATTTCTGTTTCTTTTGGATTGAGGTTGTGTCTTTTTAATTTTTTTGAATAAGTGTAATTATATTTAAACATTTTCCTCCAAGGGCACTTGGCTGACTCAGTTGTGCATGTGGCTCACAAGAGCATGTGACTCTTGGGTTTGAGGTTCTAAGCTTGAGCCCCATGTTGGATGTAGAGATTACATAAAAGTGAAATGTTAAAAAAATAAACATTTTCCTCCAATTCCTATATTATTTTTAAAGGCATACTTTCTCTTTTACTATGTTGTAGTTTCTTACTTGATCTTCAATATTTTTGCTTAAACTCATTGTAATCCCCCCCCTTTTTTTCTTATAATAATAGCCATCACTTAGTGAGTGCTGACTTCAGCTTTGACCCTGTGCTGGATATTTCCAGATATTAATAATTTTTACTTCCATTTAATATATAATGAATCTAAGGCTTAGAATGTAGAAGGCCGGATTAAAATTCATCTATATGCATTGAAAGACCAGGATTTCTCTCTGATCTCTGGAATGGAGACAGCTCTTTCTACATAGGATGTTTATGAATAGTCAAAGTTTTTTGGGCTAGAATTAGCCAAATTGATGCAGTTGAATTCCACATAAATTCTTCACAGAAACCAGCTAGCTGTCTAGTTATGAGTCTAACTCCTAATATCTAGCAGTCATCTGCCTTTGCCAGACTGAATGAAGTGTGCGTATTCTCTTTTTACTTCTGCTTAAAACATCTAGCAGTAGGAAGCAATGCAGAAGCTGTACAGCTACCTGAGATCTTTCTATTCATCTCTGTTTGTTCTTACTAGTGGTGTCTACACTGCCCCAGACACATATGACAACATAAGGTTTCCCTTTCTATTTTTGAGCTGTTGTTTGGTGTAGATCTGTCCATAGAAAGAGAAACTGAAGGGAGAGCTGAGGTACACACTCACCACAGAGTGACTGCTCAGTTTTACTCAGCCCATACAGCTCCTGAATTTTTGAGTGAGTGATTGATTGTGTACCTTCCCAACCTATTTTAGGATGGGCAATCTTTTTTTCCAGTTGACAAAGTATTCATGAGTCATAAACTGTATTTCTCAATCAGTTTGCTCAGTATTTTTAGCAGGGTATAGTTAGAAAAAATGTTCCTTGTTTCTAACTATAGATTGACTATTAGTCTTCTTTTTGTTGGCTTTCATCCTTTTTCTTTTTTAATTCCTAAGAGATAGAAAGGGAGACAGACTGCATCATGGAAGGAAAGCCAGGTGCTGTTTTAAAAGTTTATTTATTATGAGAGAGAGAAAGAGGGTATGACCAGGGGAAGGGCAGGGAGAGAGAATCCCAAGCAGGCTCTGTAGGGCTTGATATGCTTCAACTCATGAACCAAGAGATCATGATCTGGGCCACTTAACCAACTGAGCCACCCTGGAACCCCTTTTCTTTTTAAGTAGGCTCCATACCCTTAGAGCCTAATGCTCCACATTGGGTATAGAATCAAATACAGGTCCTGAACTCATGACCCTGAGATCAAGACCTGAGCTAAGATCAAGAGTCAGATGAAAGAGCACTGGGTGTTGTATGGAAAACAATTTGACAATAAAATATTATGGGAAAAAAAAAGAGTCAGATGCAACTGAGCTATCCAGGCACCCCAAGCCAGGTGCCATTTTTTTTTTAAAAGGTATTAATTTAATTTATTTATTTATTTTATTTTATTTTTTTATTTTTAAACATTTCTTAAAAAATTTTTTTTTCTAATGATATGGAGAGGGGGAAGGGCAGAGAGAGAAGGAGACACAGAACCGGAAGCAGGCTCCAGGCTCTGAGCTAGCTGTCAGCACAGAGCCTGATGCGGGGCTCGAACCCACAAACGTGAGATCTGACCTGAGCCGAAGTCGGAGGCTTAACCGACTGAGCCACCCAGGTGCCCCGCCAGGTGCCATTTTTAATTAAAACTCCTGGTAGTTAATTTTTGCAAATAATGCTTTGTTTTCCAGACATGATATTTGGCTAATATATAATGCCCTGGGAAACATATCATTTCATACATGAAGACAGAGGGATCTTTGGGACTGTGAAAGATTCTGAATTATTTTCTTTTTTGCTAGTCCTTCATATTAGATTTGGGAAAAGTGACATTGGCCTTTGTTTTTCCATTATCACTGGCAAGTGATTCTTTCATTGAGACACTGCCTTCTTTTACATTCTCCCTCTTATGTAGAACTTTGCTTTCTGAGTTTCACTCAGAGTGTTTTCAAGTTTATTTATTTTGAGAGAGACAGAGAGAGAGTGGAAGTGGGGAAGAGGCAGAGAGACAAGGAGAGAGAAGATCCCAATAGAAGATCTGCACTTTCAGTGCAGAGCCTGATGCAGGACTCAAACTCACAAAGTGTGAGATCATGACTTGCGCTAAAATCAAGAGTTGGTTGTTTAACCTATTGAGCCACGTAGGTTCTCCTCACTCTGGTTTTTAGGGTTGAGTAATTTGAGAAAACTCTTAAGAGTACCTGTAATTTCAGCTGCTTTGCTATACAGTGGTGTGCTGGTTTCACCTAGTTTTCTAGCTGTACATTTCTCAAAAGCATTTCTCCTCAAATTGCTTTGAAAAGAATTGAGAAAATACATACAGGATGTAGGAGGGAGGTATTTCTGACTGGTACAAATGACATATTCCTGTAATAGACTTCATAAGAATACATGTATTTATTTTCAGTATAAACAGCCAATGATGGTGGGCAGTTAAATATTCTAACTTCATATCCCAAGGGAAAAGAACTCATTCTCAGAGGAAATAATAAGGTCTTCCACTTTCCTGCAACAATTCTGTGAATTACTCTGCTAGATTCTGCAATACTCAGATACCTGTAGTCTATAAAGTGCTTGTGTAGCTGGTTTTCAAAGTGTGTCTTGAGATCCCTGGGTTCTTGGGACCCTTTCAAGCAGCTTACGAGATCAAAATTGTTTTCATTATAATACTTAAACCTTATTTGCCTTTTTGAATTCCCTCCTCTCACAAGTGTGCAGTGCGGTTTTCCAGAGGTGGCTGGATGTGGGCTCTTGCAGCACATGGAGTACAGAAACAGATAGAAGAATGCATTGCTTTCAGTTAAGCCAGATATAAAGGGAATGAAAAATATAAGACATTTGTGATATGCTGGAACGGTCTCTCAAAGGTCCCCATCCTAATCCTTGGAACTGTAGATACATTATTTTATGAGGTAAAAAGGACTTTGCAGAGACAATTGCATTAAGGATTCTGTTATGGGGTGATGATTTTGGGTTATCTGAGTAGGGCCCAACGCAGTCATTAACAGTGAATCCTTACATGTAGAAGAGGACAATAGGGGTGAATGTGTCAGTGATGAGATGTGCAAAAGACTCGACAGGACATTGGTGGCTTTGAAGATGGAAGGGGACCTCAGCCAAGGGGTGTGGGAGACCCCTTAAGGAGAAAAGGCAAGAAAAATGGATGTTCCCTTGAGGCCTTCAGAAAGGAATATAGCCTGCTGTCCCTTGATTTCAGCCCCGTGAGAGCCATCTCCAAAATTGTAAGATAAAACATTTATGTAGTTTTAGGCCACTAAGTAACTTGAAGTAATTGGTGATAGTACCAGTGGGAAATGAATACAGTATTCATCGAAAGCTTTTTTAAAGGCCATGTTATTCTTCTGCTTTGCACACTTCAGTGAATCCCAGTTGCTTTCACATGAAACCAAGCTCTAGGGTTTTACTGTAAGGCCTTTGTCATGTGACTTTATTAATTCAGGGCTTTGCCTTTTTTGACTCCCTACCTTCCATCCTATATGCCATGCATATAAACTTAGTATTGGTTTTCAAAATTGCCAGTTTTCCCATGTCCTTGTTCTTTTGCACACACTATGTTCCCTGCCTACATAGCCCACTTTATTCATCTTTCCAAGCTCTACCTATCCTTATAAACTCACCATTGAACCCATCTGCCATGCAAAGCCTTGCCTCAGCCCTCCAGTCTGGTCTGCCTCTTTCATAGGTAGCACTTGCCTCATTATATCTAGTTTGTATCTATTGTCTGTGTTCCCACCCTGCAGTGAGCTACTTGGGTGGTGGTGGTGGTGGTAATAATGCCATATTTGTGTCCCTCCAGCATCCAGTACATCACTTGATTCACAGTATTCCTCAATAATGTTTTTATAAATTTATTCGTTCATTCATTTATTAATTTGAATCGACCTTCAAACATGATTCTATTACATACTCAACTGATCTTTGCCTTATTCTTCAGCCTCTCCTAGCTGCCAAATAACTTGGTGAGTGATCTACACATGTGGTTTCAATTTTCTTCTTCTCATGACCTTGTAATTACCCAACATGTTACTTCTATACTGGCTTTTCTTTTTCAAAGATACCTACTGATCCCTTCCATTCTTCCCTCTTTCCTTCCTTCATTCCCTTCTTCTTTCTGAAGAAAAGATCTTTGGCCACTACTACTCTGATCTTTCCTTCCTTTAGTTTCCATGGTATTACTGCTCTTTTCCTATTTCTATGGGTTTTTTTTGCTAGTTCTTCCTCTTTCCACACCTTACTTCTGGGTATCATACCACTATTAAACGGTTAAGCCTTGGTTTTTCTCTCTATGCAGTTAGTGTCTTGAAGACCCTACCCACTTTCATGGTTTCGTCACCATATGCAAAGATGGCTATGTCCGCAGCCAACACCTGCCATAGTCATTGTCAGTATGATCACTATGGAAGCCTTTGCCATTATCTTAAACAAAGACAGATACTGAAGTCAATTGATTCTTTGTAAGCAACTCTCCTTTCTCACTTGTCTTTCTCTGTCAGTGACCTCTCCACCATGCTCATTTCTTAGGTTAGAAATGTTGGAACTCATTTTTACATTCTCTATTTTTATCTTTTTATCTGATATGTTACCCAGGGTTTTTTTTTTTTTTTTTCTGCAGGCTATCTCTGAAGATTTGTCCTTTTTGTTCTATATTTATTTTCCTATGATCACCACCCTAACCTAGGTCCCCATTATCTTAAGAGCCACCTAACTTTATTTCATGCCTCCAGTATTTCTTCACATTAATCAGCCATGCATCCCACACTCTTCTCTCTAACCTACCATGAATCCTAGCACCACTTTAGCCTCCAAAACCGACCTCATCCTGCAGTGCTTTTTTTGTCATCTTCCCGTACAAGAAACTATGGTCACTTTGCATTAGTTATCACAAATTGCCCTACATGGGCTTCTTAAGCCCAACTGAACATTCAGGCTCACTTTGACTATCAAAGCTGGATTAACACCAACCTATTCAAAAGAACCAGGACACAGATTGCCACAGGGTGGCATCAGGTCTACCTCTTCAGAGACCATGGTAGCAGTTTAAAAGCATAGGAGGGACAAGGAAGGTGTCTGGTTTAGAAGTCCTCTGATGTTCAGGGGCAAGTTGTTCTTGTAACAATCCTAGAGGCATAGTTTCTAGGGTCTGTGCAAGGACATACCAGTTATGAGTCACTACATTTGGGGGCAGCTGAATGGCTCAGTTGGTTGAGTGTCCAACTTTGACTCAGGTCATGGTCTCATGGTTCATGGGTCTGGACGCCATGTAAGGCTCTGTGCTGACAGCTCAGAGCCTGGGGCCTGCTTCAGATTCTGTGTCTCCCTCTCTCTCTGCCCCTCTCGGCTCACACTCTGTCTCTCTCTTTCAAAAATAAACCAAAAAAATTAAAGAAAAGAAAAGTATCTACTTTCAGATAAGTCCAAAGTATGGCATCTGCATCAGTTTCTTTACAGTTAATTTATATTTCTTCCTGGCCCAAGTGTAATATTCCTATAAGTAATATTATGCAGCAATTCAGTGAACATTCTACTCTTACCAGGTTATCAGAGGAATTGTGATAGCAAATTAACTGAAGATTAGCATCTTGTGCAGAAAGGGAAAGGATTTTGTTAACTTTTTGTCCAAAGTTCCCAATTATGTTGGAATTATTGAGGTTGTTTTTAATCTTTCTCCATTTCTCACCCCATTTATTTAAACCTCTTTCACAGTATTCCCCAGGTAACCTCTTGTGATTCCCTCATCTAATATAGTATGAGTCACCAATATTTTCTCCCTTTGTTGTATTCCAAAATTCATTGCCTGCTGTAATTCTAGGCTGGTAGTATCTGTGTAAGAAATAGCCACAGAATATCAGAATCTTAGAGTTATGAGAGACATTCTCAATTGATGGCTGACAAATCATGGAAAGAGCCTAAGTGTCCATCAACTGATGAATGGATCAAGAAGATGTGGTTTATATATACAATGGAGTACTTCATGGCAATGAGAAAGAATGAAATCTGGCCATTCATAGCAACGTGGATGGAACTCGAGGGTGTCATGCTAAGTGAAATAAGTCAGGCAGAGAAGGACAGATACCATATGTTTTTACTCATAAGTATAACAGGAGAAACTTAACAGAGGACCATTGGGGAGGGGAAGGGGAAAAAATAGGTGGGGAGAGGGAGGGAGGCAAATAATGACTCTTGAATACTGAGAACAAGCTGAGGGCTGATGGGGGAAGAGGAGAGGGGAAGGGGGGGATGGGCATGGAGGAGGACACTTGTGGGGATGAGCACTGGGTGTTACATGGAAACCAAGTTGACAATAAACTATAAAAGGAAAAAAATTGATGGCTGAATTCTAAACTGTTGACATAAACTAGACATAGAACAAAGCTCAAACACCTATGGTTCATTGATAGATTGGAAGAACACTATTGCAAAACTTTTTAAGAGGTGAAAAGCTAACAGCTTGAAGTTAAAAAAATCACTTCCCACCCAAGTACCTAGAAGTACACATCTGAAAAGAAAAACAATGATTGTATGAAGACCAAAGTTGAGTCTTAAAAAGCTTAGGTTTCAGGAGAGGCTCACTACCGCAGGTGGAGTCAGGAAGCAGGAAGTTAAGCAGAGAAGGTGGAATGTGAGGGTTTAGGAGACAGAAGACAATGGATGTGGTTCAGGTTGACTGGTGTATAACTTCCAGCAAGTTAATTAATTTTTCTGTGCTTTAACACATGTCCATGAATGCACATTATGATATTTTTCTATTATTTACCTAAAGTAATATGGCCAGAATTAATGATGCTGTGAAGGGTTTCAGGTTATATGGAAGAGAAATTCAGCAGAATTAGAAGGTATTTTTATTTTTCCCACTGGAGAACAAACAATAGAGTAAGGAAAGGGAAAGTTATAATATATCTTTTAATTGTGTCTACATAGGCCAGTTAGAACAGAAATCAAAAATTTTTTTCTGTGCATTTGATCAATATAGGGAAGACATTAACTCAGGCTGATCTGTACTATCTGATTCTTTACTAGAAGAATTTTTGGATCTAAATTATTCATGTAATTGCTTGTTGGTTTTCTAACTTTTTATCTTTTTAAAAAGGTTTTTTTTCTTTCTTTTCTTTCTTTGTTTCTTTCTTCTTTTTTTTTTCTTCTTCTTCTCTGCATTTTAATAAAGAGAGAGAGAGACAGTAGGGAAGTTGCTGAGAGAGAGGGAGAGAGAGAATCCCAGGCAGGCTCCACACTGTCAGCTCACAGCCCCATGTGGGGCTTGATCTCACAACACTAAGATCATGACCTGAGCCCAAATCAACCAGTGTTTAACCAACTGAGCCACTCAGGTGTCCCTGTTTTTCTAACTTTACTTTTTTTTTTTTTTTTTTTTTTTTTTTTTTTTTTTAGTGGAAGAATCAAGACCAAATCCTTGATTCCTTGTTAGCTTTAAGATTGGCTGTTTTAAAATTGTATTTTGGACAAACAAAATGGGAAAAAAGTATTTCAAAATTAAGAACAAATTAGAACATTTTGTGAGGTACACATATAATTCTGGTGTTTCTAACCTAAAATCCAAAGCAGATGGACAAATTGAAAGATATTTGCATCCTAAATGAATGCCCAACCTAAATTATATTCCAGGTTTAAAATGCATACTGAAAGTGTGCTTGATATATTGTAGTATGTGTTTTTGAAAGAAAGGATTTAACATACAATAGGTATTGATAACTAACGTCCTCTCTTTCTTTCCTCATTCCTCCCTCCCCCCTCTTCCTCTCTTTCTTTCTTTCTTTCTTTCTTTCTTTCTTTCTTTCTTTCTTTCTTTCTTTCTTTCTTTCTTTCTTTCTTTCTTTCTTTCTTTCTTTCTTTCTTTTTCTTTCTTTCTTTCTTTCTTTCTTTCTTTCTTTCTTTCTTTCTTTCTTTCTCCTTTTCTCTCTTTTTCTTTCTCATTCTCTCTTTCTCTTTCTCATTCTCTCTCTTTCTTTCTAACCTTCCTTTTTTAAATAATGAATTTTATCAACAAAAACATAGGCAAGAACGATACTTTATGTGGTGCTCTATAGTTATCAGCTATCGTGACTGGGAAGTAAGTAATCTAATTTTCTCTTCCAGAAATTGATCCCTTATTATCCTCTCCTTTGCTCACATCAGTCTTGGCAAGTAAAAGTGATAGAGTAGACAGAAGTGCAACCCAGACTGCATTTAATCAGCCCGTAGAATTTATTACCACAGGAGGTCATCAAGTCAGTTAAACAGCTGGACTCAAAATGAGGTTGGGAGAATTTTATAACCAATAGCATTTATATAGTAAAGCAGGTGACTTAAGATTTTTATGCTTTAGGTTATGGGATAATACTTCAGTTCATAAAATATTAAACTATAGAATCAGAAAGGAAATTTTCCTTGCAAAATATTATTGAAGATCTTTGATAGAGACCATTTCTGATGTCTCGTGATGGACAAAAATGACCTAAAAATAACATAACAGGAATGTCCTTAGGTGGTAAGTTCAACATTTATTTAATACTGCAGCCAAATACAATAAGCAAGTTGTTAAGCAAAATTGAAGTTCTGCCTGACTCTGTCTACTTAGTGACAAAACAATTGGTTTAAAAGGGTGAAAATTCAGTTGCACAAATTACTGATATTAGGGGGACATGAAAAATTTTTGCAATTTGCATAAATCAGTGTAAAAATATGAATTGAGGCAAACCTCCTTGATGTATAAATACCTGCATGTATCTAAATCATAGCAAGTTGATTCAGTTTTTAATATAAAAATATTCCAGGGGTTCCTGGGTGGCTCAGTTGGTTAAATGTTTGACTTTGGCTCAGGTCATGGTCTTAGGGTTTGTGGGTTCGAGCCTGGCATTGGGCTCTGTACTGACAGCACAGAGGTTAGAGCCTGCTTTGGATTCTGCATCTCCTTCTCTCTCTGCCACTCCCCCATTTGCACTCTGTCTCTCAAAAATAAATTAACATTAAAATAATAAAATATCCCATTTTTATTGGTGGAGTTGGGGTATTCAGGTATCTTAGTAGTTGGAATTCTTTGATGGTCCTTCTGCTAGTTAGAACTATAATGTAGTTCTTTTTTCCTCAAAGTAGCTTGACAGGAAATTTGATAATATTAAATCTAATGCAATACCATTTAGTTCTCTGAACTGACTTTTAAAAAAAAGATATCGTCTAGGTTCTGAGACTGGAAGTAAAAGTGTTGCTCTTAAAACAGAAAAGCTTTTGGGGTGGAAGGGTGGCTTAGTCAGTTGAGCATCCAACTCGATTTCGGCTCAGGTCATGATCCCAGGCGCATAGGATCGAGCCCTGTGATGGGCTCTGCACTGAGTATGGAGCCTGCTTAAGATTCTCTCTCTCTCTCTCTCTCTCTCTCTCTCTCTCTGCCTCTGCCATTTATCACTGCATGCCTTTCAAAATGTCTGGCATGGTGCCTAATATAAAATAAATAGTTTTGGATGATGAACAATTACCTAATAGTTTAAGAGAACATTATGACTTTATTTTGCATTAAGTAGACAGGCCCTGATAGTAGTCACAAATTTTCATTATTCCATTACTCTGTAAATAAAAAAAGTTCTCGCCTCTGATTAAAAAAGAAAGAAAGAAAAGAAAAAGAAAACTAAAGAAAAACTGAAACCCAGAATTATCATATACCTTTCTTTTGTCTTAGGTGTTAATTTACTCATCATAACAGAGAATGTAGTCTCTGATGAGTTTTTTATAAAAACCCTTTGTAGTTATGCTCATATATGGTCAGTGCTTTGCCTAAGTGGTAGGAAATTTGACAAACTGACCATATGGCTTATAATGACCACATCCTGATGCAGCCTTTAGGCACACAAAGTGTTTTGACCACATCTGCTAGATCCTTAGGGGTAACAGTTTCAATCAATCTAAGCAACATCTTGTCAGGAGCACAAAGAATAGAGTGACGATTCTAAACTATACTGTGCATACGAATCACCTGGGAATCTTGTTAAAATGCAGATATTATGATTCATAGGTCTGGAGTGGGCTCTGTGACTCAGTTTCTACCAACCTCACATATGCTGCTGAAGCTTCTGGTTTGGGGTTCACATGCAGTAGGAAGAAACTAGCCACTAGAGAGTTTGACAATGTGACTTGTGTCTATTTCTCTACCTCTGTCTCCAGGCTTCTTGGTATTTTGTTGATGATCTTATACACTAATGATAGGGATTCACAACCTAAAGACTCTTACTACTCTTGAAGTTGCCCTTTTCTCCTCTAAGTTATGTAAATATTGTCCTCAGTCTTTTTTTGTCTTTGAATTTGTGGATCCAGAGTCATGTCCTATCTCATACTATGATTATTTTGTGGAGAAATAGCTGAATTTAAGGAAACCATTTAAAAATAGGAGCAAGCAAGTCTGTTAGGAAATATGGTTCACTTAAAGACTGATAGTTTAATTTAGAAATTAAAAAGGGTTATTTGATTTTAAATGTTTATTATTGGGAATAAGGGCAGTGTCATTGAAAGTTTCTCTGGAGCAGAGGTTTACATTTCTACTGAAATGACATCTGCCTATGTATACACATTTGTAAAGGACAGAGGAAAAAAGAAGAACAGTTTAGCCACAAGGTGGCAGTAAGATATATAAGAAAAAAATGCGACTTCAAATAAATAATGATTTCAGACCTATCTCTGAGGAAATGATTGTCAAAATAAATACCATTTGCTAATGCACTGGTATGCAGAAATGCCTTATAGAAGCTACTTACTTATGGCATTTTGGGATAATTGCATTCTAAATGGTAAGCTGTACTAACTGAGCATCTTTGTGGGTCCTCTGTGACCATTTGCAGAGGACAGTTGTCAGTTACAAAAGTGATTGCATTGTAATATTTTTTAGTTATTTTGGTTTCACTTACCCAGTAGTTCATATCATAAACTACGTACACATGTTCCCTGGATGTAAACTCTAGAAGCTCTGACAAGCCATCAACTGTACATGACATGTACTTAATTTAAACAGCTTTCTTTGTACAAAGAATACATGTATCAAAAGTTTTGAAAATGTTTTCCTGGTCTGCTCTTTGGGACATTGCATAACTTTGTTTTAAATCTCAAAAATATGCCTCATTTTTGGGGGCCTTTTTGTCTTAGTCATAAAGACACCTGTATTGTCTCCTAAAAATGACATTGATTGTGTTTTGAGTACCCCATCAGCAGTTCATTGGAAAGCTACGATTAAGATTATATAAGCAGCTCGAATAGAAAGGTGAGATGAACATTGCAGAAGCTACAAAGGTATCAGATGAACGCGGCACTCTTTTCCCTTTGGAAAAGGATTGCAAGGGTCACGGTAGAAGATGTTAGGAAGGGTTTTGCAAAGGACAAAGAGACAGATTGAATTATTCAATATGTGTTCCAGTTCTTTAAATAACTTTTCATAAGGGAAGCCTTGCCTTCCACATATTTAGGACTTGAAAATACCCTCAAATGCCGGCTCCAAGCCAAAACTTTCAGCAGCCCCAACTGGGGCTGGAGTTCTGGCTGGAGTCATGGGTGGGATTTCTTCTACTTCCTGCCCTTGGCAGGATGCCTGAATATCAGTTGTTTTGGGGCTGGAAAACATCCAGAGTGAAGCCAGTGCCAAAAAGCCAAGGAGTGACACCTGTGCAGGTGTGTCTCTGGCTCTTATTCAGAGATCTCCTGTGCCAGACCATCGGGACTGTAGTTTTGTTTGTTTTAGATGCTGCTGAGTGGCTGAGCAGCATTACATAAATCATATATCTAAATATGAGTGAAATTCCATTCAAATCAGTGCTCAGAAATGAAGAAGCAGTCTTTTTGGAATTTATGAACACTAAAGACTTCAGGTTTATGAAGCCTGCCATACTAGAGTACTCTTTCAATTACTCTATTTTGAATAAAAAAACACTGTTGTTTGAAATAACTCCACAGTATCGATCAGTGCTACATTATGGTACCCACAGTGGTTAAATTTAAAAAATAATGGGAGAAAACAATCTAGCAGAGACTTAGTGAGCATCCCAGGGACTGAAATGTCACAGTCAGAAATAAGGCTGGAAGTTTCTGTTGATGTGAGTTTGAAACCACTGGCAAGGAGACAGAAGTGCTGAAACCACGGAGGTTTATTGTCCAGTGATTCGGTGGTTGGTGAAGCAGTGAAGCCTTCAAAACTGAAGCTGCAGGGCTGCTGCGTGGCTCCGTGGGTTAAGCATCTGACTCTTGACTTTGGCTCAGGTCTTGATCTCACAGCTCCTGGGACTGAACCCCACGCTGGGCTCTGCACTGACCGCATGGAGCCTGCTTGGGGTTCTCTCTCTTCCTCTCTCTCTGCCCCTTCCCCACTTGCATGTGCTCTCTCTCAAAATAAAGAAGTAATTTCTTAAAAAAGCCCAGAGCTTCATTTACATACAAAACATAAGGATGTACATACAAAACTGAATTTAATGTATGAGGAATCGTACTTCCGAGTAAATCTATCATTATCGTTTGATTTCCTAAATTATCGCCACTTTCAGAAATGGTGAATCTCTTCTGGAAAATAAAGATCTGGTGACAAAATTTGTTCTGTTCCCCCTTAAATTAGGCTCTAAAATAATGCAAATTTCACTATTTTAGGTTCCCAATGTAGCTGATGAAGCTAAACTATTAATTTTAAAACTATCCTTGATGAAAACTTGAAATCACTGTGGCAACAGCTCCATCTGCCTACCAGGCCACCATCCTTATGACACTGTGGGGAGCAGATGCAGCACACAGTTGACAAGTGGACTAAACTGGGTCCTTATCTCAGCCTCAGTAAAATATTTTGATCACAATGAGCACCAACTTATGATTTGGAGGGACAGCAGATCCTGCTATTGTTTCTAACCAATCACAAATGTACACTCCATCATTGTAACCAGGGACTAAGGGGACCATGTCATGGCCAAAGACATCCAAGACTGGGCAAAAAGACATAGTATCTCCTAGATTTTCCATCTGTCTTCTTCTGTTCAGGAAACAGGTGTCATTTAAATGGTAAATGGAATGTTAAAAGTTTAACTAACAATTCATATGCCACCCTTGTAAGAGCAGAACTATATTCCTGGTTGTCAGACAAACTCAGAGACCACCTCTAGGAAGAAGGGATACATGGGCAATACTGTAGACACAGCAGCATGGACCTCCAGGAGAGTGTTTTCCTATCAGTGACCGACACAGTGGGGCCACCAGAGTTGGATGTAGCTCTCCCAGATGTGGGCCCCCATTCATTCCAATGCTAATTCAGATAAAATTGGTTACCTCAAAAGTTTAAAATGTATTTTTTTTTGAATTGCTTAAATAGTTTATGCTAGGCCTTGGATTGGCTAAACAGAGCTTGAGGACAATGGGAATTGTTATTAATCTTGCTTACATGAGGGAGCTCCCTCACTGCTGTGTATGTAGGGGGTGAACATCAGTGGGTTGGAAGTAGCTAACTGACTTGTGTAGCCAATACTGTTCCTCAGACTGTGGATTGGACAAGGAGAGGGGAATCCCATGCTATGGGTTTGGGATGAGGGGATCTCATCATATTTGTGCTAACACGCGATGGGCTCCCTGATGGGAGCCTGAGAAAGAGTAAGGTTATAGCTGTGAGCCCTGGCAACACAGAGTGAACGGAAAACTCAAAGGGAGGTGCTGAATGACAATTAGAGGTCAGGAGACAATGGGAGAATAGGCTGGTTTCCCAGGTCAGGTGGCAAGGAAGCCTGCCAGGGATGTCAGTTTCCTTCTTGTATGCCTCATGCTTCTCTGTCTGATTTTGGGCCTCATATGCCCGTTTTATTCCTCCACTTGAGAATACTTCCACGTTTGGTGCAGCATCGCAGGGCACCCCTGTATTCTAACACTAATTATGGGAACTCCAACCATCATAACCGTTTTAGTCAGGTAGGCCTCCATCATAATACCCAATGCTAAAAATCTGAGTTTTTCCCCAAAGCTCATAAAACTTGTTGTCAGGCACACAAAAGGAACTTTGCAATGGCGCTGATTCTCAGCATACAAGGTGCCCGTATATCCAAGAGAATTGGGAAGAACGTTAGCTGGGTGACCCCTATGACGGCAGCCCGGCGGACTCTCCAGGTACACTATTCCGGGATGGAAATCCACTAGTTAACATTTATCATGAGTTGTATCCTCAGAGTCTTTGAGCTCACACAAGCTGCTGCTAAATGAGGAGGGAACACTTTAATCCATTTATCTCAAATTGTTTTCATTTATTGTTCATTTTATGGTGAATCCTTACCCAGGGGCTCATTAGGGGTGAACTTCCTCAATGCCTCTCTTCCTGTGTGGCTTCCTCTCTAAGCCATCGACAGCTCTGTTTGGCTCAATTGTCCAAAATATATTCCGATTCTGACTACTTTTCACCAGTCCTGCAGATGCCATTTTCTTCCTAACACACTGTCCCTTCTCCCGATTTATTGCCAAAACCTCCACATAAGTTTCCCAGCCTCCTCTACAGTCTATTTTTCACACAGCTGCAATAGTCAGATCACGCCACTTCTCTGCTTTAAATCTCCAGTGGCCTTTCATCTCACTCAAGTAAACACAAAGGTTTCAAGGCCATAACAGAGGCCTAAACATCCTGCAGTGACAGCCCCCCTTCCTTCCCTGCCCTATATCCTACCACTGTTTTCCTTCCTCATGTTACTCCAGCTACTCCAATATCCTTGTAGTTTCTTTAGTTTCTTGGATGTGCTCATTAAGCCTCCACCCTGGGCTCTTTTGTTTCCTCTCTTGCAATGTTCTCCCTCTCACCCTCATTTCTATCCAAATGGATATGCTCTTTCTTCCCTCCTCAGGTATCTGTTTGAATATCCCTTTATGGGAGACAACTTCCCTGAGGACCGTATTTCAAATAGAAATCTGCAGCTTCTTTCTCCAGCCCTTTCCTCAATAACATTGTCATTTTCCATGTTTTTGTTTAGTTGTATTTATTATACTTATTGTATTTATTGTTAGTTTCCTCTCTACTAGAATATGAACAATTATTTTTAAATAGGTCCTTGTCTGTTCTGTTCATGGTTGTATTTCAGTGCCTAGCAAATAGTAGGTCCTCATTAAGTATTTGGTGAATGAATGAGTAAAATGTGGCATGGTTGAGATAACCACTGTCTCCATCATTCCATATCAAGTTATATAAGTCTATTTTATTATATTCCCTGCTTCACCTTTGTAGCTATTTGAATTTGTGACTCCTGGCTTGTAGCTTAGGAACAAAAGTCTATTTAGGTACAAGTGAACAAATACTCAGATAATATCCCTTTGAGAAAAGAGAAATATCTGTGAACACCATCTACCTGCCATTTTCCATCCCTAACCCTGGAACAGAAAGTCCAGATCTCAAGAACAGAGTACTTACTTTCTTGGGAAAGGAGAAAAACAGTTCACTAGGTTTAAAGTAATTCCTCTGAAGTAGAAAATGTGATAAATAGTGAATTTATTTGTACAATGTTGAATAAATGGTTTTTGAATTAAATGAAATGATACATAATTCAGACATTATCTTTATTTCAGATCAGAATGATTTTTACTTGACTGTGGCAGTTAATACTTTCTGTCTTTGCCTCACCCCTCAAGGAGTAGTTAAAAATATATAAAGACTGAGGGAAAGGAAATTGTTATTTTATTATTATTATTTTTTATTCATCTTGAGATAGAAGGAAGAGAGAATGTGAGTGGAGGAGGGGCAGAGAGAGAGAGAGGGAGAGAGAGAGAATCACAAGCTGGCTCCACACTGTCAGTGAAGAGCCCGATGCGGGGCTCAATTTCATGAGCCATGAGATCATGGCATGAGCTGCAGTCAAACACTTAAATGACTGAGCCACCCAGGTGCCCTGGAAATTGTTATTTGAAAGAACTCTGCTGAGCCGAGAAATAAGCCCAAGATTATATGGTTAACTAATCTATGACAAAGCAGGCACGAAGATACAATGGGAAAAAGACAATTTCTTCAACAAATGGTGTTTGGGAAACTGGGCAGCTACATGCAAAAGCATGACATTGGACTACTTTCTCATACCGTATACAAAAATAAGCTCAAAATGGACTAAAGACCTAAATGTGAGACCTGAAACATAAAATTCCTAGTATAAAACATAGGCACTAATCTCTTTGACATTAGCTGTAGAAACATATTTCTTGGTATGTCTCCTTTGTCAAGGAACCAAAAACAAAATTAAAGTATTAAGACTACACCAAAAGAAAGAGCTTTTGCACAGTGAAAGAATCCACCAACAAAACAAAAAGATTTCTGATAAGGGGTTAATATCCAAAAAATATAAGAAGCTTATATAATTTAACACTTAAAAAGTGGCAGAAGACCTGAATAAACATTTTTCCAAAGAAGACATACAGATGGCCAACAGACACATAAGAAGATGGTCAACATCACTCATTATCAGGGAAATGCAAATCAAAACCACAACGATATATCACCTCACAACTGGCAGAATCAACAACACGCAAAACAACACCTGTTGGTGAGGATGTGGAGGAAAAAGAACCTTGTGCACGTCAGTGGGAATGAAAGCTATTGCAGTCACTGTGGAAAACAGTATGGACATTCCTAAAAATTAAAAATAGAATTACCATATGCCCAGTAATTCCACTACTAGGTATTGACCCAAAGAAAATGAAAACACTACTTTGAAAAGATATATCACATCCCTATGTTTATTGAAGCATTATTTACAATAGCCAGGATATGGAAGTAATCCAAGTGTCCATTCATAGATGAATGGATATAGAAGATGTGGTGTATATATACAATGGAATATTACTCAGCCATGATAAAGAGCTAAATCTTGCTGTTTGCAACAACATGAATGGGCCTAATGGGTATAATACTAAGTGAAATAAAGTAGGTAGGAGACAGATATCATATAAATACAAAATATCATACAAATACCATGTGGAATTTAAGAAACAATACAAATGAACAAAGAAAAAAGGAGACAAAAAAAAAGCAGACTTACTGGGTTACTCTTACTATGATGCACATTGTGCTGTGTATAGAATTGTTAAATCATTACATTGTACACCTGAAACTAATATAACACTGGAAATTCATTATACTTGAATTTAAAAAATAAATTTAGAAAATGAACTCTGCTGGCAATTTTTAAATATTTAATCAAATTATTGGGATTGAATTTACAAATAATAAAAGGTATTTATTTTAATTGTCCAGTGTGAGTTTTAATAATTGTACACACATATCTAATCATTTGCATTACAGTCAAGATCCAGAATGTTTTCAAAGCTCTGAAAAGTTTCCTTGTGCCCCTTTGTCCTGCCTTTCCCCTTCACTTTCTTTCCTAGGCAACCACTGATCTGTTTTCTCTTACTATACACTAGTTTACCTATCTTAGAATTTCAGGTAAAATGGGTCATACAATACATACTCTTTTGTGTTCTACTTCTCTTGTTCAGAGTAATGATTTTGAGAACCAGCGTGGTTGATGTATATCAGTAGTCTGTTCCTTTTTATTGCTGAGTGGCATTGTTTGAACCGAATGGTTCGCCTATTCAATTGCCACGTAGAGTTGTCAGAGTTGGTGGTGAGGTTTCTAGTTTTTGGCTATAATTAAAACTGCTGTGAACATTTGTGTACTCGTGCTTATGTGGATGTTTTTTTAACTTTTTTGGATAAATACTTAGAAGTAGGGTTCCTGGGTCAACTGGTGATTATATACTTAATTTTATAAAAAAAGTTCTGACAATCTTTTGTCTTTTCATAAAAGGAAACTTCCTTTGTAATTTATCTGCTTTTCATTGTGCTCATGTTCTCATAATTAAGTCACTTTTATGCATTGAGGGGGGAGGGAAGACTCAAATGTGGTGACCGCATTTATTGTCAATAGTGCTGGTATAGAAATTCAGAAATGGCATTCAAATAGAGGGAAAGTCCTTCTCCCTAAAACTCTGTGGCTGGATGATGTGCCCCTTATGGGGCTGCTGGAAGAGTTACATGAAAGTAGACATGAAACGTCCTTAATACTGGGGTGTCTGGGTGGCTCAGTGGGTTAAGCATCTGACTCTTGGTTTCTGCTCAGTTCATGATCTCACAGTTTGTGCGTTTATCACCCCTGGGCTGATAGAACAGAGCCTGCATGGGATTCTCTCCCTCTCTCTCTCTGTCTTCCCTGCTTTCTCTCTCTCCCAAAACACAAACAAGCAAATGAAACCAAAACTTAAAACATCCTTAATACAGTGCCTGGCATGTAGTTTATGCTCAAAGATGTCAGTTGTGTTTATTATCTGGGTTTATTAATAAATTAGGATAGAAGATGTCACTTAAGTGTGGTAGAAGTTAAATGGTTGATGTTGTACTCTGCTGTGTCTTTCCTGAAAAGCTTACCCCACAACACCTGCAGTAGCTTACTTACCTGCATTATTATTGACTCATAATGTATGTTCCTCTACACTAAATACATGAAAGCAAGTTCAGAGAATCAAAATGTAGGGGAAGGCAGAATCCAGTAATATTGTAAACTGCAAAATGAGGAAGTAAAAATAAGAGCAGAATCACAGGTGGAAAATCATGATTTAAAACTGAATAGGTACTTTAGTAGAGATTTTCCATTCCTAAAATGAGATAATTTCATTAAAGCCTGTAACTACTTTCAACTTTGGCTGCATCAACTTTGGTGCTTAACCCTTTTCTCTGATGAAAGGGTCACGCTGACAGCCCGGGGCAAGCTTCACTTTTCTGCCTTTATGTTTAAAAATCTACTACTCTGTAAGACTCCTTAATCTCTGGGTGGTTGTTAAACTATAGGTGGAGAGGAGAAAAAATATTCAAGTTTATAAAGAAGCTGGAGTTTAAAAGCAAAGAGAAACGCTTCCTGTAATGTATATTTTAATCAGAAGTACAAACCACTTACTTTTATTCCTTAGCAAGTGGTGTTTATTAGCCTATTGCTGACCTCCAAACTCAAGATATCCAAGTTACTGTGGGCAAGCTCTGGTCCTAGTCAAAAAGAGTTACTGGATACCTCTATTTGAACATAGCAGAAGACCTTCTATGTAATTAGTTTTCAATTTTGATGAGTAATTTGTAGGAATTAAACGGACTTGATAGAGATAGGTATAGTGATTCCTTCCAAAATTAAATTGAATCAAGATCAAAAGGATTGCAGTGGTTAACAGCCTCATTAACCAAATGCTGCTTGAAAAAGACTATTTCTGTAGTGAGAATTTCTAAAGATTATCAATTATAAAATGCGTACATTCTCTCTCAGCATTCTCTTGCCATGTAATCTGACCAAAAGTGGAGCTAGAGAGTAGAATCACCACCGCTTTGCTCTGTCGGTGAGGGAGGGATTTCTGCCCTAGGGTTACGGGGGCGGATGACATTGACAGCTCTTGGAGTTGGTGCTGTGTCATGAGGAAGCCTAGAATGGCTTCCCTGAAGATGAAAGAACACAGACAGCGAGGTCCAGATGAAAGCCAGCACTACCTGCCAGATAGGAAATTGTACGATACTCACACCCTGGCAGAAAAGGGCATCACCTGTCCTACAGGGAGGGACTCATGGAAACTGTACTGAGGACCGGATGACCAGAGGCTGTGGGGAGAGGCAGACTTTGTAGTGTCAAGAGGGTTAGGTGCCTTCTGGCTGCAGTGGGAGAGTTTGATTAGCAGAGATCTGCAACTTGCTGCTCAGGGATAGGCAGAAGCTGCCCGGTCCTTTTGCTCAGGCGGGTTGTTTAGCTACGGGACGTTTCCAGGGAACAGAGTGAGGAGGGGAACTTGTGGTCAGGTCTTTGAGTCCCTCCTGGTTTTACCGGGTATCAAGGCAGCACATAATATTGGATCTTTATTTTAAGTCTTATAGCACACTATCCAACAGATATTTATTTATTTATTTTAAAATGCTTATTTATTTTTGAGAGAGAGACAGACAGAGAATGGGGGAGGGGCAGTGAGTGAAGGAGACACAGAACTCAAAGCAGGCTCCAGGCTCCGAGCTGTCAGCACAAGCCTGACTCAGGGTTCAAACTCATGAGCCATGAGATCATGACCTGAGCCGAAGCTGGACGCTTAACCGACTGAGCCACTCAGGAACCCTTCATCAAATATTTAATAACAGCTACTCAGTGCTTAGAAGCTAGAGTAACTAACTAATAATATATTACCTATGCACTTGAGAGCTTTAAAGTTTTATAGAAAAGAGCCAAACATGCAAATGGGTAAGTGCTAAATGAGCTATAGTTGGTATATAAATATAGGACCTGAGAACATAGAAGAAGAGTCATCAATCTTACCTAGAAAGGATAAGAATAGTTTCCCCAGCAAAGTCTTTGTTTACTATCTCCTTTGTGAACAAGGAAAATTATAGCAGAAACTTTGCCAGTATATATTCCCTTTATGTGTCTATATCTGACTATAGCTACACACACACACACACACACACACACACACACACACACTATACATATATACATGTATGTATATGCTTGTAAAACTAAGCAGTACAGAAGGGCTTTTAGGTAAAAGCCTAAAATTCTCTTGAATTCCTCCATCCTCAGTGCCTGTCTCCAGAGATGAACATTTTTAATTGTGGTTGGCTCCTTTAGTGGTTACTGCCATTGTCTGTATCTTTATTTTATTTTATTTTATTTTATTTTATTTTATTCACATTTATTTATTCTTAAAAGACAGGGAGAGACAAAGCATGAACGGGGAGGGGCAGAGAGAGAGGGAGACCCAGAATCTGAAGCAGGCTCCAGGCTCTGAGCTGTCAGCACAGAGCCCCATGCGGGGCTTGAACCATGAAATGTGAGATCATGACCTGAGCTGAAGTTGGATGCTCAACCGACTGAGCCACCCAGGCGCCCCTGTCTGTATCTTTAAATATGATGCCATATTACCTTTTCTTAATTTATCTACTTCTGAATTATCTATTGCTATTATGAGTCCATTTGCCCAAAATTTCCATCTTTGTTCCCACCTCCTCCCAATAGTTTTATCTGTAAATAATTTCTGTTGAGTATACTTGTAAACTTAAATTAGTTGCTTAATATTCTGCTTTCATCCACTATAAACAGTTCCTCTTGCCTCCCCCAAGTTGTAAGATAAGGGTGTGTGTGTGTGTGTGTGTGTGTGTGTGTGTGTGTTGTGTGTGTATGGCCCCATTTCCTAGTTTCTGGATGTTGTACTTTTAGTTTTGTGTGGTTATGATTGATACTATTTACATTCTCCTGACATATGTTCTACTGGCTGTGCAGTCATGTCACATTTGAACAAATTGGTTTCATGTTTGAGCCATGTTGACGTTTCATATTTATTATTATTCCTAGAGAAACTTCCATTTTTTTCCTGATGGATGAAAAAGCATGTGCTATCTTTACCATATTGCTAATGTCTTCTAGCTTCTTATGTACTCTCTATACTTTTTAGGATCAATTTTTTTTCCATGAAGCCACTGATTTCCTATTTTAAATTGGAGTGACTTTAAACTGTGGCATTATCATAGAATGCTCTGCTTTTCTGGAGGTTTACAATTCTTTCTTTCTTTTTTCTTATACAGGCAAAAACATATATTGACACAAGATTCCCTCAAAGGGAATGATACTTCAGTTAAAAATGGAATAAGTCCTAAAGGCATATAAATTATCGAGGTAAAATATTAGACCTCAGAATTTGACTATGGCTTATAGTTAACATTTAATTATATAATACATTCCATAAATATGGATAACTCTATACAACTTAAATGCTTCGAGACTAATCAGGAATGGTGTCTCTAATCATAGTGCTTATTATATTACAACCAAAAGAAAAATATGAGCAGACAATCTTCCTGAAAATTCCTGCTGGTGTCAAAGAAATCCGTAGCTGAGAGGGGATAGCAGAACTTAATTTGAGTGCTGTTTTCTGCTGAGGTCTAGTAGACAGTGTAGGTGATGCCCTGATCTTTATCATCTATTAAATATATGAAAATATTTTAAGACAGAAAAACAGGTAGTTTGTGTACTCTTAGAAGCAAAGTCTAAATAATTAGGTATCCCAGAAATAAACAAATTTCTCAGAGTCGATTTCACTTTGGCCAATAGTATATGCTATAAAACTTAAATTTCGACACACACACACACACACACACACACACACACACACACACACACACACTGGGGCATGCATACAAAAAGGCCTGATTGGCACTGGGACTAGACTGACATAAGGCACAGCGATGGTGCTAGCATAGCCATCCTTATCACATTAATGTGCCCCATTATGTGATGATTAAACCTTTCCATTTATTTAGCTTGCCATAACGTTTGCATTCCAAGCAGAAATGAGGGACACAAATTATGCTTAGGCAAGGGGAAAAGCTCACATTGAAATAATTATGATAACTTACAGTACACAGTGTATAGAAAGTTTGCAAAGTGCTTTTCACATAGCTTTGCTCATCTGCTTTCCATAACAACCCTGAGAAATGCATGTTGCTATATTAGCTTCACTTTATTGCTGACAAAACTGAGGATCAAAAAAAGGTATGTTTTTTAGGGAATTGCTAATAAGAAATGGAGCAGAAGGGTTCAAACCCAGGAAATAAGACAAAATCTTTTTACCACATCTCGAAATTATTTATCTATTATCACCTGTCAATGTTTATCATATGCATAATATCTGCATATCTGCATAATAAAGAAAAGACCCTGGATACTTGTAGGCACCCAGATTACTCAAGCAAGATATTTCCACCCCACCACCTCTTCTAAAGGTCAAAGTGTAATCAGGGCAGAAGATCCGACCTTCAATCCTGGCTATTCTCTGGAAAAGTGTATGATTAAGGAGAACACCACTGTGTGTGTCTGGCACTCTCTACCCCACCCCCACCTCGGGTAAATTCTGCTGAGGATGAATCCAGAGAGCTCTGAGATGGGAAAGAAGTCATAAACCCATCAGAGCGTATTCCCACTGTTGCGCCTTAGTGGTGTCTGTGGGGTGATTGGATGCATTCTTTTATTTCAGTAAATACTGTTTGAGCAACTACTGTGGGGTCAGTGCAATTCAGAATGTAAACAAAAAGAACAACAAAATGATTACCGATTGTGGTCAATAATATGAGAGAAATAGAGAAAGGCAAAGTGCTTTTTATTATTTACTTATGTTGTGTATAATATACTATTTTCTTTTTTTGCTTTATTTTATTTTTAAATTATTTACTTTTTAAATTCCCATGCACTGAACATACAGTGTTATATTAGTTTCAGGTGCACAATATAGCGATTCAACAATTCTATACATTACTCAGTGCTCATCATGATAATTATACTCTTAATTCCTTCCATCTATGTCACCCATCGCCACCCCCTCGGCCCCAACAACTACCAGTTCTCTGTATTTAAGAGTCTGTTTTTTCATTTGTTTCTTTTTTCCTTTGTTTATTTGTTTTGTTTCTTAAGTTCCACATATGAATGAAATCATATGATATTTGTCTATGTTGTTGCAAATGGCAAGATTTCATTTTTTTATGGCCAAGTAATATTCCATTATATATATACATATATATATGTGTGTGTGTGTGTATATATATATATATATATATATGTATATATACACTGTATCTCGTCTTTTTTATTCGTCCACCCACCAGTGGACAAAATGCAAAGTATTCTTAAATGAAGAGGTTAGAAAAGCCTCTCTGGGGAAGTTGTATTTCAATGAACCCAGAAGATGGGCTGAAGCCAGTAACATGAGAGCCTGGGGAAGAACATTGTGCAGAAGACACCAAAAGTGCAAAGGCCCTGAGATGAGAAGTGACCAAGGAGCCGTGACCAGACTCAGGGGGTAAGGAGAGAGCCAGCAAGATGTGCAAGCAGAGAGAGAGGCAGGACCTTCCAGGAGATGTAGGGAGAGTGGATTTTCCCCTAATGCAACAGAAAGCCATGGTGTGGTTTAGCAGAGGTGACATGATCTAATTTACATGGGAAATAAGCCGTTGTGGGGGAATCTGCTGAGACTGGGTAGTGGGGCCTAGAGCCGAAGCAGAGAGACAGGCAGGATACTTCCAGCTCGAGGAAACAGCGGTGTGGACTATGGTGGCCGTGGAGTTGGAGAGACTTGGATATTTGTAGAATAAGTGAATGAATATTTTTCTTGGGTGTAAAATAATAGACCTGACTTCTACCCTAGAGGCTAACCCTCTAATAGCTACGGTCAGTCATAGAGGCTTTCTCTAGCTCTCAAAGTCACGGTCCTTACCCAGTTAACTGGGCTTCTTATTCCAACGACAGATTTCTTTCAGATCATAAAGTAATGGTTTCTTTTTTGGAAATGAATACCCCAAATTTACATAAATTCTTTACTGACGAACAATATACCAGTAATAACATGCACACATCTTAAATGTACATATTGATTAACCTTCTCAAAGCAAAGGTATCTGTGTAAAAATCTCCCAGATCAAGGGATAGAAAGACATTCCTGGCATCTCAGAAGCTTCCCTCTGTTCCCTCCATGTCACTCCTCTCTGACTTCCCCACCTAACTGCTCACTATCCTTACTTCCTTCACCATAGATTCGCTGTGTCTATTTTTACACTTCATAGGAATTGTACAGTATGTGCTTTGTTGTGACTGTGTTCTTCCACTCAGTACATGTGATTCATCCATGTTATTGTTGGCAGTTGTAGTTTATTCTCATTGCTGTACAATACCCCATTCCCAGCTATACCAATGAAACAGTCCCATAATTTTTCTATTCTACTTTGATGTACATTTGTTCTTTTTTCCACAAGAATAAGATTGAATCATGGTCAGCTGCATGGCAGAGTCTCTGTGATAAATGTCCTTATTAATATTTAAGGGAGTTTCCTCAGTTCAAATGAAAATTAAAGCTTACTATTTGATATGAACCCTATTTACAAATATTAGTATAATTACCGATGTTAGTACAGGTTTACAAATATTAGCACACATTAATGGCAACATTGATGAAAATTTGTAACTTGTCAGGCACTGTCTTAAGTGTTTAAACATAATATCTCATTTAATCCTTATGGGCACTTTAGGAGCCATGTACTAATTCTATGTCCATTTCCCATATGAAGAAATTGAGACTCAGATAACTTGTCTCAAATCAGAGTTTCAACAGAGGAACAGATCTAATAGGATTTATATGTGTATACATGCATATACATCCTATGTAGATGGATAGATGATAGACTTACTGCAAGGAATTTGTTTACGTGATTGTACGGGTTGGCAAGGCAAGTCTGGAATCTCTGTAGGGCCAGCCAGGAGGAGGGCAGGCTGGACTTTTTGGGTGTGGCTGAAAACTGCAATCCACAGGCAGAATTTCTTTTTCCTTGGGAAAACCTCAGTTCTGCTCTTAAGGACTTTCAACTGATTAAATCTGGCTCACCCAGATTATCTATGATAATATCCTTTACTAAAGTAAACTGATTATGGACTTTAATAATATCTATACTATACCTTTCAGAGATGAGTGTTTGATTTAATAACCTGACTCAGTTGACATGTAAAACTAGTTATTACCATCATATAACTAAGAAGATAACAGGGCTGAGATAGAAATCCAAGGCTCTGTGATTTTAAAGCTCAGCTCTTAATTTCTTTGTCTGTTAAAAAATATAAGAGCAGAGAATGTTCTAAGATTCAGGGGTGATGATACACTGGGGATAATCCAGGAATGAAAAGAAGACCCGAAGCACACAGATCTGGGGGAGGGAAGGGATAAAACAGGACTCCGGAGTCTGGAGGGTTTCTGACAGGGTCTCTGCCAAATGCTAGGTGTGTGATCTGGGGAACTTGCATAAACTGTTGCTCTCCTTTGTAAATTCTGTAATGGAACCTAGTTCCTAAAATTGGTTGACTAAATTAGTACGTGTAAAGTGCTTGGAATGGTGCGTGGCACAGGTAAGTGTGGCATAAATGTTAGCCATTAATACTAGTGGGCTTTCGGGAGGAAGAGGGTCGGGCGCTGTAAGCTTTTTCTCTAGCAGCCATCCTGGCCCCATCCTTTAAAGATTTTAATATATAAGAAAGGAAGGATCATAGTCAGTAAGGGAGGGCTGCATAACTCAGTAAGTAGTTCTGGGAACACTGGCCAGTGCATTAAAAAAAATTAAATAGAGGGACGAACTTAGACAGTGTATCATAATAAAACCTGGGGGAGTTAAAAGTAAACACTATGAACATAAGAAAGGACACATAGGTAAACGTTAAACAAGGCATGAGATTGCAGAAGGAAATGGAACACATCTAACCATGAAAACATTTTAAAATATCTCTGAACCATCATAACCAACATTCAAGAGCAAATGTCAATCCCGTTTGCTTTAATGATGACAAGATTCATAGAATAAATCAACACCCCGATATATAAATGAGTGAGTTACATGAACATTCAAAAAGTGAAAAAAAAATTGGCCCATAGGTTTAATTATAGAGCTAATGGAAAGTAAAATATAATTTGAGTACATTTTTTTGTGTAACAAATTAGTAAAAATAAAAACTCACTATGCAGATGAGGGTATAGGAAAATAGACACACACACACACATTCATTTTGTTTGCCGTGTAAAGTGGTACAGCTCTTCTGGTAAGCAGGGTGGCAATAATATGTATTAGAAATTTTTAAATGTTTCTTACCTAGTAATTTTACTTAGTCTCCAGGGAGGAAATAACATCCAGTTCTGACAAAGTGTAATATATAAAGTTATTCATCACATCATTACTTATAATAAAGTAGCATTGTAAAGAGTCTAAATGAACAGTAATAGGGAAGTGTTTATGTCGATCTGATTACTATGCAGCTGTTTACAATTATGTCTATGAAGGGAGTGGGAGAAAGGAGATATTGGTCAAAGGGTACAAAGTTTCAATTATACAAGATGATTAAATTATGGAGCCCTAATATAAGCATGGTGACGATACTTAATAATGCTGTAGTGTAGACTTGCGGGGTGCCTGGGTGGCTCAGTGGGTTGAGTATACGGCTTCAGCTCAGGTCATGATCTCGCGGTTCGTGGGTTGGAGCCCCGTGTCAGGCTCTGTGCTGACAACTAGCTCAGAGCCTGGAGCCTGCTTCAGATGCTGTGTCTCCCTCTCTCTCTGACCCTCCCCTGATCGCACTGTCTCTCTCTCTCTCTCTCTCTCTCTCTCAAAAATAAATAAAAAGCATTAAAAAAATAAAAAAAGAAAATATTTCAAGTAGACTTAAGTCTTCTTATCTCATCCACACAAAATATGGTAAATGTGTGAGGTCATGGATATGTTAATTAGCTTAATTGTGGTAATTACTTCACAGTGTATATGCGTGTGCCCAAACTCACTTTGTACACCTTAAATATATATACTTTTTGTCAATTGTATATTAATAAAATTAGAGAAATTAAAATTATCTCTATGAATAAAAGGGAAATGCTTTGGTTGAGTGAAATATAAACAATTGAATGTTACATATATATGTATATATCCATAAAATTATTTATATTTTCAGAAAAGTAACCAAAAGTGTTTATTTCTGGTAGAATATGGTAGAATGTGGTAGAATTTTGGGTTATTAATGTGCTTCTTTATTTCATTACTTTCTCAATTTCTTACATCTTAAAGTTTAATTGGAACAAAATTGCACAGAAAAAGGTATTTGCCCAAGCTGGGACAGGAAGTCTCAGTGCACCCATTGTGCCTGGGTATGCAGAATAATTTTGAGCCAGTTCCCAGATGGTCAGTGCATTCTTTATCTCAGTGGTTATATCATACTTTCAGCCAAGAAAGGTCCTCTCTCTTGTCTGCTTCCCAAATTCCTCCATCATCCTTCTAAGTTTAAGCATTATTTCCTTTTAAATAATTCCCGGACATTTCTCCACCTTTCCTCTTTAAGAGCTGTGTACATCCTTTCTAGTGGTCCTTTAGCACCAGGTACGTAGATGAGCGTGGCTAACTTAAAGTCTGGAGACACGGACAATATGTGTAAATATTTATCGATAGTACATTCAAATACATATAAAGTAATATTTGTTTCCAGACTGGATGGCCATGCTTTATATTAAAATATTTACTGCAGTCCATCGTAATCCTTATCTTGTCCTTTCCGTACTGTGACCCTTTTGAAGGCAGTGCGTTTGCCTTTCTTATCTCCGCACTGGAACCTCCCCTTTTATAGTGCCTAACAGGGAGTGGGTCCTCCGTAAATATTCATTGAATGCATGCATCAATTACTTGTATTTTTTTCTAAATGTATTTTTTTAAACAAAATGTATTTTTTAAGCAAAAATGCTGTCTACTGTCTCTGTTTATTAGTATTTTGAAAATAGGCTTCGAAATGTTCTAATCATCTCATCTTTTTATCTGGAAGATGTTTAATCTCTTTGGTGTTTCCCTTTAGTTTGGGCTCTGCTGGTTGAACTTTTCTTCTCCTTTTGGTCTCTTATATCTGTCTTGACATGAGAACAGCAAACAGAATTGAGTGTGTTATTCTAGGTCTGGGTAGGCTGCTCTTCTGTACAAAGGTTTTTGCTTCTAAATTTTTGTAATGATGATTGGCATATGTAAATTAAACAGCATGATGCCCTGCTCTCTGCATTCAAAAAACATTCCAAATCCTATTTACTTATGGTATCTGTGAGGTGAGGTTATGCCTTCTGGACAACACTTTTAAGTTTTATCCTAATTTTTATTTCAAGCTTTGCAGTAGTTGCCATCTATTGCCAGGTACTTTGCAGTTCTGTCTAGACCCTTGTGTACATAATCCTCTAAATAGTTAGTTTTGAGGAGTGTTTGAAGTGGTATCTTAAAAAAAAAGTGGGATATTTTCAAGATTTTTTAAAATTTAAAAACCAAGCCAAAAATTCATTCAACTTTTCTACCTTTTGTCCTGTTTTATCTTGGCCGGAACATACATCTTTTGATCTGTAATATCAAGTGGGTATTTTTTCACTCATCTCCAACCTCATCTCAAGTCCTGGTAATGTGGCTTAAGACGCTGGGTAATGGTGTGGTTGACTGCTAGGTCATTATGACTTGGCTTGCTGCATTTTGAACTCATGTTCAATATAATTATGAGACTTAATATCATGACTATTGAGAATCTCTGGTGATTCCTTGATATTTTGCTCTTCATTCTGATATCTAATCCAAGACCACTAATGTGTAGTTAATTTCTTTCAAGACGTTTTCTTGTTTAAACTGTGGTATTTTGTTATTTTCTAGGGGGAGATTTTATGTGGTTGGTACCTAATTTTTAGGATTTTAATCATTTCTGAATCTATAGTAAGTACTTAGCAGGGTGTAGTGTTCCTGAGAAAACTTGTTTGTTTGTTTGTTTATTTATTTATTTATTTATTTATCTTTGACTTTTTCGGTAAGCAGTTAACACTTGAGTGGATCACCACAGCTTAATTTGAACACTAAATTTTCACCAGAGGAACACTTGATATATACTTAGATTTCATAGAATTTGTAGTGGAAAATAGATTCAGGTCCAAGTTGTTCCAAATACATGTAAAGGTTTTCTAATAACTGTATGAGGATCAGTTTTTAAGTTTAAATTAATTGCAATTGATAAAGTTAAATGTAACTAAAAATGTAACTAGAATTAAATATAACTTTAAGTTAATTAAATTAAATAAGATTAAACATTCAGTTCCTCAGTTGCACTAGCCATATTTTAATACCCACAGATGGCTGGTAACTATGCTCCTGGGTAGGACAGGTTTGGATGGTTTGCTAGAATTTTGAAAAACTCTACCTGTTGTTTTCCTAGCAAGCTTTTAACTTTTATAGTATATTTTTAAAAAACTTATTTGGTATGTAATATTACTTTTCCTCTCAAGTAATTTTGAGTCAAAATGATCACACTCTGGTTCAAGCGGCATTATGTTCTTTGCCTTTATAGTTTCAGAGTCCTTCAAGCTGCGGTCTGAAAATGCATTCACTGAGCTGGCCTATATTACCAATTGCCCATGAAACTGTACTTATACTAGGGAATGACATTTTCATCTACTGACGAGGTGACTAGTTATGCTCCCAATTTGCGTGCATACATGCTTGCATTGTTTGCTTAAGTATTTTGGTGTCAATTGCAGAATTTGCCAGAAGAATTTAAAGGCCGCTGTTAGGTAATTTTTATAGATGACATTTCTCAAGCCTTCAGGGTCCTTGATATATTTACTTCTAATGAATGCATGTGTACTGATGGAGATTTAGTGTGAAATTTACTTTGTATGTTTATACTTTTATTCTGTGAAATGAGTCCAATCTACCTGTCATGTTGGTTGTTGACTGAGGATATGTGTGTGTGTGTCTAAACTTTGTACTCTTTTTAAGTTAAAACTATTTCCTTTTATCCAGGGGATTCTAGGTGTCTCTATGATTGAAATCTGTGTGTGGTTTTATTCTAGCAGAATAATTTTAAAGCGTTATAGATTGTAAAAATACCAAGTTCAGACTGATTAGCCATTTATTTGTTCTTTCATTTATCAGACATTTGTGGGGTACACTGTTCAGAATCACGTAATATCTACGGGAGAATTCATGACCTCTCTCTGCAAGTAATTGATATTTTCACTGATATGTTCTGTTTTACTGTAGTTTATCTGTTAAAATATTAGTCATGGAAGCCATAACACTATGTTAGTCAGCCATCTTGGCTGGACAAATCATCTCCTCTTGTCAGAGTATAAAGCGATATGAAAACAAAAGACAACAAAACAATGTCCTTGAGCTTTGTTCTTCAGTCGGTCACGAAATTATTCACTGTTTAATGGAAAAATACTTAACCTTTTTGTTTCTCAATTTTCCTGTATACAAGGATTTTGATAAATATCCTATTCCCTACACTGGCCAATTTTAAGGGTCAACTGAAAGGATCAAATGAACCTGGCCTGTGACTGGTTCGTGTCAGGTCAAAGGAAATCTGGTGCAGGGACTTGAGAAGGATGCAGGGTCTACTAGACACGGAGTGACTGGATATACAGCAGCTGTAGGTAGGAAAAGAAGAAAGGGTTAGAAGCGTAAGCCATGTGCTGCATTAGGTGGAGAATAACAGAACTTTTGGATACCCTGTGCCCCTGTGCTTTCCCCTGACTTCAGTAAGGTGCAAAGAGCAAGTTGGCTTTCATTTCCCAGAAAGCCAGGGCGTGAGGCATAAGTTTAAGTTAGGGTGTTATTGGAGGGCAACATTCTAGAACGTAGGAGAAAAAGGTACAGGGTTAGCAAAGCAGGAAGAAGGATGCATTATAAAATTACCCGTGGCAATGGGTGGCTGTTGCCTCATCCCATGGGACCAGTGGACGACATGTCCGACCTGTCACAGGACCTTATCTGTCATCTCTCACCCTGACTGGCTGAAAGTCACCCCAAGAGGCGTCTAGCATCTCCTGCATCTCTGGACTATGGACAGTGGATCCTGAGCAAGCCCCAGGCTGTCCTATGTCTTAGTGCAACACAGCTCAAAGTGTGATCCGTGGATGGCGTCCTCATGATACGTACAGAAATGGAAAGGAAGTGTTCAGAAATTTTTATAGTATTTTGGCTGAGTAATTTTGTCTGTTGAATCTAACAGTAA
Organism: Suricata suricatta; assembly: GCF_006229205.1. NCBI lineage: Eukaryota > Metazoa > Chordata > Mammalia > Carnivora > Herpestidae > Suricata > Suricata suricatta. The sequence goes on along the minus strand of NC_043701.1, from coordinate 76,600,303 downwards.
AACAATTGGGCTTGTCTTTTTGTATACTTTTGGGTTTTTTTTTTTACTTTTTCAGTTCAATTTTCTAGCAGTTCTTTTGTGTTGTATTTTACAAAGTGCCAGTCAGTAATGAATTAGGGAAAAAATGATTCTTCACCGAAGACAGCTTGAAAATGACTCCCTTAGTTTAATCAGGGAAGCCCTTTGTGGGAGGCGAGAGGTGGTGTACCGTGTAGGCAAGGGGTGACAGCAGGCCTTACCGGCTGAGACTAGTCAGACCCCATACGAGCTGGTCACTGTAGAAGTGGTTAGAATCAGTGGCCAAAGTCTCCAGAAAAAGTGAGGCCGGGAGGGTTTGGACATAAACTAAGAGGTGTTGCCACAATGATCTGGATAATTTAGGACAGTAGTTCTCACATTTTTTTTTTGTTTGCTTTGTTTTGTTTGTGTCTCAGTGTGCCTTCATAGTCTTTGAAAAAATTTTTTTTTATGTCTTTATTTTTATTTTGAGAGACGAGACAGAGAGTGAGTGGGGGAGGGGCAGAGAGAGAGAGGGAGACACAGAATCTGAAGCAGGCTCCAGGCTCTGAGCTGTCAGCACAGAGCCCGACAGGGGGCTCAAACCCATAGACTATGTATGACCTGAGCCAAAATCGGACACTTAACCGACTGAGCCACCCAGGTGCCCCATTCATAGTCTTAAAAAGTATTGAGGACCCCAAAGGACTTTTATTTGTGTGGGTTATTATTTACTAATAGTTACCATATTAGGAATAAAACTGAGAAAATATTTAAAACATCTGTTTATAAATGTACTTAACATAACTAAATAAATCTACTGCATGTTGACATACATACATAAAACAATTTTTAATGGTAGTACTGTAATATAAAATACAATATTTAATTGCATTTTCTAAAACAACAATTATTTAAAGAGAAGGGTGGAATTGTGTATTTCATCAAAACTCTTTCAGTGTGGCTTAGTACTAGGTAGCTGGGTTCCCATATCTGCTTCTGAATTCATGTATTCTTGTGATACATATTTATCTAGTAGATAATTATTAAAGATTTGCCATGTGTTAGTTGCTAAGATAAATGCTGATGATACAGGCCTGAAGACCCCATTCTCTTCCATTTGGATTTTAAAATTTAGAGGTCAAAGTAAATTAAAAGAAAAACAAACAAACCAAGAAATGACAATAAGGTGTGGAGCGTCCTACTCTAGGTAATGTTTGGAGGGACTAGTTGAGAATGACCCTTTTTTCAAAGCATAAACTGGGTCTGGGGAGTGAGAGACTATGTCATAGTTTAGTATAATTGTATTTAAATTTTACGTAGGTAGAAGGGTCATAATTTTGGTGGAGAATGAGAAATGTTTACATTTCACTAGCCCTAGGCTGTTGGAGTGAGGCACAAAGAATTTTGGAAGGGGAGGGGGAAGGGTTAAAACAAAAACAAACCAAACTATTAGAAAGAAATGCTGAGGCAGATTGTGGAGGAGAGCATCAAAACAAAGATTAAAGAAAAGACAACAGAAAATTATTACATAAAGCAAGTACCAGAGCCGGCCTGGACTTGGGTATGAGGACATTAAAAAGACTTTTAAGAGGCTACAGGGATTTTAAAAACTAGGACAAGACAGATGTCATATATAATTTATTACCTAGAAAACTGTTAGTTAAAGTGGATATAAAATTGCAGGGTAGGAAAGTCAGGTGTGGAAAAAAGGTGCCCCAGCAAAAGTTAATGTGCTAAAGCAATATGCTTTCAAAGTCAGTTCGTCAAGATTATTGAGAATAATGGGAGATACAGTGGACAACTGTGGTTAGAATTTATGGGGTTGTAATAAAAAAGACCAGAAAAAGGAAAGCCAGAACTTTTTGTTATAGCAAAAATGTTGAAGCTTATAAATGTTTGAAAGAATGGAGAGACGATCTAGCCTGCAGGGTAAAGCACAGTTTTAGGAAAGAAGAAAGGGAATGAGGTAAAAAGAAACAATGACTATTGAAGACTCTAAACTTTAAAATTTATTTTTAATTAAAAAATTCTACTGTCATAAAAAACTCCCAAAAAGATTAATTTTAAATATTTTTATTATAAAGATATATATTCTCATTATTACACATTTGGGAAATGTAGGAAAAATCAACCATAGTTTCAACATTTAACATTTAATGTCTTTTTTACATTCTTTAAAAATGTATCCTTCTCTTTGTTTTAAAATTGGTAAGAGGTTAATAAAACCATCTAATTAGGTTTTATTTGATTCTAGGACAAAAGTATAAACACAAATACTTTGCAAAACCTTTTTATAAACAAAAGCTATGAGAGTCAAATGGAGTTATGTATACATCGCCATATTTGTGCAAAGCTTTAGAGAAACCATTTTAGGTACTCAATTTCGAATAAGTTTAGCTTATGCTAAGCAAGGGGGAGCTTTCTAGTGAGCTGTGGTAGTAGTGTCTTAGTCCTTTTGGCTGCTATAACAAAATACTAAGAACTGGGTAGTTTATAAACAACATACATTTCTCACATTTCCGGAAACTAGAAAGTCCCAAATCAAGGTGCCAGCATGATGGAGTGAGGGCCCTGTTCCTGGTTCATAGCCTATTGCTGTGTCCTCACATGGTAGAAGCGTGCTATCTGAGGCTTCCTTTATAAGGATATTGATCTCATTCATGAGTCATGGCCCTCATGACCTGATCACCTCCCAAAGGCTCCACCTCCTAAGACTATCACTTTGGGCATTTGGATTTCAACATGTGAATTTTGATGGACACAAGCACTCAAGACTATAGCAGGTAGTGTGTGTGTGTGGAGTAGGTTTAATGTCAGGAGTTCCTTTCAGCAGAGTTCATGGGTACTTTATGGAAAATCAACAGTGTTTTATATACTCTCCTTTTATCCTTTCTGTTTGATAACAGCTTTTTGATCCATGCTTCCAGAGAAAGAAAAGACAGATCAAAAGTTCATCAACTCTCTGATTGTAGTATAAAGAACTGATTCTGGTTGGGATAGGAATCAACTCAATGTTCTGATCTCTTATTTCAAGAGATCTTTTTATTTTACAATCATCACATGCACATCTGTCCACCCTCTACACCCGTTTTTCTGACCTTAGGGTAGTTCCACTTCAGGAGATGTGTCCCTTTTTCTCAGAATTCTCATTTTAATTCCCAGTGATATGCATACTATAAGATCTGAATTCAGTGTGAAAGGAGTTATAATATGTGTGTATTTAGCACAGCGTCTGGACCGGCAGAAACACAGTGGAAGATTAATTGAATGGGTAACAGTTTTAGTATTCTCTTTTGAAAAATACTGTTCACAAATAAATGTCAAATAGATTTTGTAACATTTTTCCTTTCAGCTTGGATTCCAGCTTTACCTTTCTTTGACCTTTCTCTGACCTTATTCCAGCCTAAATTTCTAACAGGGTTTCTCAAATCCTATGCTCATTAAAATCACCTGGGGAACTTGTTGAACATATAGACTCTTGGGGCATCCTCCATAGATATTCACTAGGTAGGGTCCAGCCATCTGTATTTTTAGCATGTGCTTGGAGTGTTTGTGGTCATAGGATGAAACTTTGTAAGATACTATTAAAGACTCAGTAAAACTCAGGCAGATGCAACTTAGATCTGTGTTTTCCTTAATATGGTTAAGTTCTATGTCAGGTAGATATTCTAGATGGCTGCTTTTAGGAAATGGTCTTATGGTAGTCTTTAATCATAAGTCTGGAATGAGTTCTAAAGGACTGTCTTGACTTAGCAGCATATGCAGAAATTAATGGCTTGCCATATATTTTCTTGCCATAAGTAAACCTTCATGACATCAGATCTTACCTGACTAAACAGTTGACCATTGTTTTAAAAATGAAATGCCTAAAAAATTAAAAATTAAACATTAAAATGAAATTCCTAAACAATATTTCATTTGTCATGCCCTCATAGAGGAAGGACTAGTCAATTCCTTAAAAGAAAGTGCCTTTGACTGGCTGAGAAAAGATTGATACACCTTTGACAATTAATTCAATGCTCCTTCTTTAAGAATCTGTGATCTGCACCTGTGGTTACTCTTGGGGTCGCTTCACTGAGCAAGTGGGGGTGTCATGGCTGCATTTGCTTCCTATGTTCGCTGGGTCATACCAAGGTATCTCTGAGCTAGTAATTGTGAAAAATAACAGTGGCTTCTGTTGAGAACAGAATACATAAAACATGACTGTAATGCAGAACTACTGTTTTGACGGTGATGTTACCAAAAGGAGTTATTTCACATAAGATTTTTCTTTAGAATGTAGCATGTATTCTCTTGCAAATTAAAGTTGTGATTATAATGGGATATTCTATCAAGGGAATGAGAACAAAGAGTTTTATGTGGAATGTCCAGCTTTAGGAAGGTTTCACTTGGAAAAATTGGTGGCTCAGTTGGTTGAGCATCCGACTTTGGCTCAGGTCATGATCTCATGGTTCCTGGGCTCAAGCCCCACGTCTGGCTCTGTGCTGACAGCTAGCTCAGAGCCTGGAGCCTGCTTCCGGTTCAGTGTCTCCCTTTTTCTCTGACCCTCCCCTGCTCACGCTGTCTCTTCCTCTCTCAAAAATAAATAAAACATTAAAAAAAATTTTAAAAAAATTGGGGAGAAATAGCATATATGTTCAATAAGACAGATCAGCTAATTTTAACCTTGGAACTCAAAAGAATGACAGATGACACAATCAGCATTCAAATTTTTTTTAAACATTTTATTTTACTTCTTGAGAGACAGAGCATGAGCAGGGGAGGGGCAGAGAGAAAGGGAGACACCTGAATCAGAAGCAGGCTGGAGGCTCTGGGCTGTCAGCACTGAACCCAAAGCGGTTCCAATCCAGGAATGCAAGATCATGACCTGAACTGAAGTCAGATCCTCAGCCGACGGAGCCACTCACGTGTCCCAACACAATCAACATTCATATGCGGCTAGGTTTTTAAGTTTGTCTAAATCAGTGGTTCTCAGCCTTATGGGAATATGAAAATTAAATAAACAGAGAAAGGGATAATGGGCTTTAATTAAAAACCAGACTGCAGTGTTTCCCAAAGAACATAAATGCACCACGTTTAGAACAGAGCAATGACTAGGCCATGTCTTAATCACAAAAAAATGATTAGTACGCCCTTCTTATTTTTAACAACTTTGCTTTCTGAGTGATTTTCATTCTTTTTTTTAAATGTTTTATTTATTTTTGATACAGAGAGAGACAGAGCATGAGAGGGGGAGGGGCAGAGAGAGAAGGAGACACAGAATCTGAAGCAGGCTCCAGGCTCTGAGCTGGCTGTCAGCACAGAGCCTGACGCGGGGCTCAAACCCACGAATGTGAGATCTGACCTGAGCCGAAGCCGGAGCCTTAACCGACTGAGCCACCCAGGGGCCCCGTGATTTTCATTCTTTAACAACGAGAGCTCTGCTCTCATCTTTCTGCCTCTTGGATAAAGGTAATTGAGATATTCAACCACTGACTTTCCCTATTTTTTGATGTCATTTAATCTAGAACTGTCTTTTGCTTTCTTCAGCTTTTAAAAAAAATCACCCAGTTTGAAGCTCTCCTAAACCCCCCTTTACTGAAAAGTCCCCAAGATTCTCCTCAGGCCTACGATGCTGGAGCAAACTAAGTACACCTAACTTTTCATGACTCCAGGTGTTTTCTTGTTCATCTCTGATGGGCTTTGATACTTGGCTGCATTAAAATCACCTGGAGAGTTTTGCAAACTCTTGATACTCAGGCTGTACTCCAGACCAATTAAATTAGAATTCCTGGGGTTTAGCGATGGGCAGAAGAATTTTGAAAAGCTTCTCAAATGATTTCAATGAGAACCACCGGTTTAAATGATTCTCTCGGAGGTGGAGAATGCCCCACGTCATAGCTGGCAGTTACTTGCAGCCCTGTGATTTCAACCCTGATATTGTTTTCCATTGGCTCTGCTCCTTGATGCTTGTGAAGTTGTCTTAATGTATTGAAGGAAAGGAGCTTGGTGAGCTGCAAGAAATGCCTTCTTGATGATATTCATGATTAACCTGGAAGAAGGTAAAGAAAGATATTGACAACATTCGTATTTAGTTCTTGGAGTGAAAGCAAATGAGGTTATTTGAAAATCTCTTTCAGTCTGACTGAAATGGCAAGGGGTCTATGTTCTCTTTTCATGTTACCCTGTGGACCGTCTAGATAATATTTTGATTTAACTATTGCTTCTTTTAATCTGTTCTTTTAGAACTGACGGTTAAACATTTAAATATGTTTGTTTCTCAGTTTTTCTGTTAACAATGTAAATTAATTTCTCCTGCAGGGCAATAGTAATTATGCCACAGAGGTTTAAGGAGAATCATCTGAAACATTTATATTAATACTCTGTAATATAATGCTTAATTAACTCGTGTTTGCCATGTGTGGGATTTAATGTAGCGGAGAGGAGTTGGTGACAGAGGCAGAAAAACAAAACAATCAGTTCTATAGAATAGGCCTCAAGCTAGAACATTATGATAAAACCAGACAAACGTTTCCCTTTTCAGTCTTGTTTAAGGCTTAAGAAACACATTTGTTTCTGGTTTATTGGACTATTCTCCACATAGAGCTGAGTTGAGCAAATTTATAGACTTGGCCTTTCTTGATTAGGTAGTTCAGATTTTGAATATATAATACCAAATGTTTGATATTTGCCCCCAAACAGTTGGGCCTGTGCAAGGAGGCAGAATGAAACCTGTGGTCCTGCCGCTCTCCAACCCATGTTTACACCTCACCTGGAAATGGCAATGACCTGCTGTCACAGAATCACAGTCACAGACTCAACGTTTTCTTCCCCAAGGTGAGGGCAATAGTTGAGAAGAGGTGTAAGAGGCGAGGAGGCTATCTTTGCTTATCATTTTATTCCAACAAGTAGAATTTATCTTTCATATCTCTGAGATTCAAAATTACCTGGATTTAGCTTTGCTCCTTGAGGATTGGATTGAACTGAGGATTAGTCGGTATGTTTACATGTGCCTTTCGATTGCTAACAGTTGTTGTGATGTGGTTAAGCTGGATTCTGACTGATTTAGACCTGGTTTCATGTATAGTTTTCTACCTATGTGTCTCTCCATTGTCATTGTGTCTGAGAATCTAAGCTGTGCTGTCTCTGATTTCATGAGCTTGTGAACAGATGACCGTGGCTTTACTTAAGTGGTTGAGGACTGTAACGAGCCCGTAAAGAAGTTGATACATATTATTGCAAACTTGGTTCGCTGTTTAAACAAATGCTTATAAGGAGTACCATTTTATACAGCCAGATTGGGTGCGCTTTTCCTCTTTTCTTGTTTTCTCACGTGTCTGTGGAAAGTGTCACTGACAAGGCATATATCTGAGACCATGTACTTTAGTGTTCACTGTCTTCCCTTTTTTTAATGTATTCATTCCCAAGCATCCAGGCTCTCAGGATTAGGTTTTTGATTTGTAGGGTATCAAAGCTGCCAAAGAGAGCCAGAAACTCTGGGAAGTGAGGCTGGGATGGCCAGCCTGGTAGCCTAAGCCTGTTTAAGGGAGTGAGGATGAGAAGCCATTTCAGTGGTTCTCAGCCCTGGCCACAGATCAAAATCCCCTGGACGCTTTTAGAGATTATGAGTGCCATGATCATCCACAGAGACTCTGAATTAATAAATCAGGGATAGGGCTGGGGTGAAGGATTACAGAGGTTTTGGGCTCTGGTGTGGCAGCTCCTGGATTCAGGAGTAGGTTCTCCAGTCTGCAGGGGACATAAGCTCCTCAGCAAGTGCACATGCTGACGTGGGAAGGTTGTTGACCTGAATGTCCAGGAAACTTGATTCTTAAACTAGCATGACCCGTAACAAGCATTGCTTCTCTAGGCTATTTTCTCTGACCTTTAGTTTCTTTGTATATAACAGAAGACCACGGGGGAAGAGAAGGGGAAAACAATAGTTACAAACAGAGAGGGAGGGAGGCAAGCCATAAGAGACTCTTAAACACAGAGAACAAACTGAGGGTTGATGCGGGGGGTGGGAAGGGGGGAAATGGGTGCTGGGCATTGAGGAGGGCACTTGTTGGGATGAGCACTGGCTGTTGCATGTAACCCAATTTGACAATAAATTATATTAAAAAAATTAAGAAGTTTAACTATGGACTCTTTCAGAGTTGAGTCTCAATGAAAAATAAAATAACCTTTACATATTTCTAACATATATACTAGCCCCCCCACCCCTCAAATAATTCTGTATGTTTGAACAGAAGTGTTACCAGTGCTAAATTAGCCTAGAAGGTTTAAAATAATTTAATTTTAATTTATAATCAATATTTAACTAAGTTCTAACTTTGGTAGAATTAGTTAGCTATCTAGAGGCGAGGTACTGAATGCATGAATTCTTGAATTTATCTATTCCCAAAATAGTGGGATTTAAAATAAATGATCACATAATTCAAATGCCTGTTCCATGAGGTGAGGTATGGGATACTCCACTGACAGTTTTTGCAATTATAGATATTCAATTATAGATGATTTTTTCAGCATCTGAATATACTTTATTTTAAGAGGATTGGAGGTGGATGCTATGTAGACCATTAGATTAGCACTCATTATCAATTTGCATAAGGTTTTTTTTTTTTTTTAAGCAATGTCTTTAAAAACAGAGACGAAGCAATTTGACCTTTATTTTGGAGAAGGACGGGGGTGGGGGTGGTGAGTATAGTTCTGCTTTTTTTTGTCAAATAGAAGAAAAAAACTTTAAAAATAACCTACCAATTTTCAACCATTATATTTTAAGCCACAGGAGCTTGCAAGTTTTCTTTCATCTTGGTTCTATCACATAACCAGAAAAATTACACAGCATCTCCCAAAAAAGAGGTCTAGCTGGGAAGCAATTCAAACGAAAATATATTATAGAAATGTGATTGTTCAGTGTATCATTATAACAGTTATTCATCTTTGCCCCTCAATCTATAGTTTTCTCTCTCTTATCCTTCACCTTTTATAGGTCTTTTCCTTGACTCCATGTGGGCAGCTCGAGTAATCATGAGACAGTGATACCTGGAGACAACTGTTCAAGGAATTTATTGGACCTAAATGTCACTAGGTAGTATCCATGACGCCTCTGTAGATAGAAGGCATTTGATTTTATTCTCTTCCCTCCCCTTTTGGTTTGCATCCCTGAAAGGAAAGCTAACTGTGTTGAGGATTAAAAAGACTTTAATACTGGACAATAATAACAATTTGTCTTCTAGAAGGTGAGCAGTGTTCATTCAGGTCACCATTATCAGAGCACACATTTTAGCACTTGTTTTCTTGTGGGACCATATTTTCAATAGAAAAAAAATGGCATCCATTTGACACATTATATGATAATAGGACAGATATTTAAATCTTCATTGCATTCAAAGATTAAGAAATATAGTACCTTAGTGCATCAGTTATTTATTACTGTGTAAGAAGCCACCCAAAACAACTGTCTTTTTTTTTTTCCCTCTTTTGTGGTTAAATAATTTGAGTTGGGCTCAGCTGGGTGGTCCTTCTGCCCGTCTCTCTGAGGTTCACTCATGTGGCTACAGTCTGCCTCTCAACCGGGACTGGATAGTGTAAGAGGGCTTCTGACATGCCTGGCAGTTGACATTGGCTGTGGATTGTTGTCTAGTGGTCTTAGTTGGGGCAGCTCCTCTCTGCTCCACTTTGTCTCTGACTTTCTAATTGGCTATACCGGGCTTCTTCATGGCAATCTCGGGGCAGGGTTCCAAAGGGCAAGAAATGAAGCTGCAAATTCTCTTGTTGTATAGGATTTGGAGCTCCCCTAACAGTCAGCCTGCCCACATTCATGGGTTGGGGAAAATAAACTCCATCTCTAGTGGGGAAGGACAACAATGTCACGTTACAAAGGGATATGCAGACAGGAGTTTGAGGCATTGTTGTAGCCATCTTTGCATACAACCTGGTGTAATCTGCCCTCTGGAAATAATAATTTACCTCTTCCACATCAAAATATGCTCACCCCTCCCATAAAAATCTTATATTTCATATGGAATCATCCTTGAAGTCCAGGGTCAGGGCCACATGTGGATGAGATTGTTTTGGTGCAGCTTCTTGGTTGTGACCCTTCTTCAGAAAACTTAAATAAGAGGACGGATCATTTTTTACTCTACATACAACATACAATGGTGACGCTGGACAAGGATAGCTGCAATAGACATTTGTATTCAAAAGGGGAAGAAGGGGAACTCCTAGCAGTTCCCTGCCCATGGGAATTCTGAAATCTAACCAGGCACATGTTGCTAGGTTTCTGTATTCTAGGGGCTGAGAATATTCCTTGATTAGAGACTAGTTCTAGTCCATTGGATTGATTCCCTAGCCCATTGTTCTCAGCTCTTGACTCAGTCCTCTGAGATCTTTCCTTTCCTATAAAAAATGACCTATGTTTTGTAGCTGAGTTATTTTCCCAGACTCTTGTCTGTAGAAAGTCAGAGGTCCCTTAGTCTCTTTTCATTTTGAATTGCATAGTTTCTTTCAGTATAAACTAAGGTTGCTTTTGCTAGTACGGCTGTCCAAAAAACTTTGTGCATTTCCTGTGAATCTAATCAGGGCTTACCACATGCCCTAAAAGCCACATCATAACATTTTTTTCTAGACAGATCTCTGTTTTTGTGTGTCAGGATGTTGGGGACAGTACCCTTAATGTTCTCCGAAGAGGTTCTTTGTCTGAGAGAGCTATTAGTTACCACCTTAAATATTTTTGAGGTCCTAAAAAGAATTTTATATCCATACCCTTGGTTTGATCTTTGCTTGAAGTTATTTCTTAATTTGGAAATTTTTTGCTAGCTGGAGAGACTAGGGATAAGAAAAACATTTATTTTCCCAGTTAGCACTTTTCTTTAAATTTTGTTTGCAAACAATAATTTTTTCCTTCTAAAAACATTTTTTAATGTTTATTTATTTTTGAGAGAGAGATACAGAGAGACAGAGTGGGGGGGGGCAGAGAGAAAGGGAGACACAGAATAAAATACAGGCTCCAGGCTCTGAGCTGTCAGCACAGAGCCCAATGTGGGGCTCAAACCCACTAACTGTAAGAGATCATGACCTGAGCCAAAGTTGGATGCTTAACCAACTAAGCCACTCAGGTGCCCACTATTTCCTCCTTTTATTTTATATTTTTCTCCATTGACTTGTCATGTATAGTGAGATATACACATCATTGTGGCTTTCAACACACTGTCTAGGTATCTTTTTAGGCAGATCAGTAAGTATATTGGGCATATTTCCTAACTTTCATATCATTGTGTGTTTTTTTTTTTTACCACACTGTAGTATGGTGTTTAAAAATTTTTTTAACATTTATTCATTTTTGAGAGACAGAATATGAGTGGAGGAGGGACAGAGAGAGAGGGAGGCACAGAATCAGAAGCAGGCTCCAGGCTCTGAGCTGTCAGCACAGAGCCCTACACAGGGCTTGAACTCCTGGACCACAATATCATGACCTGAAATGAAGTTGGACACTTAACTGACTAAGCCACCCAGGCACCCTCATAGTATGGTATTACTATGACCTTTATGGTTATCATGTTTGCCACTATGTAACAAGGGCCACTGTCTTCCAGCCTTTGACAGTATTTTCCTCACCACTTTCAGGTTCCATTAACAATTTTCTCATTACTTTGTATGACTTTGTGTACTGCCTCATCTCAAAGCCAATGCTAAATGTTCAAGGTTTAATTGCAGCACTCCCCTTCCACTAACAATTATATACCAGTTATCTGTTGTTGGAAAACAAACCAGTCCAAACTCAGTGGCATATCACAATAAGCATTTACGTGCCCATGATTGTTTGGGTGAGCAATTTGGGCAGGATACAATGGAATGGCTCTTTTTCTTGTCTTCCCTGGAGTCACTCATGCTGCTTCAGTTGACTGGCAGCCTGGCTGGGTCTGGATGGTCTGAGATGGCCTTACTCATGTATGTATAAGTTGCTGATTGGCTGTTGGCTGGTTGGCTTGAGGGGCTTCAGCCAGGACAACTTAGTCACATGGTCTTTCATGCCCCTAAAGTCTGGTTTTCTTCCTATGGCAGTTTCAGTGCAACACTCCAAGAGGCAAGGGCAGTTGCCAAAAGGTTTCCTGAGACCAGACTTGGAAGTCACAACCATAATTTCCATCACATTCTTTTGGTCCCTGCGAAGACAAGGACAGCTCAGATTCAAAATGTGGTGAAAATTCTCCATCTTGTGATGGAAGAAACGACAAAGTCACACTGCAAAGGGATGATATGTATGTAAGGATGGAAAGCATTTTTTGTGGCTTTCTTTGTAAACAATCTACCACAAACACTTAAAGGGATATTTAGGCTCTCAAATTAACTAAAATTCTACAGAATATTTCATTCTTTTTGATAAATGTGGAGAGATGGTATTACCATACACAGATGAGAAAGGGAATATTTGGTTTCTGTGGAAGATGAAATATGGAGATATGTGAGTCTCAACAGAATAAAAACTGCGCTGGAAACAAGTATGTATCTTACTGTCCATTTTTAAATACTGAAAATTTATGAGAAAGTATCTCTATTTTTTCCCTAAAGCTCGGAGTCTCCATCTCTTCTCTGAGTACATATCCGTTATTTTCTTTTTTCTTAATAGCTTAACAAAATACAGTTCTTCCTTTTCATCTCTTGGTCTAGTTTTCCATGAAGCTAGACAAGCTGCTTCTAGAGTTTTAGTATAAGTTTACCATTATATTTTTTTATTATTAAATTTTTAATTTGAATTCCAGCATAGTTAACATGCAGTGTTTATTAACTTCAGGTATACAATATAGTGATTCAACAATTTTATACATTGCTCAGTGCTTATCATGATAAATGTACTCTTTAATCCCTATTTCTCCCTAATTACCTATCCCCCCACCTCCTCTTACAATTTACTTTGAATAATTAAACATTGGAAATATTTTCTATGAGATTTTTTAAAAAATGTTTTTTTTTTAAATTTTTGAGAGACAGAGTGTGAGCAGGGGAGGGTCAGAGAGAGGGAGACACAGAATCTGAAGCAGGCTCCAGGCTCTGAGCTAGCTGTCAGCACAGAGCCCAACGTGAGACTCGAACCCATGAACCATGAAATCATGACCTGATGACCTGAGCCGAAGCCAGACGCTTAACTGACTGAGCCACCAGGTGCCCCCCATGAGAATTTGAAATAAGGAGGATGTTTTTTGCCACGCACGTGATTTTTTTGTTAGTCACCCTTGGAAAACACCAACCAACATTTGTTTATCGAGGTTCCATGGGACAATTAGTTTACTGGTTTAATGATAACACTGTTTTCAGAGTTAGAAAGAAAAAAACACCACTGAGAAAGACTTTTCATTTTGGATACACTACACACTCACATGCCCTGTTCAGTGTGAACAAAAGATTATGCTTTTAAAACCGGGGTTTCAAGGAGACTAGATTGGAGATAAGGAGACTTTGCAAACAAAGTACAGTCTTATAAGAGGCTGAAATGAGGAAAAAAGAAAGACTGTCTAAGCGAAATTGAAAACTCTGGGGTAACAGGAAGTGGGAACGATTCTGAATATGCTTCGATGGTAATTTCATTGAAGTGAGAGGCAGGGGTGGGGGTGGGAGGGGATAGGTAAGTTTTACTTATCCTTTGCAATAATACACATGCTCAGTTTTGAAGATAATTAAAGCAGTTACTGTTCAAGTAAATACCTAATTTAGTTTATACTAACTACCCTTGTCTCTGTTAGTCTCTGTACGTGAAAAGCCTTTAGGTTGGCATTAGAAAGCCAGCACATTATGTTTGAGATGAGAAATTGAAAAGTTAGCTGCTGTCTTTACTTAGAATATAAGGCCCTTAATCTATCATTTTATAACCTTGCAGGGTTTTTTTTGTTTGTTTTGTTTTGTTTATTTATTATTTTTTATAATAGTTTATTGTCAAATTGGTTTCCATATAACACCCACTGCTTCTCCCCACAAGTGCCCCCCTTCCGTGACCATCACCCCCTTCCCCTCCCTCCCTCCCCCTTCAGCCCTCGGTTCGTTTTCAGTATTTAGTATATGTGCTGCCGAAGTGAGCACTAACCTTACAGTTTTTAAGAAAAGTATTTAAGAAAGATGAGAAACTGGAAAACTTTATAAAATTTAACTTTCCAGCACAAGTAACATTAAGTCATTGTTGCAGTCCTAGAAATGGTTTATTTGGAATCATTTATTATGTTTGATGAACTCAATGAAAATCCTGAAAGGAGCGCCCTTTTTATTTCCTTGCTGTTCCATAATGATATTTACTGTTTGCACAGCGATCATTCAATTTCCAGAGATGCTCACCACCTTCTCCTGCTGATTAAATTCCTGTTTGGTTTCACTGCCAAGTCTGTTGGATTAAATTAACAAGTTCTATTTGCTTTAGTGGGAATGACCTGCACCAACCTTCAGCTTGTACAAAATAATAATCTCTTCAATGATATATTGATTCAGTGCTCTTTATCTTCTTTTAAAGAAATGTGCAGTGAAAATGTTATCTTCGGCTTGCTGGAATTCACAGGCCTGCATTGCTTATTTTAATATATTGGAGACCTTGATCTTCCACATCTAATAACTCCTTTCTCTTTGCTGTTTTTAACGATTCTTGTTCTTCTAAAGGATCACCAAATCTTGATTACTCTAAGGAAAGACTTTAACATGATCTTTTAGTCTATAAAATGTCCCACTCTTGAAAATTATCTATATCAAAGGGCCAATTAAAGAAGATTAAAACCTTTCTTTTTAAAAAGTAAATCCAATTTTTATTGAATTGCTTTCTTCTATCCCTCTTTTATTTGCTTTATAGCTAACAGCTAAGAGGTATTGAGAAGTTTTTGAAGAAAAGTGAATTAAAATTTTTGAAATAAAAAGGTTTGAGAGTATAACAAGATTTTATAAATTTTATATGAAGTCTAATTCATTGCAGGCATTGTAGCAAGCAGTAGAAAATTAAAATGAATTTGAATTGCACTGAAAAAAGGACAGCCAGTGTAGAATAATGAATAAGGGCTAAGGGGAGAGTAGTGTGGGGGAAAAAATCCACAGTCACTAGTACATTTAAAAGAAGTGTTTGGGGGCGCCTGGGTGGCTCAGTTGGTTAAGCCTCGGACTTCGGCTCACGTTTCTGGTTTGGAGCCCCGCATCGGGCTCTGTGCTAACAAGTTAGAGCCTGCTTCCGATTCTGTGTCTCTGTCTGTCTGCCCCTCCCGCTCTTATGCTCTGTTTCTCTCTGTATCAAAAATAAATAAAGCATTAATAAAATTAAAAAATAAAAGAAATGCTTGTTTATTTATTTATTTTGATAGAGAGAGTGTGAGTGGGAAAGGGGCAGAGGGAGGGAGAGAGAGAACCCCAAGCAGACTCTTCACTGTTAGTGCAGATGCTGATGTGGGGCTCAATCCCATAAACCATGAGATCACAATCTGAACCAAAATCAAGAGTCAGATGTTTAGCCCACTGAGTCACCTAGGCACATAACACAGTTTGTTTATATTTTTAAATTTATTACCAATCTGCCCCCCACCCTTACATTATTTCCTTTTCACAGATAGGGTAAGTGAGAAGCAAAGAGAGTCAGTAATTTGCCTTAAATCATGCATAGTGCACAAACAGATCTACTATCGTACCTAAAGTCAACTAGACCCTAAAGCTTATTTCACTCTTTTTAAAAAATTTTTTTAAATTATTTTCTGTAGCAAATCTCTTTTTTTTCTTGTATAGTTTATTGTCAAGTTGGTTTCCATATAACACCCAGTGCTCATCCCCACAAGTGCCCTCCTCCATACCCATCACCCCCCTCTCTTCTCCCCCACCCCCATCAGCCCTCAGTTTGTTCTCAGTATTTAAGAGTCTCTCATTATTTGCCTCCCTCCCTCTCCCCAACTATTTTTCTTCCCCTTCCCCTTCCCCGTGATCCTCTGTTAAATTTCTCCCGTTACACTTGAAAACATATGGTATCTGTCCTTCTCTGCCTTATTTCGCTTAGCATGACACCCTCAAGTTTCATCCATGTTGCTACAAATGGACATATTTCATTCTTTCTCATTGCCATGTAATACTCCGTTGTATGTATATACCACATCTTCTTGATCCACTCATCAGGTGATGGACATTTAGGTTCTTTCCATGATTTGGCTATTGTTGAAAGTGCTGCTAAGAACATTGGAGTACATGTGCTCCTATGCAGCAGCACTCCTGTATCCCTTGGGTAAATCCCTAGCAGTGCTATTGCTGGGCCATACGGGAGTTCTATTGTTAATCTTTTGAGGAAACTCCACACTGTTTTCCAGAGTTGCTGCACCAAGTTTACATTCCCACCAACAGTGTAGAAGGGTGCCCGTCTCTCCACACCCTCGCCAGCATCTATAGTCTCTTGATTTGTTCATTTTAGCCACTCTGAACAGCATGAGGTGGTATCTCAGTGTGGTTTTGATTTGTGTTTCCCTGATGATGAGTAATGCTGAGCATCATTTCATGTGCCTGTAGGCCATCTGGATGTCCTCTTTGGAGAAGTGTCTATTCATGTCTTCTGTCCATTTCTTCACTGGATTATTTATTTTTCAGGTGTGGAGTTTGGTGAGTTCCTTATAGATTTTGGATACTAGCCCTTTATCTGATATGTCATTTGCAACTATCTTTTCCCATTCCTTCGGTTGCCTATTAGTTTTCTTGATTGTTTCCTTGAAGTGCATAAGATTTTAACCTTGGTGAGGTCCCAAGAGTTCATTTTTGCTCTTGATTCCCTTGCCTTTGGGGATGTGTCAAGTAGAACATTGCTGCGGTTGAGGTGCTTATTTCCTTCTTAACAAAACATACTCTGTCTTGAAGGAGTAATCGCTTCCAAATTATCAACCTTGTCTTCTACTCTCTGCTGAAAAACATGGCCCATGACCCAGGACAACATGTGATAACCATGTCATGACATAGTTTATCAGGTTATGAGGCAAAACCTTGCCCCCACAGAGGTTCTTACTTATTGTATTCCTCTTTTAGTCTAGTTGCATTATTTTGTATAGGTCAGTGAATGCAACTTCTTTGCCAGGGAAAAGTGAGAGAAACCATTCAGGGCATCTCCCTCACCAATAAGGAGCTTAAGTAGGCAACGCTGGGAGTGGCCGTGAAGTGGAAGGTACACATCTGCTGCTCCATCATTCAGTTTTAGGTCCCGAGAGTAAGCATCTAGATGAGCTGAGTATGCTCGTGGTGGGTGTTCTTTATACAATATCACTCTTGGCCAGAATCCAGGTACTTTGCCTGGGGCCCAATGGAAGAAATCAAGATCTGTGCCAGAGTAGGAAGAAGGCTGGCTGATTTGGATTTCCTGAGAGATTATATGTTTGTCAGCTGCATCTAATGGGTTTTAATAGGACTATGAAGGATGAGTGTGACCATATTAGTTTCTCACCTTTTTCGGGGATGGAGGACCTGTTACCTCTATCTGCCTAGTCCTTTCTGACTTCCTACCCACTTCTCTATGCTTCATTGCTGCTCTTGGGGCATGATGTTCCTGGGTATGTCACCTTACTCACAGCCTTTACCAGTTGGCTATCTCTCTGAGGTCCTGCCACATTTTTAGTGACCAGTGAACAGGTTTTCCATATCCAAAGACATAACAGACTTCCTCCCCCCGCCCTCATTTTGAGGACCATTTTTGTTAGTTTCAAATTTCTCTTAGGCCCTGTTGGTCCTACTTTCTTGAAAGAATCCATGCTACGTATTTTTCCTGAGGCAAAGAAGCACAGAGTCTACTTTCTCTTTGAGTTGGGGAAGAGAAAGGAGAAAAAATAGGAATAAAAGTAAAATTTCAAAAGTTTGTCTGATGTAGTATTATGGTCAATTGCAATGTTTCCCCATCCTAGCTAGAGTGTCCTGGGCTCAAAAGTGCTGTTTATTGTTTGGCATCATACATATTGAATAAAAGCCCAAGAGAAATGGGGTTCTTCAGTGATAGCCATTATCAGGAAGCTTCTGTATAGAGTTTGACTGACTCAGAATCAATCCTAGGAGATAACACTGATGGCAAGTTGTGCCATTGGTTACAGTAGGAGATAAGTCAGGGATTTTAAGAAACTGGCAATTAGGCCATGGGATATACTTTTTTAAAAGTTTATTTATTTATATTAAGAGACAAAGAGAGTGAGCCAAGTGGGGGTGGGTCAGAGAGTGGGAGAGAGGGAGAATCCCAAACTCATTAACAGTGTGGGGCCAATGCGGGGCTCGAACTCACAAACTGTGAGATCTTGAGCCAAAGTCAGAGGCTTATCCGACTGAGCCACCCACGTGCCACTGATACCCTTTTTTAATGTCTCTCTGAACATGGGTCTAGAGCTTTTGTGGTATCTTCTTAATCATTTTATAGTTATTGCTTGGGATGGATTTGAAGACCTAGATTTACCTTTGGCTTGTTAAATTTCCATTATTGCCTATTACTGGCAATATTATTAATAACCTATCAGTACTTTCATTTTCCTTTTTAAAAATAAGAGTTTTGTACTCATGCACTCGAGAGAGTGCTGAGGTTCTTAGGCTAACGCTTTTCTAAGGCCCAACCTATTAGTATTCTTCTACTATCCCTCAGGTTACCTACAAAAGAATTTTCAACCGTTCAACCTTTCTATTGTACTTGAACATAGCTCTGGAGAGTATTTCCTTTTTTCCTCAAGTGAGTAGTATTTTTCACTGTCATTTTCATTGACACTACATCAATATCAAAGAAATGATTTCCAAGTAGTTGTGCATAAGTTGAAGTTTCCAATTGATCTTTGCAGTTCTTTTCCTGTAATCGAGGTTGAGAAGCAAACAAACAGGAGAGTTGTAATTGAAGCAGAAGGCAAAAGGGGGCTTATATCCAGGGCTGTATTCTAACCAATTGATCCGGGACTGACACTGACGAAGGACAACATTCTGCAGGAGAGAGTGATGAGGTAACTAGCTATTACTCAGATAGCAGTGTTTTTGTACTTTATCGCTGTCTGTGAGCAGTGATAAGAGTTGGGGCGACCTTCCAAATGAGGCCATAGCATTTGTAGTGATTGCTAGGCCTTGAACAGGCTTTATTATGGGTTGGCTATTCATCTCTTCAGAGAGAACTAAAATATGGACAATGTCCTATGACTAATTTTTGGAAAGAAAAGAAAAGGCCCAATGTTTGCAATTATCAAAAGGAGCTGTGATGTGTTTTGTTTTTCTTTCTCAGGAGGAGAGATTGAGTATCAGAATTTGGAGATGATGTAATAGACTGTAATGGTTTTGATTTGCATGCAAATTATTATATTTTACCTGTTTTGGGATAAGAGCTTCCATTGGTAATTCAATATAAAGTCAATAGTAAACGCCAAAAAAGCTACTGAACCTCCTGTTCTGGCATTGCTGGCTGGGATAGGCAGATGGGCTTATTAACATTAGATCCTTTTTCTCCTATCTTAGACCCTATTTCTAGCTATCTTTGCTAGGACATTTTAGTTTTAGCCATTTCTTTCCTTTTCTTGCTGTAATAATTTTTACCTTTCTTCCCTGGCTATTTGACATATTCATTTCTTATGAGACTGATGTTGCTTATTTCTCCCGAGCAGCTATGAATTTTACTATTTGTACCATACTTTAAGTTTCATATACGTGACCTTAGATTTTTTTAACACATTTTTTCTGTTTACTTATTTATTTTTTTAACATATGCAATTATTTTCCATCATTTACACTACAGTAGTCACAATGACACTCCAAACAGTAAAGCAAAGTAAAAAATCAAAACCCCAACTTCTATTTCATGTAACTAGACTTATACAGAAATTAGAAGGTTATGTAACAACTAGTTAATCACCTTATTTCACAGTTATCTGAAGTGGTGATCGTTATATAGCAGCTTATCTATGATACATTCGAGATACATGATACAATTTATCACTTGCCCATAAGCTACAACACAGCCTGCTTAATACCTTTCCTTAAATTCCACCTCTATACTACAATATACTTGAGGTTCATGCAAAAAAGTAGCTACCTTTTACATAGGATTGACCTTAGATTTTAAGCAGGAAACAAGTGACCACTTATTGTGTGTGCACCACATTCCTCATACTGAATATATTTTAGAAACTTCATATATGTGATTTAGTGAAAGGCGGAGGAGGCATTTTTTTAGTGAAACTGAGCCCAAATATCATGTTTCCCACAAATTATCATACCTTTGTTGACAGAATATGAATTATAACTCTGTCTTCTGGTTCGTAAGTCTGGATGTGTTTGGGTTTATGTGACTCACAGGAAGCTGAATGCACAGTGAATAAACAATAATATCTTTAGTGACTCAATGCCTGGAAAGATGGCAGAAGATGTTACAGTGCTACATGGAGCTGTTGGACCACACAGATGGAAGGTACTACTCTAAAAAGATAAAATTTTCTTTACAAAAATAAGTTCACAATCTCCGTTCTATGTTGTCAGTGTTAGAAAAATGTTGCAGAGAGGACACCATGATCATAAAACATAATAGATAGCTTTGGAGCCCTGGGTCTACAGAGGCAGAGAGCTTTAGCTCCATGCAGTCCAGACGGGGTTAGCAAGCATGGAAGGACGGAAGTTACCTGGTATAAGTTCCTTGAATTTCTCCTTCACACTCCCTTGAAATGCCTTCTGTCCCGACCTGTTCAATCTCCTCGCCTCCTAGGCTTTTCAAAGTGGGTTATGTTGGACAGGCCGGTATTTGAGATGTTGTGATGGAGAATTGGAAGAAAAGGGAAACTAGAGAGAAACCACTGGAAGAAGTTTTGTTCTATTTTTGTTGCAGGGCAGCAATGGGTTGGAAGCACAATTATTCCCTGAGAACAGAAGTGGAAGAGGAAAATGGTGATCTAAAAGATGTTGCTAGGACCATCTTTCTTCTTCACCATGTTTGAGAAATACAGATAAAATATCTGTTATTTTAATTTGAAATCATTTGTGTTTATATGACATGTGTTCTCTCAAGATGACCCCTGTGTTCTGTACCATGTGGGTTAAAGTGTAAGCTTGTATTATACTTATGAAGGTATGAGCTTTCAAGACAAAGAAGACTTGGACCAGGCTGCTGCAGGGCTGGAACCATAATGGCAACTTATTTTCATCCACTTAGAGGGGGATACTTGAGGCCAGTATCATTAAGTTAATGTCTGCCTACTATTGGTCGCCTACCTTGTGCTACCGGCAATTAACATGACAGTGCTGACAATTCTGTGAACAATCCTGTAAGAAACCAGAAAACTGTTTACTTCAATAGTGAGGAGTTTTAAAAAAATTAATTGTAAAAGCAAAATGCTCAGTATAAACATCCAGCCAATGTCAAAAGTAAAGATTTCCTTTACTTTTACTCTAATTTTTCAGACATCATCAGAGCAGTTAGCTGCTTCCTGTGGAGAACAAAATACATGGTGTAATTCCATTTCCATGTAGCAAAAGTGTACTGTACAGGCAAAAGTGATCTGAAGGAACATAGTCTTTTATGCATGTAATCCATTTGTGCTTGAGATAGCATTTGATTTTGGGTAATTCAGTTGGAATGAGAAATAGATTTTACTTGAGTGCTCCTTCCTATAATTTAAAAATTATTTTCCATATATATATTGGTGATGGTCCAGTTAAGAAAACAGAAACCACATTATGCATTTCAACACAGGGAATCCAATCTAGGGAACTGGTTAAATAAAGTTAAAAGAATAAAATGGGAAAGCCCAATAATAATAGCTGTAGGAAGTAGCTACCATCACTAGAGCTGGAAGCACAGAAGGAAGAAGGAGGGTTTTCAGAATCTATGAGTACAGACTTTGTAAACTGGGGCTCAGATTGCTGAAGACAACTCATAACTTGGCTACTGTAGGTTTTCTGTAAAGCTTACATGAAACTAGTTCTAGGAATGCCAATCGCTGCTATCGGGTTGAAGGACCAGTGCTAGACAACAAAGACAGGAACAAAAAAGAATAATTCCTTCTCCCTTATTCTGCTTCCCAGTGTCCTCCCAGAGTCCACCACTAGTGGGACCCAACAGGGAGCACACTGACAAAGGACAGAGTTTTAGCATCTTGGCCTCATGATCACCAGAATATAGAATGATAGATTTGGAGCTGGGCCACAAGAGCTTTATTACCAGCATAATACTTATGATCATTTATAGGTATTCCTGAATTTTGGGTTTTTGACTTTAGGTCCTAGTTTAGATCTGAGAGTAGTCCTTATTCGTGGCAAAAAATTTGGCAGAAAGTAGATGGGGTAATATTTAATTGGGTAATATTCTTTACTAGTTGCCTCCAAATTATTCTTCTTCTGGGAAATGGTGGGGCTAATGTCTTCCAAGTATTAATTTGATTAATGGTGAGATGTTTCTCCCTCCTACATTGAGCTTATAATTAAGTGACTTGAAAGAGATTACTTCTTATTATCAATTTTCAATCCAATATTTAGAACAATTTTTAGCACATTACATATAGTAAATAACTACCACATTAATATACAGTGGAATTTGTGTTCTCATGGGAGAAAACAAGTACCCTAGAATCCCATTTCTATTACTCTGATTTGGTGTTCTACCAACAAAGATGTATGGCCCAGATTTCCCCTTGGGGTCTAAATCATACTGTAACAATCTTATTTTAACATTCTTAAGCATGTAAAATCAGTGTAATGGTAATTTTAGCTATATAAATATCTATATCAGGAGTAGCCTTAAGTGTAAGGAACCTGAAGTATGTGTATGGCATTTTCTTTAATGGTGGTGCATAAGAACTTGTAGTATTCTCAGCCCCTTTTCATATGCTGTTTCCCAGGCCATCAGTTTTTTGGTGAAGGCATGATGTATGTGTAGGTGAGAGCAGGAGTGGGGAAGGATATTGGTTGGCTTGCTGATGGTGTTTAGTCTGCTTGGGCCTCATAACAGAATACCCCAGACTGGGTGGTTGAAACAACAGAAATATATTTTCTCACAGTTCTGGAGGCTAGAAGTCTAGGATCATGGTTGTTTCTGATGAGGGCTCTCCTCCTGGCTTGCAGATGGCTGCCTTTTCACTGCATCCTCATGTGGTCTCCCTTCTGTGACAGGAGAAGAAACAGAGTTAGCTCTCTGTTGTCTCTTCTTAAAAGAACACAAATCCTATCAGATCAGCATTTCCCCACTCCAACCCCAACATTCCATGAGCTCATTTAACCTTAATTACTTCCTTAGAGTTTCCATCTCCAAACAGCTACGTGGGGGATTAGGGTTAGGGTTAGGGTTTTAACATATGAACTTTGGGAGAATATAAACATTTCATCCATAACACAGATGAATTCTGCTTCTTTGATATTCTCAGCATATGTTCTAGGTACCTCAGTTCCTTCATTTGTAAAGATCAAGAGAAAAACTTAAAAGTCCTGAGTGCTAATGATAAAGATTATATACCCTACAGTTAATTTTTCTACTGATAAATGCAGTGCTTACTCCTAATTGTCCCCTAGAGTAGTCTAATTTTACTTGTGGTTCTTCTAAATGAATTTAAGTGAAACTGAAAGGTAAATTCATCTTTAGCCATATACTATTCTCTTAGTATGTGGCATACTTTTACATAAAACATGTTAAAGTAGTATTTTAAAGAGCATTGCTAGTTTCATTATATCTTAGTTTTCCCTCTGACCATGACTCCAGGGGACAAATGAGTATTTGTATGGAGTACAGTGGAATGTTATGTTTCTTTAGGCTTTTTTCCCCCCTCAAATATATAACTTGGTGGCTTAGAATCACAGGACTGTACCTACACTGCATTGTGAAATTAGATCAACCCTACTCCGGAGATGTGAGAAGCTAGACAGACACGTACTTCTTTACCCACCGCACTCTAATAAGAAATTATTATGGGTGGAACATAAAAATATATTCTGAATCTTATTTGAACATTGCTTTGATACTTAGTCTATATTAGAACATAAATTCAAATTGCTTGCTGTGTTTTTACTTCTGAGGTTTATAAGCATACCCAGGGGTTATTTAACACAATGCATAAATGAACTATAATTTAAATAAGTGCACTGAAATGCTTGGTTTTCTATTCTCTATTGGGAAGAGCAAATTGGGAAGAGCAAATTGATCACTGGAGAATACAATGAGTAGAATATCTACTAAACCAAGGAATCCTCAAATTCACAGTTTAATTGAATGATATTCAAAGCTATTATTCTTCTAAGAAAAGGAGAATTGACTGAAATCTCAGTGGAGTTGAATGTCACTTCTTCCCAGCTCTATATTCTCTGAATCTACTGAAAGAGGAGATTGAAACAGAAAATTTTACTTACAAGGTTTATTTTTGTAAATTAAAGTGCTACTTAGTAATATTTGGCAAAATAATATGTGCCCGGCATATTATGTGTCAGAGACTATGCTAAGTACTAGAGATTTTAAAATGATGAATAAAATAATAATTGGGGGTTTATAATATATGATTTTTAGATGTGTCCTCAAATATTAAACTGTGGTGGGTCTACTAAAATAAGAGAAGAATGTGCTTGGTCAGGAACAGAGGTGATACTTTGGAGGGAATGATTAACTGAGACTCTTAGTGGGCAGAAGGTCCAGAGAAGAGTTGACAGAAGATATGATGCCTCTGATTCCTGCTGTTATCTATTGACTCTCAGTACCTATTTCCTCCTCCTCAAAGTCCTATACCTTTACAGGGATTTGAAGGCTAAAAAGTATAATAAGATGCTCTAGTGCAAAATTTGTGAAGCAGGGGAGAATAGAGTCATTTTTCTTTTAGCAGCGATGGCAGCTGATGTGTAAAGATCCTGCAAACATTCTTTTTTCTTATAGTGACAAACTCCTTGTCTCACTGTCAAGTCACCAGCCTTGGCTCTGGGGGCAACTGTGACATTGGCAGGATTTCTTGTAGCTTTCTGACCTCTGACTCTCAGCAGCAGCTTTCAGTTTCTGGATTATGCCTGCCATGTTGTGACCTGAAAGCTTATTGGTGGCCCCTGACTTCCGTTCCTCTAGTCCTTTCAACCATCTTGTTGGTATGTCATTCCCTGCATTAAGTGCTTTCCTATCTACCATATTCAGAGTGGCTTCTATTTCCTACATTATACTCTGACTGGTGCAAAGGGTTTGGGAAATGGATAGAAGCTTACCAAGAAAGCAAAGGAAGAAAGGCCCATCCCACGGTAAGCCAACAGAATAAACGAAGTAGTGGGGCGGGGTGGCGGGCATGAACACTGTGGTATGGGAATATGAATCAAAGTAAGATAGAGTCTTACAAAGTGATAGGGTCTGAGGCTGGTGCATTAAAAAGGAAAGAAATTATGCATTGCGTTTTTTCTAAAGCTAGCTATTCAACTAATTTAAGCAGGAATGGCTCTGTGAAGCCTTATTTTTTAGGCAGCCCAGTATCATGATTGTATGGAAGATAAACTGGAAGAAGGTGATTTAAAAAGTAGAAAAGGCCCAGAGAACCATATGGAGTAAGAGATTATCAAAGAGAAGACAAATCTATTCAGGTTTAGGTCTTTGAATTAAATTATTATTTTTTAAATGAAAAATAGTCTTAAGAAAATGCATTGTGTTAGTTTGTTTTCCATGTTACAAAGAATTTTGGTTTTAAAAAAAGATTTCAGGTTTCAGAAAATTATTTTTCTTTTCATGCTCAGAGTACATCTCTTTTTTTTTTTTTGTATCCCAAAGACTCTCCAGCCTTACCTATTTTAGATATTCTTAAAGAATATGTCAAGAGGATAAAGAACTACTGATCTGTGTAGGAAGGGGTATTTTTGTCTTCCCTTGATGTTTGCATCAATTTAAATGAAAATTTCTTTTTATAGCATAAATACATTTATCCCAAACTTCCTTCTTGTGAGTTACTGTAGCACAGGGTGGGTAGAAGCAAGACAATAACAGAAGAAGCGGGAACGCTGGGAAAGGGTGCATTTGGCAGGAAGGATGGAGGTTGGCACGCTTAGTCCCAGGCACACAAAGCTACAGCTAAGCTGTTCGAGGAAACTGCTAAGGCTGCCTCATTTTCTCACTCCATATCCTCTCTTCAGCTTTTTCACACAGTACCCTTGGAAATGAGCCTCTGATTTCTTTAACCTAGCCCCCAAGAAGCTGAACAAACGACACAGAACACTAGGACACCTAATGTTTGCAAAAAAGTGTGAAAACTATGTGTGTCTTTAAAGAAGCAAACAAAGCAAGGAAACATTTTTCTTTATATGGAATCGGACTCTAATGTGATTCAAACTTCTGAAAAGGAGGCAGTAGGAACTAGTTTATATTTGTATGCATCTTAGTCTACAGTAGCTGCTATAACAAAACACAGGGCTGGGTGGCTTGTAAACAACAGAAATGCACTTCTCAGGGTTGTTAAGAATGGGAGTCTGAGATCATTGTGCCAGCACGGTGGGTCCTGGTGAGAGCTCTCTTCCAGGCAAGCTCACGTGGTGGGGAGCAGAGATTGGAAGCTACCTGCCTTCGGACTCTGCTAAGGGCACTAAACCCACTCATGGGAGTGTCTTCCCCCTGACCTCATAGTTATCTCTCAAAGGCCCTACCTCCTAACACCGTCACTTCGGTGGCAGGGTTTCAACCTAAGAATTTGGAGGGGGAGGGATGCAGCTATTCAGTCTATAACAGTAAGTTTTCTGCACCTCTGAGGAGGAGCTTGAAGGAAAGGAGAATATTTTTTCTTCCTCTAGACATGACCTATACAGCCTTTTGCAGAGAAAGAATTATTTGCCAATGGACGTTTGCCTATAAATGGGCAATTCTACATATGAACTAAAATGTCATGCTGAGGTGTTTTCAAGATAAACATGATTTATGAGTAATCCATTGTCAATTAAAAAAAGATTTCAAGTATTCTTTCAGATGAAAGAATTTTCATGGATTTATACTATGGAATGAAAATTGTTCATAATTTTCTAAATTACCAATTTGCGCATAAAGGAATATTTAAATATAATGATTGGATAGGGAGTTTCCTACCTTCATTTTATTTTTAAATTTTATTTTAGAGAAAGAGCATGAGTGGAGAAGAACAAAGAGAGAGAGAAAGAGAGAGAGACAGAGAGAGAATCTCAAGTAGGCTTGACACATAGCATGGAGTCTGACATGGGGCTTGATCCCACAACCTGAGCCCAAATCAAGAGTTGAACCCTCAACTGCCTGAGCCACCAGATGCCCCTGATCTTCATTTTTATTCCCTTCTAACTCAGACTGGGGAACTCCTTGACCATATTGTCCCTTTCGGCCATCATCTAGTTTTCCCAGTCACCCTTTGTGAAGCACGTCTCCATCTCTGAAAGAATGCTTATTTATAAGATCTTTGATTATTAAGATCAGAGTTTTGATCTCATTCATAAAGTTGGAAAAGGCTCTGTAATTAATTGATGTAGCATTATTCAACTTGTTCTTGCCCACAACTGCAAAAACTGCACAGATCCATGCATTTCTGTCTCTTTCATCATGCTTTTCAAGAATTGTCAATTTCTAGAGGAATCATTTCCTTTTTTACACTGGAGCTCGCTGGCAAATGCTTTGTCCTTCTCTGTTCTGTGACCTTTCAGATCTTTGACATCCCTGCGTTGCTCTTTCATTATCTGCATTGGTGATAGAGATGTTGTAGCATCTGGATTTTTGGCTTTATGATTTGTATGTCGGGTTATCAATAAGGGCTGAGCCATAGAAAATTGGGAGGTTCTGTTTAACCATTTCATGATTACTTTTGTGCCAGCTATAATCCTGTAGGCAGAGAAGTCACCACTTAAATCATTGCACTTATTTCCTCCCTGCTTGATCATACAGTTGCCTCTGCCTGAAATGCTTTTCAACTTCATTTCTTACTTGTCACACTACTACCTGTCCTTTGAAATCAAGTTAAAAGGGCACTTTCTCTGCAAGGTCTTTTCCAGTAACTCCAGATTTAAGCAGTCCTGTTCTGTTTGAAACCCAGATCTCTTAATTTTACTGTGTTGATGATATTCTAAACTATAATTTTGGATTGCTTGCCTTACCCTCTTATTATCTCATATAAATATATCTGATTTTTGCCTCCAAAAAGATTTGAAGTGGTTATTTCTCTTATTAGAGTTACCTATAGGAAACTCCTGTAAACAAGATTCATATATATAATTGTGTCAGTGATCATAACAGATAAATCCCAACATCAAAATAGTTTAACATAACTGAAGTTTCTTCTCACTCGTATGACACCTCAGCATGGTCTCTGACAGCCAGCTTTCTATATGAGGATGTAGCAACCAGACTCTTTCCATCTGGGGGTACTGCCGTCTTCAGCATGTGGCTTCCAAGGAAGCCATGTAAGGACAAGAGAGAGTGGAGAGAACACATATGCTTCTTAACTAGGTTGGCCCAACAGGGTCACTTCTCTTCTGTTTATATTCCGTAGTCTCCTGGCCACAGTTAGGTGCTAAGAAAGACCGAGAAGTATAACATCTAGCTAGAAGACATTTCCCTAGACAGTACGGGATTAGAAGGCAGATCTTTATTGGACAAGGAGCCCAGCCAGAACCATACAGGCTGTCTTAGGTCTCTATAGCTCCCTTGCCCATAGGAGGTGCTTGATATATGCTTGCTAAATAAAAAAGAAAAAGAAAAAAAAGAATAAATATTGTGTACCAGGCCAAGGGTAAAGACAAGTAGAAGGTGTGAGCCAGAAGTTAGCGTGTGTTTTATGGTTACTGGATGGAATAGTTCACAGACTTGGGAATAATCAGTTTGGGGATTTATCCACGTTCTTTAACTAGGTCTGATCTAAAGGTCACAGATTAATCTACAGAGATAGTGATGAATACTTATGAACATATATATGCATCTTTCTTTCTGAGTATATTTTATCATTTAAGTGCTTTAAAAATAATCTATTTGCCCCAAGAACATTCTAGAAGGTACGTTTCTATTTTAGAAAAGAATTGTTCTCATTGTTAGACAAACATCCATTTGTTCTAATGATTAAAGAAGTGTTCTATTACTTTGGGAAAGACTCAGATTTTTAAGAGCCAGGGATAGAATCACATAATTTCTAAGGGAATGAAGTGTTTTGGGTTTTCCCCCCCATAGGAAAGATTCATTGGTACTGCTTTTGCTATTTTTTTCCTATCAAGAAGCAATAGATAGGCTCTCTATTCAAAAGTGTATAGTGTTACAAAGTGACAAGATATCAAATGCACAGGCTAAGGGAGACTATCTCTTAATGCAACATATTTTTTTGGAAGCTTCTAGCATCCATTAAATTGTGCAAGTGAACAAAATTGATGGCTGTTAAAAAAATTAAAGCATCAAGCTATGGTATGTTTACAGTCTGCAAGTGAAACAAAACACTTTGGATCTGAGCTTCTACTTCATTGTATGTGTGTGTTTACTCAGGAATTGTTATGCCTTATCACTTTCATCGTTCTTTTATCATAGCTGTGTGAAGAGTTACAGTGGGAGCAGTGTTCATGTTTTTACTAAAATACATTTTATTTTATGCTATGAAGCGGATTGCTAACGTTTGCTACTTTTATTATTATGGCTGCAGAACTCCCTCCACTCCAGTTAAGGTTGTATCAGTATTTCTATGAAAAAAAATGCATTTTATTTATGCATTTGTTTTTATTCTATGATTGCCTTAGCTAAGCAGAGGTGCATCTCAGAAGAACTTGTGCTAAGTTGAAAAACTGGACAAATAAAACCTAAGCACCAAACACTGACTATAAATTCCACCCTACAAATATTGCCTCGAAAATGAAGGTAAAGTTCAAAGAGGATTATTTCCACAGGAGCTGAAAAGAAGGGGCCTTTAAACTGTGACTTAACCACTCACGTTCTTGAGAGGGACAGTGATCTACTTCATTTTTCAAGAAATTGGGTGAACTGTTGGAAAGTACACTCTAGGTGAACACTTGGTGTGCAGGTCTTCACCTGGAAGCATTTGTAAAACTTGAGGGGATGGGGCATCTCGCTGTGTAATAGGTATACTTGGGATCGAGAACTTAGTTTGCTTTCTCTCCACTGTGGTTTCAAAGGTTTTCTGCTCTTTTAGGTTTGCTGGCATAAGGACCACTGTCAGTGCTTGGGAACATCACTGTAACTCATTTTCCCCATTTGGCACAGAGGGCTGTGGCTGTTGCCTGTTTCACATCTCCCCTCTGGCCACCCTGCTGGTAAAACGACCCGGAGATGTAATCCAACAAACAAACATTTTATAGTTTCAGATTTAAAATTAATTTGTCTTTGCCGAGCAGTAATCCACTGATGTGTAAATACGGACAGGCATGTGCCAGAGAAAAGTGAAAAATTGTGTTTGACATAACGGGCTGGGGAGCTTGCAAGTGTGAGGGTCACCAGGGAAAATGCGCTTGTGTTGCTTTGCTGGTATTTTCGCTCCTATCTTATTTTTCAGCCAAGTTCCTTCGTGTTTTTAGGCACAGGGATATGGATGAAAGTATGGAGTGCGCAAGGCTTTTCTGCCACACCAGTTCTTTAACTTTCTTTGGATTGAGAGTTGAGTAAGGAAGAATAGGAAAAAGGCAGAGAGCGCATCCTGGGATTGGGGTTCAGATGTCTCCTCCACTCTATGATCCTAAGTCACGAAGACTCTGGGTGCTGTGTTACCCCTACCGCACGCCAGATATCCACCATCAGTTATTTTGATGCCTACTTACCGTCTTAGCTAGCCCAGTATACCACATCCTATCAATTTCTTAGCAGTATAGGATACTGTTTTGCTGCTCTGACACGTTAGAAAATTGAGTAAAATTCTAAACCAGAGCTCCTTGGGATTTCCTAGAAGCAGTAACTCCAAAGCTAAGGCAGGCTATACGGTTAGAGATTTTCAAGTCCTCTGCCACATCTATGGTGCATATATTCATTTATCAAACATTTCTTGGCCACCAAAAAAATAAGACGACTGCTCAGTAAGAATATATATCTGATGTAAGGGCTTTTGAGAATCTGTGGTTATTTATAACTATTGTAGATCAAAGTCCCAAACAATAAACATTTCAGAGCATTAAGGGATAGTCTAATGACTGTGATCAAACACAACAGTCAGGCTGGGACACTTGCAACACAAATTTGATTGTTCTCTAAGGTATGAGGAAGTAATACAGCCCAAGGCCATTTAGGAAACCATTGCAGCAAATGCAGAGAGATAACTGAAGAAAGCATGGCAAAGCATGTAATGCC
Organism: Suricata suricatta; assembly: GCF_006229205.1. Lineage (NCBI taxonomy): Eukaryota > Metazoa > Chordata > Mammalia > Carnivora > Herpestidae > Suricata > Suricata suricatta. The sequence continues at coordinate 76,569,129 of NC_043701.1, read as the reverse complement.
GTGATTTACATAGGAGGACGAGGAAACAAATTCTGCTTGCGTTTTCAGCCCAACTCTCTGGGAGTTCCCCGCATCTCAGAAAACACATTGCATCTGAGATTTACTCTGCAGATTAGGAAGGGAAATTATGTACTGTGCCCCGAGGCTGTAAACCGAACGTTACAAATAGATGCATCTGGGCTGTGTTGGAAGAAGATGCACTCACAAGTGTCCAAGGAGACAGAGAGAAGCCCATCTGTGTATAAAAGCCAGAATTGGGCTGCTTTTGCTTTTGTTGTAAAAATCCATTCTGTTCAAATCCCAGCTAATGAAAATGTGCATCTGTAAATAAAATATAAATCAAAGGACTGTATTAATCCTGCAGCTGCTGTCCACTTAACTTTACTTATAAAAAATAACTCAATTTTCTGGTCTGAATGTTCTTACTATTTAGCAATGTGATGGCAATTTGAGGGGGACAAAGTACGTATTGAAATCTCTTTATGCGTAACAACCTTGGAAGTAAAAGTGGCTGTGCAGAAGCTGTGTGGTCATTTGTTTTTGTCACTGTGTGGATATTTGACGCCCAGAGTCTGACCCTAGAAATCTACTGCCTGGCTGTTTAAATTTCTGTTTTGTTTGCCCATGTTATTAATTAAATTGTTTCTTTAACCTAGGACTGGCACTGTGCGTGGGCCAACTGGGCATCATTCCATGTTTTATAACTGGAAAAGAATTAAAAAGAATAAAAACTGGCTCACATCATTCTCCCACTTGCATTGCATGGCGTTGAAAATGTTTGTCTTTTAAGTTGTTAGACTCTTCTTTTCTCTGGGAAGAGTCATATATTAGCTAGGATTATATAAAAGTTAATTCATTCCATCTATCATAATCCACAGTAACTGGAAATTAGGCAAGATCATGGAGAAAAAGAACAAATATATTTCGGTTCCGAAGAAGCAAGACAAAGATCTGGGAATGGTGGAGTCTTTAAAAGGTCGTGTCTCCTAGAGGGTTGGAAAGTTTTACAGATCCTGGCATATAGCCCATTGATAGGATTCTCAGGGGATGAGGGAGGGGGCGGGGATAGATGGAGGTTAAGAATAATTTTATCCTAGTAGAGAAGTACGCAGATAGGATGTCTGTCTGGTTAGAGCATGGTGAAAGTGACATTGGAGGTTTGTTTTCTGTAGGTCTGATTCTGCTTTTTGTTTTTTTGTTTTTACTCATTTGTTTTGTTTTTTAGATTCCACATGAGCAAAATCATATGAGATTTGTCTTTCTCAGTCTGACTTATTTCACTTAGCATGATACCTCTAAGTCCATCCATGTTGTTACAAATGGGGGGGAAAAGCATCTCATCCTTTTTGCTGGCTGCATAATATTCCATTGTGTGCATATCTGTGTGTGTGAGACACACAGATGTATATTAATATATATTTATGTATATATATCACATCATTTTTCTCCATTCATCTATTGGTGGACAATTGAATTGCTTCTATATCTTGGCTGTTGTAAGTAAGACTGTAATAAATATAAGGCACACATATCTCTTCAAATTAGTGTTTTCATTTTCTTATGTAAATACCCAGTAGTGGAATTATTGGGTCATATGCTATTTATATTTTTAATTTTTTGAGGGACATCCACACTGTTTTCCACAGCAGTTATGCCAGTTTGCATTCCCACCAACAGTGGGTTCCTTTTTCTCCACATCCTTACCAACACTTGTTATTTCTTGTCTTTTTGGTTAGGTGACAGACAGTGACTGGTGGCTACACTTGTGGTGAGCATAGCATAGCATATACAAAAGTTGAATCACTGTGTTGTGTACCTGAAACTAAGGTAACACTGTGTGTCAATGATACTCAAATAAAATTTTTTAAAAAGTGACATTGAAGGAACAGCTTTAAAAATAAAGCATTTCTCAAACCAAGAGCAGAATTTCCAGCATATAACTAAATAGATTGTAGCCTTCAAATACCAACAAAAGTAAATGAACTGTACACTTACTAATTTTTGATTGTTTGGATTTTGGCAATTTATTTGTATACTAATCTTACCTTGTATTAATAATCCTGATTCTCTTAATAGAAAGGATTCTGCCTCTTAACTTTCAGAGACAGATCCCAGGGATAAATATTAACTCAATCTTCAAATTTTTCATGAGATATTCTTATTTACCCATATTTGGCTTTGAGTCATCCTGATCAAAATGTATCAAAGAGGAAAGCTTGAAGCTCAGTAAAGAGTTCATGTCAATGGAACAATATTTTCATTTTCTTATCTTTTAAATTTTTCAAAATAGTCAACCTCTTATTGAAATGGCTCTCATACCAGGGAATTCTTGTGGTTTGCAATCCCCATGGCTAGAAGAGTTTGTTCTGGTGAAATTTGGTGGTCGTTAGAGAAGAATCACAGGTTTTTCTTAGCATCTCTTTTCTTAATTTCTTTACTTAAAATTTTCAATTTACCTACACATTTTTGGAAAGAAAGTACATTCACTTCCCTCTGCAAAATTGCTGCCTTATTCCTTGATATCTCATTTTTCATAGTGGCCACAGCTGAAATATTTTTTCTTTTGTCTTAAGCCTGATTGTGCCCACTAGGCCCATTGTTTCCTGAAACAGAGATTGATGGCAATATTTTGCGTTCACCTGGCTGTTCCTACCAATCTTTACCAATCCATTTTCATTTTGATGCTTTTCATGAAAGGCAAGCAGAGGAAATCAAATAAACTTGCATAATTCTGTTTTGAAATTCAGCTGATTACTCTCAGTTTGAAGGGTGGTAACTAGACCACAGAAAGCAGCTGGATAAGACCCAGGGTTGGCTAGACGCTGGTGGATCTTAAGATGTTTAATCCTTTCTGATGTGATCTCCTAGCTTTTATTTAATAATGGTAATTAAATTTTAGATAAGTACTTTGAATGGTTGGTTTTACTGTTTTTCCTCATAAGAAAAAAATTTGGTGTAAAATGGATTTGTGACTAATTGTATTATTTTCTTTTCAAAGATGGGAAAAATGGTCTCATGTAAACACACTTTCCCCCATCATGTTACCCTACAAAAATGCTGCTGTTGGTGGGTCTCTGTAGTTGACTTATGCATTGAGTACAGAAATTGTGCTGAGCTTTTTATGAGTAAGCAGCCTGATCCCTGTTGATCATCTCAGTGTTTACATTTTCTCCTAATTAAAAGGTTCATTATATACCCACTTTTATACGTTGTGCATTGAGAACTTGGAACACAGGGCTGTTTTCAGAGTCCTTGGAAAACAGAGCCTGGTGCAAAGCTCAGGTGCTAATGCTGGTAATCTAATCGCAGGGCAGTAGATGACAAAAAAAGAGAAGTCAGGTAAAGAAGGAGGAAAGCAAATACAGGTGATGTGTTAGTGAGCTATCCTTTGGTCTCCAGAGGGACACAGGTGGTCTTCTAGCCACGTAAGAGGTCTCCTGTTAGGATGTTCAAATGGTCTGCTCTAGTAGAGCAAATTATAGTAAAGCAAACTTATATACTGGTTCCCTCCTATCTCTGGTCTCTCCCTGGTTAAAGTAATATTTATGGGAAGCTGACAGAGATATATTTTTGGATTTGTTATGAGATTGTGTAGCTAGGGAATTGAGATCCTATGTCATATAGTTGGGTATTTCATCCAAGTCAGGAAGTGGTGAGAAGGGACAGAGATTACAGGCTCTGACAGCTGCAGGGAGCTGAGTCACAGCTCTGGGTCTTAGAGTTGATCTAGGAGGTAGTGGTGGTGGAACCCAGAAGTGGGGTGAGATTCAGAGAATCTGAGGCCATGCATCTGACATATTTAATAGGGGTGTGTTCTATCCTTATGAAGTGTTCTCTGCTATATACCCTATAAAAAGTATTATTTCCTTCCACCACTGCTTACTTTGTATATTCATGTTTTTCTCAGCTTTCTTATTTACTTATTTATTTTTAAGTGTGTGTGTGTGTGTGTGTGTGTGCGTGTGTGTGTGCGCGTGTGTGTTTATTTTTCTAGGGTGGGATAACACGTCCTTTCCTTCTTCTGGTCTTGCAGATACTAAGAGTGCACTATGCCACAGCATGAAGAAAGCCACTGCTTGATTTAGAGAGTACCAAGTTAAAAGATACTATTCAATAATGCACAATGTAATTTCTATTTTTAATTTACATCAATTAGCATATAGTGCAACAATGATTTTAGGAGTAGATTCCTTAATGCCCCTTACCCACTTAGCCCATCCTCCCTCCCAAGGTCCCTCCAGTAACCCTCTGTTTGTTTTCTATATTCAAGAGTCTCTTATGTTTGTCTCCCTCCCTGATTTTTCATTATTTTCACTTCCCTTCCCTTATAATCATCTGTTCTGTGTCTTAAAGTCCTCATATGAGTGAAGTCCCATGATATTTATCTTTCTCTGACTAATTTTGCTTAGCATAATACCATTCAATTCCATCCATGTAGTTGCAAATGGCAACTAAAATAAAGATTTTATTCTTTTTGATTGCTGAGTAATACTCTATTGTGCATATATATATACCACATCTTCTTTATCCATTTATCCATTGATGGACATTTGCACAATGCAATTTCTAACCTTTCAGTGAAGATATAGATAATTGTGTTAGACTGATTTATAATCTGGCATCAACAACTTGATCATTCACAGTTACTACAAGTGCCTTGAGATCCTCTAAACAAAAGAGTTAGAAAAATTATGAACAATATA
>NC_043701.1:76563239-76564326 GCF_006229205.1 Suricata suricatta | reverse complement strand
AGACAGACAGACAGACAGAGCATGAGTGAGGGAGAGGCAGAGAAAGAGGGAGACATGGAATGTGAGGCAGGCCCTGAGCTGTCAGTGCAGAGCCAGACTTGGGGCTCAAACTAATGAACAGTAAGATCATGACTTGAGCCGAAGTCAGCGCTTAACCAACTCAACCACCCAGGCGCCCCTCCACCTGCATCTTGTAATCCTCCTTTGTCCTACCCTTTCTACACTACTTATCTGCTTCTTAGAGTCGCCATTACAAAATAACACAAACAGGGTGGCTTACAACCAGGGAGATTGTTCTGTCACGCTTCTGGAGGTTAGAAGTCCAAACTCCAGGTGTCACCAGGGTGATGCTTCCTCTGAGACACTGAGTAGGGCACTTCCTCACCTTGTTCCAGCTTCTGGTGGCGGCCAGGACTCTTGGCATTCCTGGTATGTGGTTGCATCACACCAATCTCTGCACTTGTCATTACTGCAGGTTCTCCTCCTTCGATTAGCACACACCAGTCGTACTGGATTTAGGACCCACCCTAATGACATCACTTCAACTTGATTATATTCACAAGGACCCCATTTCCAAATAATATAACATTCTAGGTACCAGGGGTCAGAACTCCAACATATCTTTTCTGGAGAACACAATTCAACCGGTACCATTACCCAACTCAAAGTAGGATTAAACTTTCAATCTCAAAAGCCCATCTCTTTTCACGTTTCTTATCAAAATGCTTGTGCTATGAATTTCCTTCCTTCTATCTCCTCTGCAGCAGTCCCCACATTTTGTTAATGCTTTGAGATCTTCTAAAAAATAGTAACCTCCACAAAATCTATCAGAAAAGAATTTGCCTGTTAATCAGGTTTTGTTTTTTTTTCCAGTGCTTATTTCTTCAGCACCCAGAACAGTTCCTGGTGCTTAAAAGGTCCCACAGGGGCTCCTGGGTGGCTCAGTCAGTTAAGTGTCTGATTTGAGCTCAGAACAAGATCTTGAGGGTCCAGAGTTCAAGCTCAGCGCTGGGCTTTGTGCTGACAGCTCAGAGCCTGAAGCCTGCTTCAGCTTCTGTGTCTCCTCTCTCTGTCCCTCCCCTGCTCA
>NC_043701.1:76562055-76563139 GCF_006229205.1 Suricata suricatta | reverse complement strand
TGAGCAGGGGAGGGACAGAGAGAGGAGACACAGAAGCTGAAGCAGGCTTCAGGCTCTGAGCTGTCAGCACAAAGCCCAGCGCTGAGCTTGAACTCGGGACCCTCAAGATCTTGTTCTGAGCTCAAATCAGACACTTAACTGACTGAGCCACCCAGGAGCCCCTATGGGACCTTTTAAGCACCAGGAACTGTTCTGGGTGCTGAAGAAATAAGCACTGGAAAAAAATAAACCTGATTAACAGGCAAATTCTTTTCTGATAGATTTTGTGGAGGTTACTATTTTTTAGAAGATCTCAAAGCATTAACAAAATGTGGGGACTGCTGCAGAGGAGATAGAAGGAAGGAAATTCATAGCACAAGCATTTTGATAAGAAACGTGAAAAGAGATGGGCTTTTGAGATTGAAAGTTTAATCCTACTTTGAGTTGGGTAATGGTACCGGTCAAATTGTGTTCTCCAGAAAAGAGATGTTGGAGTTCTAACCCCTGGTACCTAGAATGTTATATTATTTGGAAATGGGGTCCTTGTGAATATAATCAAGTTGAAGTGAGGTCATTAGCGTGGGTCCTAAATCCAGTACGACTGGTGTGTGCTAATCGAAGGAGGAGAACCTGCAGTGATGACAAGTGCAGAGATTGGTGTGATGCAACCACATACCAGGAATGCCAAGAGTCCTGGCCGCCACCAGAAGCTGGAACAAGGTGAGGAAGTGCCCTACTCAGTGTCTCAGAGGAAGCATCACCCTGGTGACACCTGGAGTTTGGACTTCTAACCTCCAGAAGCGTGACAGAACAATCTCCCTGGTTGTAAGCCACCCTGTTTGTGTTATTTTGTAATGGCGACTCTAAGAAGCAGATAAGTAGTGTAGAAAGGGTAGGACAAAGGAGGATTACAAGATGCAGGTGGAGGGGCACCTGGGTGGCTGAGTTGGTTAAGCGCTGACTTCGGCTCAAGTCATGATCTTACTGTTCATTAGTTTGAGCCCCAAGTCTGGCTCTGCACTGACAGCTCAGGGCCTGCCTCACATTCCATGTCTCCCTCTTTCTCTGCCTCTCCCTCACTCATGCTCTGTCTGTCTGTCTGTCT
>NC_043701.1:76537745-76561955 GCF_006229205.1 Suricata suricatta | reverse complement strand
ACACAGTTCTGGAGGCTAGAAGTCCAAGATCGAGGTGTTGGCAGAGTTGGTTTCTTCTGAGGTCTTTGTCCTTGGCCTACAGATGGCTGCCTTCTCGCTGGGTCCTCACCTGATCTTTTTGTATGCTCGTGTCTGTGTCTAAGTTTTCTCATCTTAGAAGAACACCATTCAGGTTGGATTAGGTCTCCCCAGATGAGCCTATTTCACCTTAGTCACCTCTGTAGGCCCCATCTCTAAATAGAGGCATATTCTGAGGTGCTGGGGGTACCTCAGAACTTTAATATATGAACATTGGCATGACACAACTCAGCCCCTAACAGGTAAGGTGGAACATGTTTGCACATCCGGGCTCTGTGTGAGAACTGGACAGCAGATTCCCCACATTTCCTCAGAGGCAGCCCACCTTGCCTAGACCCATGGACTGCAGTGGCTGTTTTAGACGGCAAGTGGTGAAGCTTTCACTTTGTAGGCAACTTCCTTGGTGCTCACTTAACAAACGAAACCCCTGTCATTGCCTAAGACTTGCTCAGTCTTTATATAATGTATCCCACATGTAAATCTCCCCTTAGTCACCTTTAGGGCCCATGTAAAACTAGGAAAAGGAGGCCTCATGGGAAGGTAATGGGCTGAAGTCCTCTATACTATGAGGGAGGCTAATAAACCAGCTTAGGACCCATGATATGGGGCAATCATTAATGACATCCCAATTACTAGTATTCAGTGTAGTCCATTTATGAAAATTTATACCAGTAAGTATATAAATACTCCTGAGCCAGCCTGTTCAAGATAATGAAAATGTGTAGAATATGTTCAATTAAAGGAGAAATTCAACTGTAGTCAACAAGGAGCATAAGGGATTAGAAACACAGTTAAGGATGTGGAAAGCATGGAGTACTAACTCATTTATCAACAATGCAATTTTGCTTATTTCCTGAAAACATGACCTTGGTGTGTTTTTATAAGAAATGGCTAGCAAATCTCGCTTCTTAGGAGTTTGGGGCGGGAGAGGGTATAGAAATGGGTGCTTCATTCAGCCTTGAAATGCAAAGCTGGGAGCCATGGCCAACAACAGTGCTGGGACTATTTGGATGATGTCACTGACAGATGGAAGTTAGTAGAGTCTGACAGTGTATACTGTGTCTGGCCAAGGCCTTCAAGTCTGCATGTGATTGGCCTAAGAGTGTACAAGATCTGGACGTCCTGGCTGCTGTGAACTGTGGGGAAATCTCAGTAGTTACTAGTAGGATGCCAAGCTGCCCCATTGGAGGAGTGGAGAGGGAGGTAAACCTGCAGGAACAAAAAGCAGTCTTCATTCTGTATTCAGTAAGATTTTTCACCTTTTCACATTGCTTCCTTATGTTTCCCTTGTTAGCATAAAATAATTCCTAAAATGCTCATTGTTGAATGTAGTATAATTGGCTATGAGTGAGATGGAAGCTTTAGATTTGCAGTCAACTCCTGACATTCACCAGGATGTTGTAGGGCTCACTGAAAAATTCAAATTCTCAACTAATAATATAGCTATGAAATATGTTGACAAGGAAAAGACTAAATAGCTGTGTTGAGAGGCATCTACTTCTGGGCTTACTCTTTATCATATCTCAAAACGTACATAATCACCTGCAGACTTGTTAAAAAGTCGTTTCACTGACCCCACATCAGATCTATGGAATCAGGATTTTTGCATTTTTTTCAAATACTTTGAGCGATTCTTAGGTACTCTACAAATTGAGAAGTACTATACACATTATTCAAATTCACATCTGAGCAAAATGATGAGTTATGACAACGCATGAACCTTCTTGAGCTTGTTCTGAAGCAGATGCAGTTATGAATATAATATATGAAAATGCTCAGATTCTAGTGACTGTTATTTCTGTCGGCAAGAGATGCAGCTGAGAAGACTTGGGGCTATTTCTTCTTATTTGCCCATTTGCTCTCCATTCTCTTTCTTTATCTGTTTACCGGCAAACAACAAACATGAACCATAAAAGAAATAGGAAACAACCAAAAGACACTTTTAAAACAGTTCATTTTTGGGGGGGAATAGAGCAAGCTGAATGTTGTGAGAACTTTCTAGGACTTTAAAAAAATCTCAGGTGAACAGAGTTTGTTCTTTTATTAATCATCACAGTTTTTGGTGACATATTAACAACGCTAGTCCATGTGTGACCTCTCCCCCCCCACCTGAAAAGCACTACTACTGGAAGAACTAGAAGCTTATCAATAACTTATGTATTTACTCCCCATGCCTCTCCTGCTCCCTTAGACATCTGTACCACCCCAAATGTCGTCATCCCTTTCTTATTGTTTGAAAAGTATTTACCTCATATATGTCAAATAATATATTGTGCAGTTTGCTTTGTTTTTAACCTAACAAAAGACTTTATGATCTTACAACTTTTGTTGTTTTCTGGGATATGCCATTTCACCCTCACTGTTATTCATTCATGTAGTTGCTTATAGATGTAGTTTTTTCTAATTCCCAATTTTTTAAATTTTATTTAAAAAACATTTAGAAAGAGAAAGGGGCAGGGAGAGAGGGAGACACAACCAAACCTGAAGCAGACACCAGGCTCCAAGCTGTCAGCACAGAGCCTGACACAGGACCTGAACTCTCAAACTGTGAGATCATGACTTGAGCTGAAGTCAGGCGCTTAACCGATGGAGCCATCCAGGTGCCCCTCTAATTCTCACTTTACATAACACTATATTATGATACAATCTCAGTTTATTTGTATACTGATGAGTATTTTATAAGTTTTCCAATATTTTCGTGGTATGAGTATTATGTCCATGCATATTAGTTTATGTTTCTCATGTGAAAATTCCTGTTGGTAAAGCCTCAGAGCACAATTACTGGGCTACTGAGTAGTATGGTTATATGCACCTTTATAAGAGAGTGCCAGGGGTCCCAAGTGGCTCAGTTGGTTGAGCATCTGACTTCGGTTCAGGTTGTGATCCCAGGGTCACTGGATCAAGTCCTGTATTGCTCTCTGTGCTGACTATGGAGCCTACTTAAGATTTTTTCCCTCTCTCCCTTACCCCTCCTTTTAGCCTCTCTCTTTCTCTAGAAAAAAATAAAAAGTTAAAAAAAAGTGACAAATTTTCTTTCAAAGTTGATAGAACACTGGAAATGTAAACAAATCACAGCAATTTCCAGTGCCTCCAACATTTCATATTGTCACATTTGTGTTTTTTCAAATAGGTTTAAAATGGTATGTCATTATGTTTCTGATTTGCATTTTCTGAGTTACCAGTGTTACTGAGAATTTCTTCCTATGCTTGTTCTGAATAGATGTTTCATATTCTATAAAACACCTATTTATATCTTTTGCCTATATATTTTATATTCTTTATTGGTTTCTAGAAATTCTTTATATATTTTAATACCAATCCTTTATTAGTTTTACATGCTGTTAATATTTTCTCCAAGTTTTAGATTGAATTTTCACTTTTATTAAGGTATCCTTTTTCTCCCCTACAATTTGGGAATTTTCTGTCTTTCAAAAGCTATTCTTCCATATCTCAATGGCAGAAAGTTATTAACTTCTATTTTCTTCTAGTTTTAAAATTTTGCTTTAAACATTACTGGGAGCTGACTTTGGTGTTTGTGGTGAGGCCAAGAGCTCCTTTTAGTTGTTTTCATGTGGATAACCAAAAATTTTTAGCTCCTTTTGTTACATCGTCCCTCCTTTCTCCACTGGGTGACCAGGTCACCTCTACTGCCTATCGAAGTTCCATATGTGGTATGGGCTTATTTCTGGGTTCTGGTCAGTTTTTCCTTCCTCGTGTTAATATGAAATTGCCTTTTTGGTAGAGAATTATAATGGGTCTATGTATCTTGTAGGGCAAATCTCCTTCCTTCTCTTCTGAGGTATAATTCTTAGGTCTTTGTTCTTCTATAGACATTTTAGAATCAGTTTTTCTAATTCTATAAAAAGCCCCATTGACATTTTGATTGGAGATGCATTAAACTGATAAGTCGGTTTGGGGAGAACTGACATTTTCATGATGTGAACACTTCCCATCCATAAGCATGGAATAGATCTCCATTTATTTAGGTCTACTTCAGTGCATTTTATATATTTTATAGTTTTTTTTGGTTCTATTTGAAATGTTGTCTTAAAAACATTTTCTACTTCTTTGCTATAATCCTGGATAGATGATGTTGGGTACTTCTCAGGGTATCACATACAGAGATTTCACATACCTGTCTGTCCCTCATAGGTGGTGATAATTTTGATAACTTGATTTATCCACACTATAATTATACTTCTCTAATCTTTGCAATAATAATCTGTTAACACCATGCAAATATTCTATTCCTTATCAGCTGTTGGTTTCAGTCTCATATTCAGCTTATTTTGTTCAAGGCTTAATATAGAACTACATTACTGGGCCTGCGACACCTCTGGGTGACTTTGCCCTCTCCTGATCTGCTGGCTCAGTCTGGCTATGTGCGGCCTTGGCCCCCATTTACTCAGATACCCAGCAGCTCAGGTACCAGCTCTCCACCTCTACCAGCTGCCCCTACATATTTCTATCCATGGCTCTGGGAATTCTTCTTAGGCTCCAGACTCCTGTATTTCCCTATTCTCACCATTTGCTGTTTGAAACTCAGGTCTGGAGAGTCTGTCTGTTTTGTTTTTGGGGGGGAGAGTGCATGTGCCTGAGGACAAGAGTGCCACACACCTGAGACCTGGTGGTAGCAGGTCAGGAGGTTCTCTCTCAGAGCTTCTTGACCTTGGAAGGCAATGACCTCTGGTGCAATTAGAGTATAATTTATCATTTGATAAAAACATTTTTCTCACTATTACGTTAACTCATGCCTATCTGATAACATATTTGAAGCACTGAGCATTTATTTGTTTGTTTTTAATTCTTAATGTTTATTTATTCTTGAGAGACAGAGCAGGAGTGGGGGAGGGGCAGAGAGAGAGGGAGACCCAGAATCGGAAGCAGGCTCCAGGCTCTGAGCTGTCAGCATGGAGCCCAACGTGGACCTCACACTCGTAAGTGGTGAGATCATGACCTGAGCCGAAGTCAGATGCCCTACTGAGTGAGCCACCGAGGCACCCCGGAAGCACTCAGCATTTAAAAATCAAAACCAAAATTAGGCAATTTGTTTCTTCCGTTGACAGATCTAGTGTATTAGGGAAATCAAGATATTTTTAAAATATCTTAGAATGTTTTAAAATTGAGGTTACCCATGACATTCCTTGAAACCTATGAAAGGCAGAAAACTAAATTGTTAGAGAATCTCTAGATTTGACTCAGGATGATAATATCTAGATGCTTTTAAAAAGTTTCGAAATGCCTTGATACCATAACTTGAAATATATTCTAAAGTGAATTGTTATTTTTTTTTTGTAATTTTAAGGGGACTTCCTTTTAGGAAAGTTACTTTTTTATAAGCTCTATGAATAAAAGAAATAGAAAGCAGTTTTATAGGATTTTAAATTGTTGAACACATTAAGATAAATGTTAGACATTTTCCCCCTCTCTTTTATTAAGGAGACAGCCATATTCCAATTTCTTTCACTTATTTTATAATAGCATGGACTGATTTGAAAGATTTCAGGTTGAAAATCCATAGGTAGTGAGCAGAAAATACCATGCGGATGATTTGAATTGCTAGAGGCTGACATTCTATACTGTTTAGAAACACATCACCCAAATGAATGTCAAAGTAGCCATAGGTTGTTTTCTTGAGGTGAGAGAGGGGAGGCTGAGTTATTATTAAAAGGACTTGATTCCCTACATAAATTTAATGATGCACTAATTTTTAAAGTGCTTTTTTAAATTAAAAAGTTTTTTAAATGTTTTATTTATTTTTGTGTGAGAGAGAGGGGGAGAGAGAGAGAGAGACAGCATGAGCAGGTCAGAGAGAAAGGGAGACACAGAATCTGAATACAGGTTCCAGGCTCTGAGCTGTCAGCACAGAGCCTGAGGCTCTGCTCGAACCCTTGAACTGCGAGATCATGACCTGAGCCAAAGCCGGACACTCAACCGACTGAGCCACCCAGGTGCCCCAAAGTGCTTTTTGATTCTTGAAACTCTTACGCAACTGTTAAGAAACACTCAACTGAATAGCAATAACTTTTGTACTTTAAAAACTACTTTGAGATAGGACAAATAGGTTTGTACCCCACTCTTCCCTCCTCCACACAGAGACAGAAATCCGAGGCCTCTGGCTGCTAAAACTTTCTTTTCCAAATCTGGATTTATATAACAATATTGTCAGAACACTTTGCAATTGTATGATGATTTCGTTATCTTTTGGGAACTGCATTGTTTCGTAAGGCTGCTCTAAGAAACTTCTGTCTTGAAATAATAGTGATGTCGTCTTTCTTGGTTTTGGAGACCAGAAGTCTGAAACCAAATTGTCCATAGGACTGTTCTCCCTCTGAACACTCTAGGGGAGAATCTTGTTTTTTCCAGCTTTTGGTGGCTGTGGTCCTCCCTCGGCGTTCTCTGACTTGAGCCCGCATCACTTTAATCTCTGCCTCCTTGATCATATTGCCTCTCCTCTTCGTGTGGCTTCTCCTCTGTGCTTCTGAGTCAAAACTTCTGCCTTTTTCTTATAAGGATACATATGATTGCTTTTATGATACACTTGCATAACCTGGAATAATCTCCTTTTCTCAAGAGTGTTAATTATATTTTCTGCCACATAAGGAACTATTCATGGGCTTTGGGGGTTAGGATGTAAACCTATCATTTTGGAGACCACAGTTTAGCTGACTACATTCTATTCCTCTGGTTCTTTCCTGAATCATGTTCATCCCATCTGCAAAAATACATTCACTGCATCTCAAGATCCTTAAAATCTCTCAATGTATTTCAGCATTCACTCTACATCCAAAAACCTCATTTAACCATCATTGCTAAAAATGTCCTCGTCTAATAATCTAAAGTCATCTAAATAACATGTAGGGGAGACTCTAGGTGTAAGCCACCTTGCAGCAACATTCCTTTCCATCTGTAGATCTGTGAGGCTAGAAGACATGGGACAGACATGGGGCATCAGCCACAGATAGTCCCATTCCAAAAGGAAGCTTATAAAAGGGATAAAGGGGTCTCTGAGAGTTGAGTAGAGTGGGCTAAATGGTGGTCCCCAAAAAGATATGTTCATGTTCTAGTTTCCAGATCCTGTGAACATTACCTTATATAGTAAAAGAACTGGTTAAATTAAGGGCCTTGAGAGAAGGAACTATCTGGATTATTAGCTCAGTGGACTCTGAACGTAATCATGTGTGTTCTTGTAAGAGAAAAGCAGAGATTTTCACAGACACATAAAGGGGAAGAGGCAGTGTGGCCCCAGGGGCGGGGATTGATGTGATGTGGGCACAAGGCAAGGAATGCCAAAGAATGTCCGCAGCCGCTAGAAGCTGGAAGAGGCAAAGAATGATTCTCCCTGTAGCACGGACCTGCTGGTGTCTTGATTCGAGACCTCTGCATCATCCAGATCTGTGAGAGAATTTCTATTGTTTTAAGCCCCCAAGTTTGTTATAATTTATTACAGCAGCCACAGGAAATGAGTACAGGGACATCTGAAGTTTTCATAGCTGCTTTCTTGCTCAAGATTGAATTATTTCTCCTTTATGCAATATAAATAATTTTGACCAATAAAATTTTCAGCATTAACGTTTACTTCCCAAACATTCATCACTGACAGGCTATAGCAAGAAAAACAATTTAACGTAAGCCCTGACTCCCATGCGTTTTCTGCCATTGTCAACACAGGGGAGGGGATGTTAGTTTGTTGAAAAATTAAACAGTCACATATTATTGAAGTTCCAGTGTCAAATTTGGCTTCCTTTGTTGTGTGTAGACAAATTTCAGGACAGAAAAAATTCACATAGTGTATCATACAGGGTCCAGTGAGGAAAGCAGACACTAGTTATTTTCACAGAGATTATTTAACATAAAGATATAAACAAGTAGGTGTTGGAGGGCTGAGGAGGAAAAAGGAAACCGTGAGGCCACGCAGAAACCATAACTGAAGGGAACTGCTGTCCCCCCTAAGGGTCCGGGGCAAAGGGAGACAGTTAAGGTTATTAGAACAGAGAAGCTCAGAGGAGGGACTCCAAGTGTCCTGTCCTGGTATCTTTCCGGTGAGGTAGGTGGTTGGTTCTTGGAGTGTGGGGAAGAGAGGAACTGGAGTTGCGGCTTCTGCGAAGACATGTTAACCTGTATGACCCCTGCAGAGGGGTGAGCGTCCTCTCTCCGCCTCTCTTCTCTCTCCAGCACCCGGGACCGAGTGGCTCAGCTGGCGGGGGTGAGGGCAGCTGGCAGTCCCGGCCCCAGTTCTGCAAGCTGAGTGTAGACGGGGTGGTTTGGATCTGAGATGCGCGGCCTAATCACCTTCTCAGACATGAACACATTATATACAAATGGAGACGAATGAGGTGACCTGTCATTTTAACTATAAAACATTAGTCTTGTTTTCTTTCCTAAGCTCCAAAGCACCGTTTATTTCATTTGGAGTGAGCGCAAGGCAGGCTGGCGGGACATGGCTGCTGCCTGGTGACTGAGAGGGGGGTGGACAGTCAGCCACTGCCCCTGTGACTCCGTGCTCTTTCAGTTGAGGGAGAGCAGTAACGTTTCCAGAAATGAGGTGTTGGCTTTCCTGGGGCCTTCAGGGCCGCCTGGGGGCGGGAGGGGGGTGAAGTGGATGGAGGGAGGCTATGAAGTTCTAAAGATGCGGTGGTGACTGTATTAAAGGAAGATGCTTTTGCACAGAATAGCAGGCGCTTAGTCTTGGGAATCATTTAGAACTGCTGCCAAGTGTTCCACTTAGTCTTAAAAATGGATGCAATTTGAGAAAATTAGGCTCCCAGCAAGCTCTTTTACTGGAACCAGAGGGCAGTTTGATATTTTTCAGTTATGTTTCATCTTACAAGGGGACTTGTAGTAAAAGAGGTTTGCTGTTGACATGTGTGAGGACAGGTCCTTTCTTGCCTTCCCACACTGCCCTTAACTGTTGTACAGAGCTCCCACATGCCAGCACTCAGCGTGTGCTCTCAGAACATTCTTTTTGTGTTAATTGGGTTTCTTGACCTGGGCATTTGCCTCTTGCCCCAAGTACATTTAGTTAGAAAGGGGCAGGGCTGTGGCACCACTGATGTTCCCTGTCACCTCTCTAAGGGAGACTTGTGGGGGCATTCAGGCTCCTTTGTGACCTTTCAAGTCACCTGGGGAGGCTGATTCCCAATACCTGCTGAGGTGTACTGGAAGGTATGGATCTATGGCTATATGTTAGCTACCCTTAGCATCATTTTCTCCAAAGGTACTCTCTGTTATCAAGCTATTCAGGACCTCCCCACACACACCTGCCTGCTTTTCCCTGAGAATTGGTGCTTTCTGCCATGGTTTTATCTTCCTTAAAAGTTGATTTTAAAAAATGTAAGTTTTCTAGAAAATGTATACCCATGATGCCCAAATGAATACCCTCCTCCCCCTGCTTAGATTTTGCCACTCTTCTCTGAGCCACATGGCTACCCCTCCTCCAGATTCCTGGAGCAGGTACCTACCTTGCTCTGTCCATCTGTTTTATTATTGAATTCTCAGGAAAGGAAGGGAGTGGCATAGACGGGAAAGGAAGAATAAATAGAAGGAGGAAGAAAAGTTGAATCAGGAAAAATTTTTAAAAAGTTTGTCTATTTTGAGAGAGCAAGAGGGGGAGGGGAAGGAAGAGGAGGGAAAAAGTCTTAAACAGGCTCCATGCTGACAGTGTGGAGCCCAACATGGGGCTTGATCTCACAAACTGAGATCATGACCTGCGTCAAAATCAGGAGTGGACACTCAACTGACTGAGTCACCCAGGAGCCCCAGGAAAATTTTAATACATGTTCACTGAGGGTTTTTTTTTCTTTTAAAGAGTTTAAAAGGGTAGGGCTAGAGGTGGGAGTAGGGAGACAAAGAGCTCAGATGGAAAGAAAAAAGTAGAGGAGCAGTAGGTATCAAAGACCTCCATCGTAGGGAGCAGAGAAAAGAATAAAAACAACTCACTGCCGAACTTTCATCAGCTGTGCTCCACCCAGTGGCTTGTTGATCTAGGGGCAAGTCCCTCTGAACGGAGGGCAGAGGACTCAGATCTCAGATGGGTCCAGTGATGCCTCCCACACTCCCCTGGTGAATTTGCTTCCTCACTCAGGCCCTGCTGATGCACTTGTCTCTGATACTTCACTAAGAGAAACAGAGTCATCACACTGGAACTTTCGAATAACCACATCACCAACTCTATCCACTCGCTTTCATTATTTGTACTGTGCTTTTGGCTTTACTGTCACACAGAGTGTCCATGCTCCTACCAAAGTCAAGCACACCAGCCCCTTTGTGCCCCGGCTGATCCCATTTCTTTCTATCCTCTCAAATCTTTGCTTCTACAGTTCTTCCATCTTTCTTTGACATCATCCATTCATTTAACTCAACTCAATTCCCATCAGGATTCTACCTTAAAGACGACACAAAGCATTCCCTCCAAATGCCTCATAGAGGCATTCTTATATTTCTGCTTATATCTAAGGCATGCTCAGCTCAGGGATAATGCTGTCTTCAGAGACACCATTTTTGTGACAAGATGCAAGGTGTGCTGCAAATGTTCCTATTAATTGTGGATGTGTTATAACTTGTAATAAGATAATGTAATGTTAGACAAAGTAATGTTAGACCATTAGAATGGGGTTAGTGACCTTCATGATGTCACTCATTCACCTGCAAGTGTTCTGATATACTTTCTGTAGTGGGAAATAAGTGAAGTGAAGGCTTTCTCATTAAGAATAGGGTAGGTGTCCTGCACAGGAGCAACTGTTATGAAGAAAAAATAATGGTTCTCCTAAGCATTTAATGGTTTCTCTAGCTTCTCATTTGGTGTAGAAAATTCCTTTTTTCACCAAGCAGATAGTTTCAGAATTTTATTTTCTACAAGAAGACTAATTTGCTTTTTTAAAAATGTGAGGTCATTGGATAAATACTGAAAAAAATTTAAAAAAATGAATCTTGTACCTTGTTTACTTAAAATAATGTAGCGATTAAGAAGGACTTCAAGTCAAACTGTGAACTGGAAAACAATAGCTGGAACTTAAACCAATTAAACTGTCATTTTCTTAGTTACAAATCATTGTAATTAAAAAGTAAGCAAACTGAAAGACAAAAATAAATCAGAAATCAGCTTTAAGTTTTCTAAAACAACTATAGCAGACTGTTGAAATATTCTGTCCTCAACTAGGATTTCATTCAGTATGAGTCCTAGGTTAGAACAGGTGTCTTTTTTAAAGTTTTTTTTTTTTTTATAACCAGTGCCTTAACAGTGACACAAACTCAGATGTTTGAAGTGTTAGACAAGCACAGGACAAGCTGAAGTTCCTGGATGACATCACTTGTTAGTAAACTCCTTGAGGACCAGGGATGAGCCAGCGTTGGGCACTTAATACATGCTCAATAAATGCCTGCTAACGTGTAGCAAGATTCTAGAACAGAGCGTCGTGACACTGAGGCTTTTCTTTCCAGGAAGCAATTTATTCCTCCCAGCACCGCTCATTTGGGTTCATACCCGAAGAACGGAGCCGTGAATGCCATGTGGCATAGTTTTTTTTAATATATTTTTTACTTCTTTGTCTCTTACATATGTTAACACACAAACATGTAGTCTGATTAAGTGGTCTCATGGTACAAGGTCGTGAGGGATGTTGTCCTGTAGGGGTATAGTCAGGTTGCCCTGAGGGCTTTTTTGGGTTGTTTTGTTGTTGTTGTTTTCTTTCCTTCTGGAGGGGCCCCTGCTACAAACTGAGTCAATAATCTAGTCTGCTGTAGCTGGCCGGATTTATAATCACCTCTCAGCTGTACTGAAAATGTAAAATTCATAAGATAAGAATTAGGTTAGCCTTTATGTAGCTTTTAAAATTTTTATTTCTTACTCAGCTTTAAACTCTCTTCCTTCTCAACTCCCCCATCCCCCCTTATCCATGAGATAGAAACTAGGACGTATAATTCTCCTCACCGTGTGGCATTATCATTAACAGGACTTACAATTTTAAATTTGAGCATCAGTTTATGGATGAAGAGAGAATTCAGAGACGGCGATGCCAGAGTTATGCCTTAATTGTCCTTAGCTTAGTGGTTGGAGGGGATGATCAGCTTTTTAGAGAACCCTCATCTCATTCTGGGTCAAATGACCTGCTCTAAAGTGCTTCCATGGTCACAGTGACATGCTGGGAAGGATTTTTCTAGAACAGAAGACTGAAGTTAAATGATATGGGATTTGGTTTTCTCTTCTTGTTTTTAATTATTCGTGGGGGTCACCAAGTACAGAGGAGCCTTGCCTTCTCCTGGCAAGACTTTCCCTAACAGTTGTGCATAAATTTCCTATACAACGATTAATTTCCAGTTTCAATAAGAGTGGATGATATCTGCAAAGGCACATGCCAACAATCTCTATAAAGGAGAAGACTTCCTTAAAGTGCTCAAGCTCTAAGTGTTAACAAAAGAAAAACTAACTTACTCCACTGGCCAATACTCTTGATTTGTTCTTCCCCTAAGAAACTACTTGTACGGTGAGGGCTAACACAGCAGGTTTGGAATTAGCCTGAGGTGTTCTACTGAAATGAGAAATGTACCTGTATCCCACTGGCTCCTGGTCAAGGCATAAAATACACTGATGAAGACTGTTACTTTGTAAACATCGACCATCCAGTTTCGGGGGTGATTTGTACCAGTTTGTCTACACTGCTTTTTAGTATAACAGGGAGACTTAATGATTCCTGCCGGGTCTCGGGGAGACCCAGAGAGGTCTCTGCTCTTGAGACTGATTATGTACTAGGATTATGCCCACTTAAACAGCAAAATTAAGAACAAAAACATCCCAGCTGAGATTCCATTGTAAGCTTTTTGGTTCAAAAGTGCTCTGTGCACATGCTGGTAGTTCCTGATCTGGTGGAGAAAGTGCACCTTTACAAAGGAGCTCATATCTAACCTCCCAGGATTCCTTGGCAGCCTTTGCAACTTAATATGGTTGCTATATTACCTCTTAAAAAAATCTGGCATTCCGCAATTTTATAGACATTTAGACTGGCTCTACTTGGTTTTTTAAATGTTTGGCACCTAAACTTTCTTTTTTCAATTAAATTTTTTAAATGTTTATTTCTTGAGAGACAGAGAGAGAGAGAGAGACAGAGAGAGACAGCAGAAGCCGGGGGGGAGGGCAGCGGGGGAGAGAGAGAGAGAGAGAGAGAAAATATGAATATCCACAGCAGTCTCCAGGCTCTGAGCCCTGAGATCATGACCTGAGGCGAAGTCAGATGCTTCAGTGACTGAGCCACCCGCTCACGCACCCCTCTTGTTTTTAAAGAAATATTTTATGTTTTTAAAGAAGTTTTAGATTCACAGCAAAGTTCAGAGGAAGGTACATATATGTCTCATATACTCCAGTCCCCACACATGCATAACCTCCCTCTTATTATTTACATCGCCTGCCAGAGGGGTGCATTTGTTACACGTGATGAACCTAACACCTGATGCATCAGGATCACCCAAAGTTCATGGTTTACCTTAGGGTTTGTCCCTAATGCTGTGCATTATGTGGGTTTGACAAATGTATGGCTTATATCTACCATTATGGTATCATACGGAGGATTTTCACTGCCCTAAAAAATCTGCTGTGCTCTGCCTATTTATCCCTTACCCCTGACCCTAACCCCTGGCAACCTCTGGTCTTTTTACTGTCTTCATAGTTTTGCTTTTTCTAGAATGTTATATAGTTGGAATTATATAGTATGTAGTCTTTTCAGATTGGCTTCTCTCACTTAGTAATATGCATTTAAGTTTCTGCCATGTCTTTTCATCGCTTGATAGCCCGTTTCTTTTTAGCATTGGATAATATTCAGTTGTCTCTATGTATTACAGTTTATCCATTCACCTACTGAAAGACATCTTGGTTGCTTCCAAAGTTTAGCAATTATGAACAAAGCTGCTATAAACATCCATGTGCAGATTTTTGTGTGGACATAAGTTAACTCATTTAGGTAAACACCAAGAAGTGTCATGGCTAGATTGTGTGGTAAGAGTTTTTTTAGTTTTATAAAAGATGACCAAGCTTTCTTCCAAAGTGGCTGTGGCATTTTGATTTCCCACCAGCAATGAATGAGAGTTTCTACATCCTTGTCAGCTTTTGGTGTTGTCAGTGTCCCAGATTTGGGCTATTCTAATAGATATATAGTGGTACCTCATTGTTTTAATTTGCATTTCCCTGATGACCTGTGATGTGGAGCATATATTGTATCCTTCTCCTACGAAACAAAAATGAAAACAGAAACACAATGTTAAATTCTTATGCATTGCCATTCTGAGTCCTGCGAGTCTTCTTTAGCAATTAAGGCCTGTTTAATGGTCACTATTAGAGTACTACTACTGACAGGTTGTTTTTGGTTTTTTGTTTTTGTACCTTGCAGAATGTACTATTTGTATATCACTTAAAATTTTTGACAAATTATAATTATACCATCAATACTGTTTGATACTTTACTTTTTAAAAGAGTCATGTGAATATCATGTGAATATGTATATTGTTTTTTGTTTTAAGCTAAACTAAAAGTAACAGCAAAAATGCAAATATCTTTGGAGTAAATTTTTTAAAAACTTACAACTCTATGTAAAAATATTTTTTTATATTGTGCTTTAAAATTTGTGACGTCAATTTTTTTTCAAAAGTATATATTTTCTTGAAATCCATTCCCCAAGATTATGTTTAACTTCATCCATCACTTAGGGCTTTGCTTAGGTGAGGTCCTTAGTGAATGCTAATTCTGTTTTTAACAGACTGCATTTAGTTACATGGGGCTGTATTTCCTGACTCTTTCTTAGACTAAACACCATTATTTTATTTTCTTTTATTTTACTTTATTTTCTTTTATCTATTATTATTAATTAATTAATTTTTAGAGAGAGAGAAAGAGGGTGCGCTGGGGAGAGGGACAGAGGGAGAAAGAGAGAATTCCACATTCAGTGTGAAGCCTGACATAGGATTCAATCGCATGATTCAGAGATTATTACCTATGCCAAAATCAGGAGTTGAACAGTCAACTGACTGGGCCACCTAGGCACCCCTTGACTAAACACCTTTAGATGGTTGGGTTGAAAGGTTATTTGTCTCTTGGCAATGGGGGCTGACAGTAGGACAGACCATCCCAGCCCTGTGGAAATGTGTGGTATTTGAATGGTATAAAGGATAAGTAGTGGGTCAGGAAGCTGAAAATCAACTTCTATAGGATTAGGTAGCCTCCATCATTATGCTCTGTGGTGTAATAGAAGTTCACATAGCTAGGGTCTTCTCACCATTGCAACGCAATCATATCTCACAATAAAGTACCAAAGCTAATGGCCCATATTTCTAAAAGTCTTTTGCATAGTGTTGTTACTTTGGACTTAACAAACATGGGATTTATTAATGGATAGCTTTTCAGAATTGAGTCTGTGGAAATAGAGGCACATGGGAAGGGTGTGTGTGTGTGCATGTGTGTGTTTACCTCCTATGCTGTCTAATCTTGCTCACATACCTGCTATTGTCTATGGAAGCAGGCTTACTCAATTTTTGCCATCATATTGTCTCATTTTTAATATTTTGCATGGGATTAGCTTTTGAGTTTTAAATGTTAGAACGCATTCATGGCTTAGTTGGCTTCCTGCAGCACTTCTGTCCTGTGGATCAATGGAATTCATTCTTCTTATGTGTATAATAAGATCTCATACCTTTAACAATCCTTTTTAAAATGTCTCTCTGATATGTCATATAGGCTATTTAATAGTGTCTATTGTACTGTCATATGCATGAACATAGATTCAGGAAAAGTGTCAGCCTGACAGGAGACCCCCTGAAGAGCTCCACAATACCATCAGAAACGGGAAGGACAGTGAGGGTCTTAGGGCCAATTTGGGAGTTGTCCAGCATTCATCAATATGGCTTGGTGGGGAGTATCAAAGACGGATGGAGGGAATGATGATTTGATTCTGTTGAGTCTTTGTTCACTACAACTGCACTGAACTTCCACTTGAACATCTGTCATCACAGTTACTTCTCACTCTGCTCAGGAGACAGTGAAACACAAGTGAGGGTGAGTTTCCATTCCTTCCTTTAGCTATTGTCAGCTCTAATTCTTTGAGGAAGCTGGCATAGATAGGAAATAGGAGAGTTGAAAACAGAGAGGTAATAGAATTCATGCTTACTTAGGTGACCAGAAAATGCCTAGACCATTCAGGAAAATCATGGTTTTCTTTTAGATCTACAAAACACAGTTGATAAGAAATTTAAGCAATTCTCTTTACTTGATCAGTAACATCTAGCTTTGAGTTAGGTGAAATTCCTCTAAAAACTTTAAGTGAGAATATCTAAAATCAAGAGCACTTTTAAAAGAAAAGATATAAAAAACTGATACAAAATAGATCAACTTTATGTTTCTCCATCTGTGTTATAACAGATTGCGTAGGGGGAAGACAAATAGGAAATTCCTTATTTGGAAATTTATGAAGACGTCTATGGTGTGTATTTTTGTTTAATGTTTGACTTTTACTCTATCACAATACAGTACAGAAAAAGACTCATAGAGCCTAGATCCTGATATGAAGTACATGACATAAAATTTAAATATATTCACCTCTCTCTCTCTCTCTCTCACACACACACACACACACACACACACACACACACACACACGGTTATCAACATTAAGGATACAAAAAGAAAAACAAAATAAAAGTAAATAAAAACCCCAGAAATATACAAAACATTTTATGTGTCAGTGACTGATATTGAAGGCCCCCTGTTTTCGATATAAGTGTCTTAGAGTAATAAAAATTAACTTTTTTTGTTCCTATCATATGTTAGGGACTATGCTATGTATTTTACTTACGTCTCTTACTATTTAATCCTTATAATGGCCATATATATATGTGTATATATATACACATATATATATGATATTATTACCCTTGTTTTACTCTTGTGAGAAAAACTGACATATTTAAAATTTTAGACATATTGTCAAAAGCAACTACATTCTATCACACTACCTCATTCCCATTTTTTCTCTCTCTCCTAAAAAAATGATGGTTTATTCTTATCACAGGCAGGCAATTGTGGATGTTGGTTCAGCAGCTCAACAAGTCAGGGCTAATTTCTTTGCAAATCTCTTGGTTTTTCTCTTATGGTAGCAATATGGCTGTAGCAGTTTGAGCTATTGCTTCCTATATTTAAGGGAGAAAGGAAAGGACAGAAATGGAACACAACATGCCATGTCTGTTCCTTTTTTGTAAGAAAAGAAAAAGTTTTACCATAGATACTACTATCAGATTCTTGCTTATTTAAAAAAAATTTAAAAATCATAAAGTATAGCAACCCGCAAGAAGGTACATAATGTTAATGTACAACTCATGATTATGATAAACAACAGTGGTGAGAGTGGACATCCTTCTTGTGTTCCTAATCTCAGGGAGAAAACTCTCAGTTTTTCCCCATTGAGGATAATATTAGCTGTGGGCTTTTCATAAATGGATTTATGATGTTTATGTAAGTTCCTTCTATCCTGACTTTCTCAAGGGTTTTTATTAAGAAAGGGTGCTGTATTTTGTCAAATGCTTTTTCTGCATCTATCGAAAGGATCATATGGTTTTTATCCTTTCTTTTGTTAACGTGATGTATCACATTGGTGGATTTGCAAATATTGAACCAGCCCTGTAACCCAGGAGTGAATCTCACTTGGTCATGATAGATAATTCTTTTTATATGCTATTGAATTCGATTTGCTAGTATCTTGTTGAGTATTTTTGCATATGTATTCACTAAGGATATTGACCTGTAGTTTTCTTTTTTTGTTGGGTCTTTGGTTTGGGAATCAAAGTGATGGTGGCTTCATAGAATGAATCTGGAAGTTTTCCTTCTATTTCTATTTTTTGGAATAGCTTGAGAAGAATGGGTATTAACTCTGCTTTAAATGTCTGGTAGAATTCCCCTGGGAAGCCATCGGGCCCTGGGCTTTTACTCGTTGGGAGATTTTTGATAACGGATTTGATTTCTTCACTGGTTATGGGTCTGTTCAGATTTTTGATCTCTTCCTGCTTGAATTTTGGTAGTGCATGTGTGTTTAGGAATTTTTCCATTTCTTCTAAGTTGTCCAGTTTGTTGGCATATAATTTGTCATAGTATTCCTTGATGACTGCTTGTATTTCTGAGGGATTGGTTGTAATAGATCTATTTTCGTTTGCTATTTTGTCTATTTGGTTGTTCTCTCTTTTCTTTCTGAGAAGCCTGGCTAGAGGTTTATCAATTTTGTTTATTAAAAAAAAAACCAACTCTTGGTTTCATCGATCTGTTCAACTGTTTTTTTGGATTCTATATTGTTTATTTCTGCCCTGATATTTATTATTTCTCTTCTTCTGCTGGGTTTGGGGTGCTCTTGTTGCTCCCCTTCTAGTTCCTTTAGGTGCACTGTTAGATTTTAAATTTGCACTTTTTCTTGTTTGTTGAAATCAGCCTGGATTGCAGTAAACTTTCGCCTTAGGACTGCCTTTGCTGCGTCCCAGAGAGTTTGGATTATTGTATTTTCATTTTCATTTGTTTCTATATATTTTTAAATTTCTTCTCTAATTGCCTGATTGGCCTAATCATTCTTTAGTAGGGTAGTTTTTTTTAATTTTTAAAAATGTTTTATTTATTTTTGAGAGAGAGAGAGAGAGAGAGAGAGAGAGAGACAGCGTGAGCAGGGGAGGGTCAGAGAGAGAAGGAGATACAGAATCTGAAGCAGGCTCCAGGCTCCGAGCTAGCTGTCAGCACAGAGCCCAATGCAGGACTCGAACCCACAAACCGTGAGATTGTGACCTAAGCCGAAGCCAGACACTCAACCAACTGAGCCACCCAGGCACCCCTAGTAGGGTAATTTTTAATGTGCATGTTTTTGGAGGTTTTCCAGACTTTTTCCTGTGATGATTTCAAGTTTCATAGCATTGTGATTTGAAAGTGTGTCTCAATTCATTTATATTTATGGAGGGCTGCTTTATGCCCCAGTATGTGATCTATCTTGGAGAATGTGCCATGCACACTCGAGAAGAAAGTGAGTTCCGCAGCCTCAGGATGTAGAGTTCTCAATATATCTGTCACATCCATCTGTTCCAATGTGTGGTTTAGGTCCATTGTTTCCTTAGTGATTTTCTGTCTGATTGATCTATCCATTGCTGTAAGTGGAGTATTAAAGTCCCCTGTAATTAACACATCTTATCAATAAGATGGTTCCTGTTTGCGATTAGTTGTTTTATGTATTTAGGTGCTCCTGAATTCGGCGCATAGATGTTTATAATTGTTAACTCTTCCTGATGGAGAGACCCTGTAATTATTTGATAATGTCCTTCTTCACCTTTTGTTACTGACTTTACTTTAAAGTCCAGTTTGTCCAATGTAAGTATGGCTACTCTGGCTTTCTTCTGACTACCATCAGGGCCCCAGCCCATTGTTATCTCCTCAGTTTGTACTCAATCAGGCACCTATGAGACTGTCTTCTCTTTGGACTCTGTGTGTTTTCCTTCCACTCTTGCAGATCAGGATATTGTGGCTTCAGTCCTTCTTAGTTTGATAGATGTGGGTGGGCGAAAATTACAGAGCTCCCTACTTTTCTGCCATCTTGCCCATTCCCTATAACTCATGATTATGATAAAATAAACATCTAGAGCAAGAGTGAATACTGTCAGCGTTCCAGAGATTTCTACCTTGCATTCTCCTGATCACCACCATTTCCACTTTCCCAGAAGTGACCACTGTTCTGACTTCTATAAAAATTGTTTTAGGGGCACCTGGATGGCTCAGTCAGTTAAGTGTATGACTCTTGATTTTGACTCAGGTCATGATCTCTTGGTTCATGAGTTCAAGCCCAGCATTTGGTTTTGTGTCAGGTTTAGTTCTGGGCTCTGCGGTGATGGCATAGAGCCTGCTTAGGATTCTCTCTCTCTCCCTCTCTTTCTCTATCCTTTCCTGGCTTGTGCTCTGTTGCTTTCTCTCTCAAAATAAATAAATAAACATTAAAAAAAATTTAAAAGCCATATTAATGTTTTTCTTTTTTCTTTTATCCCCTAAATATGCAGTAAATACTTTAGTTTAAATTTATAAATTTTGTGAACTTTTAAAAATAAATGAAACCATTCTGCATTTATTATTTCAGTCTTTTTTCTTTCAGTATTTTATTTTTAGTGTGGTCAGAATTACTCCTTGGAAACATTGTTTGTTCATTTTCATTGCTGTATAGTCATTTACTGTATTAATATACTTCAATTTGTCCAATATATTGTTGAAGAATATTTACATTGCCTTTAATTTTTGGGGTAATGCTAATAGTAGTTTAGTGAACATTCTTACTGTTTCTGGCTGGACATGTGGATATATTTCTATTGTGTATCTACAACTGTGTAGTGAAGCTGACTCACTTCCATTGGCTCACTGGAGTCAGCCAAGTAGAAGTGTTTACTTCATAGGAGTCATCAGATTCTACAAATAAGAAATTCCATTCCCCATCAGAGAGCTCGATATTAAATATTTACTAGCACAATACTGGGTATTTATTTAGAAATGAATTTCCCTAGTCATAATTTATGCATATTCCTCACCTTTAGTATACGATGACAAATTATCTTCAAAGACGTTGTACCAAGTTGTATTTCTATCAGCAATTTATATAAGAATGCATATTTTTCCATATCTTTGCAACCTTTTAATTTTACACATTCCAATGAGTGTGTAGTTGCATTTCATTGTGTTTTTAATTTGCATCTCCCTGGCAACTAATAAGTTTATAAGCCATTTGGGTAGTCTTGTGAAATGTTTGTCCAAATCTCTTTAGCAATTTCAGTATGGTTGTTTGTCTTTAGAGGTTGACCTGTAGGAGTTCTTTACATATTCTGGATATGAATCCACTATTGGATTTACATGTTCATATATTGTCTGCTTTGAATTTGCCTTTTTATTCCAATAATCATATCTCTTCATGGACAGAAGTTTTAAATTTTAATGTAATCCAATTTGTCATCTATTTTCTTTATGGTTAAATGCTTTGTGTGTGTGTGTGTGTGTTTAAAGAAGTTCCTCACTACTTTGAGGTCACAATGATATTCTCTTATATTATTATTTAGGAGCCATATTGTTGCCTTTTACATTAGATATACAATTTACTTGAAATCCTTTAATTTGTTTCCTTTATGCTAAACATAAGGGTCAAAAATAAATTTTTCCCATATGTATATACAATTATATATACAACAAAGATAAAAATCTTTGTCATAAATGAAGTATTTACATATGTGTGTATCTGCTTTTGGATTATTCAGTTAATTGATTTGTTTTATTGATCTGTCTTTCCTTGAGTCAGTGCTACATTGTCTTAATTAGTGTTGCTTAGTAATAAGTCTTAAAATCCAGTACACAAATCCTCTCATTTTGTTCTTCTTCAAGAATGTTTTGGCTACTCTCAGCCCTTGGCCCATTACATTGTGAAAATTAATAAAGAGGAAACCCTCATTAAAGTAGAGTCAAAAGACCAGAAAGGAGCTCCCAAAGTGGGAGTGAATCATTCAATGTCAATTATAAGAAGATTTGTAAGTTTTAGACCCCAACAGAAGAATTGTCAGTAGGATACAGTCATCAATTACAGGCCCCAAGAGGAAAAGATGTACATTGCATCTCCTACAGGAAACTGACTACCCTTGCAACTCAGACAGTGAGGAACCGTCATCACTCTGAACTGTTGCTTTTCTCCAATGGAGTTTTATTCAAAACAAACCCCCCAAACTTCTCTCTTCTTTTCCATAAAACAATGTTCCTCTCCTTTGTTTATTGGACTTGTCCATGGTTTTGCCATAGCCTACATGTCCAGAATTGCAATTCTCTGCTATTTCTGAATAAACCCATTTTTAGTAGAAAAATAAGTGTTTATTTTATTTATTTAGTTTATTGTCAAGTTGGTTTTCATATAACACCCATGCTCATCCCAACAAGTGCCCTCCTCCCTGCCCATCACCCATTTTCCCCTCTCCCCACCCCCATCAATCTTCAGTCTGTTCTCAGTATTTAAGAGTCTCTTATGGTTTGCTTCCCTCCCTCTCCTTAACTATTTTTCCCCATTTCTGACTTTATTTTTTTTATTATTTTTTAAAAGATTTATTTTATTTTTAGAGAGAGAGTATGTGAGAAGGGGAGGGGGCAAAGGGAGAGAGAGAGAAATTGAGGTGGTGGGGAGGGGTGAATCTTAAAGCAGCCTCAACACTCAGCATGGAGGTTGACCGGACTCAATCCCATGAACCTGGGATCATGACGTGAGCCAAAGTCAAGAGTCAGATGCTCAACCGACTGAGCTACCAAGAAGTCCCTGACTGTTTTATTTTTAAGGTTAACATTTATATATAAATTTTGGAATCCACTTGAAATTGTCAAATGTCAAGTTTTAATCTCCCCCCTCTTTCTCCTCCCCCCCCCCACCCTCCCTAACACACAGCTGTTAGTTTTTGGATTCAGATTTTATAAGATCAATAGACTAGTTTGGAGAAGACAGATATCTTTACTTAGTCTTTCTGTCTACAGATCTAGCATTTCTTCAATTTATGAGTCTTTAATTTCTTTTCAGTAGTGTGTTACACTTGTCTATGTAGAGATATTTATTTTACTTCCAGGTACTATGTACTTTTTGATTCTTTTGGAAATAGCATCTTTAAAAAATAGGTTATTTTCTAATAGTTGGTGAAATACAGAGATGCAAATTATTTTTTTCTTCCCTCACCACAGTGACCAACACTGCTTAGTTATAGGACTTTTAGATTTTTTTTCTTTTTTCTTATTGGGTTTATTATTCTAAGATAGTTGCATAGTGCATTAATTCTTCTGCTTCTTTTCTAATGTGTTTATTTACCAACATAGATTCCCTGGGAGCTACATCCTACAAATTTTATACGCAATGCTTGTATTATGACTCAGTAAAACCTATTTCTGTTTGTCACTGTGATTCCTTCCTTGACACATTGGTTATTTGGATGCATGTTTGTTAATTTTCAAACACATTGGTATTTTCCTGTTATATTTTTGTTCTTGCTTTCTAGCTCAATGACATGTGGTCAGAGAACATATTCCATATTATTTAAATACTTTGAGATTTGTTGTTCAATTGTTATAAATATTGCTGCATGTCTGGAAAAAATATATGTTCTTGTTTGGTACAGTGTTGAATTTCTTGTATAGTTGCTCAACAAAGTTTTGGAAGAAGTTTATGAAAATCTCCCACTTTAAGTCTGTTTATTTGTTTATTTATTTAGAAATGTTTATTTGTTTATTTTGAGGAGGGGTTAGGGGAAGGAGCAGAGAGAGAGGGAGAAAAAAAAATACTAAGTAGGTTCCAGACTGTTAGTGCAGAATGTGGGGCTCAATCTCACAAACTGTGAGATCATGACCTGAGCTGAAATCACGAGTTGGTTGCTTAACCAACTGAGACACTCAGGCATCCTTCCTACTGTATTTTTTTAGTATTAACATTTTTAAATATTTGTTTATACTTGAGAGGTGGGGGGAAAGCAGGGAAAGGGTAGAGTGAGAGGGAGACACAGAATCCGAAGTAGGCTCCAGGCTCTGAGCTGTCAGAGCCCAACCCAAGGGCTCAAACTCATGAGCTGTGGGATCATGACCTGAGCCAAAGTTGGAAGTTTAACTAACTGAGCCACCCAGGCACCCCAGTTTATGTTCTTTAAAAATAGGATTAGACATCCTTTTGACATTTAATGTAATTACTGACTTAATTTTTTTTGCAATTATTTTATTTACTGTATGTTTGATAATGTCCATGCTGTTCGATATTCTTGTTTTTTTAATCTTTTTAATTAGTTAAATGTTTTTATTGTTTTTTTAAATTTCTCTTTGCTGGTTTGGAAATTAAAATTTCTTTTTTTATTATACAATTTATTTTTTTAATATATGCAATTATTTTCCATCATTTACAATACAGTAGGTACAATGATACTCCAAACAGAAAAGCAAAGTAAAAAAATAAAAACCCTCACTTCTATTTCATGTAATTAAACTTATACAGAAATTAGAAGGTTAGGTACCAACTAGTTAATCACCTAATTTCACAGCTATCTGAAGTGGCAATTGTAATATAGCAGCTTATCTATGATACTTTCAAGATACATGATATA
>NC_043701.1:76531712-76537645 GCF_006229205.1 Suricata suricatta | reverse complement strand
CAAGTACTACAATGTAAAAATATTAGAAAAAGAAAACCCTCTCACATGCATGAATGAAAGATTGCACACAAAGAACTCACATCTTTTCAAGCTTCAATAGTAAATATTCTGCTACTATATATTAAATACTGCATGGTTTGCCCAAGCTAAGATGAAACCACATCATGAATCAATAAGCATTTTGCATTTTCTTTCATTATCTACTCAAAGTCATGCCTACTGTACCTCTAAACATTTCATTAAATCCAATTATAGAGCAAACACTCCCAAGATAAACTTAGATTGTATTGCAGTTTCACTTAACAGTATATAAAATGTTGTGTTGTGACAGGTATCAACTGTCCATTAGATACTGAATCAATTTTTCTTATGCACTACTAACTGCTTGCTTTTCTTGAAGCTAGATCATTCTGAATGTTTCCTGTTAGACCTATGAGTGCAAACATATGGTTTCTGTCCTTCTCTGCCTGGCTAACTTCGCTCAGCATGACACCCTCAAGGTCCATCCACTTTCCTACAAATGGCCATATTTCATTCTTTCTCATTGCCATGTGGTACTCCATTGTGTATATATACCACATCTTCTTGATCCACTCATCAGGTGATGGGCATTTAGGCTTGTTCCATGTTTTGGCTATTGTTGACATTGCTGCTATGAACATTGGGGTACATGTGCTCCTATGCATCTGCATTTCTCTATCTCTTGGGTAATAAACTTTCTTTGGCTATTTTCTTAATGGTTCCATGAGAAGTTACACTGGCACCATTCATTCATTAAAATCTGATATTAGCTGGTATTTTTTTTCTTTTTCTTGAAAATTCATTCAGCCTGTAGATTATCTTTTAGAATTTTCTGTGTGCTGGCAAAAAAAAAAAAAGGCCTTGGTTTTTTTTTTCTTTCCATCTGAAAATGTCTGTTTTGCTTTTATTTTTATATGTTATATTTGCTGGATAAAAGACTCTGACTTGACATGCTTTTTAAAAGCTCTTTAAATATGTGGTTTTGCTATCTTCTGTGGTCATTATTTCTGATGAGAATTCAGCAGTCATATAAATGATTGTTCCCATTTAATTTGTATATTATTTTTATCTGACTCTTTTACAGATTTGAGCAGCATCTATATACAGATATTATGTCTAAATTTTTTCTTGCTTTCTTCTTTGTGAGATTTCTCTCTTCCCTTTGGGGTGGCTAAATTACCCTAAATTCTTTCATCTGGTAAGCCAGGAAGCTGCAGGTTATATATCAGGATTTTAGGGGCACTTGGGTGGCTCATTCAGTTAAATGGCCAACTCTTGATTTGCTCTGGTCATTGATTTCACAGTTCGTTAGATCAAGCCCCACATTGAGCCTTGCTATCAGTGTGGAGCCTACTTGGGATTTTCTTTCTCTCTTTCTCTCTGCCCCTCCCTGGCTCTCTCTCTCTGTCTCAAAAGAAGTAAATTTTAAGAAACATTTAAAAATTTATATATCAGTATTTTAGCTGTCCTCTATGTCACAGTTAGGATTTGTCATAAGACTAAAAGCTGTAAAATCAAAACTCACCCAATGTTATTCCTTATTTCAAGTGTCATTCCTTGTAGTGTCTGCCTACTTTTTGTTTGCTCTTTGGTGCTTTTAGATACCTACTATTTGTGTTTTGTTCAGTGTTCATAATTGCTTTTTGGCTGGAGGGTTGATCCAGTTGGAGCTAATCATCCAATACCAGAATCACAATGCAGCAGAGAGGTATTTTAAACTCTGTTTCTAATAACTCCAGTATCTTGATTACCTTGCCTGCTTTTATTGTATTTTAAGTGATTTTTAAAAATCTGTTATTTTGATCTTTCTAATTTTTTATTATGTGCAAGACATTCTATTTACATTATTTATAAAAATTATTTAAAACCCAGAATAATCTGACTTCAGAATTTGTTAGGGGTCACCTAAAATTGATTATAAGATTGAGATAATTTGTAGTTGAACTTAAATCCCTATGAATGCCTGCGTGCTTATGATTCATCCTTACCTCTGGGGTGCAGATCTTTGGGAACCCAAACCAAAATGAGAGAGTTTCACCAAGGCTTCTCCAGACTGCTAAGTCTGGCCTTCTGTTGTCCTATAAAATTTCCAAACGATTCTCTTAATCTTGTATTGTTTAGCTGTTCTCTCAGGAGTTAACCAATGTCACTAATGAAAGAGATATTCCATATGCCAGTGTTTGCTTTTGTGACCTCCATTCCCCCTTGAAATCTGGACTGAAACTTTTTCACTTTTGTTGTTGTTGTTGTTGTTAGACCTTTGAAACCTTCAGATTGCTGTTCTCAGTAAGATAGTTGGTCTGAAATAGCAAATTCATCACCACCCCTCACATTTTTTTGAATGCCTCTCCCTGGCATATATTTGAGAACTACATATTTATTGAAAAGATTGCTCTAAGTTCTCTCAGAAAGATGATTTTAAATGGAGCACATGAAAGGTCTTTCTGAGAACTAATGTGGCATGTGGAGTAAATGATTGAACTTAAAAAATGAAAGGATTATGTTACTTTTCTTCTATATGAAAAATGAATCAAAACCTATATATCATGAAAGCTAATATAGTGAACTTGCATTAACACTTTGATTTATCAAATGTTTTCCTATTCTTTATTAAGTAGAATGAAATATTTTTAAAAGCAAGGAAAATAAGAAATGGTACACCAACAAATTATACTTAAAATTGTGTAACCCTTACTTCAGAGCATTTCCCGCCCCAAACAAGTCTAGATACTGGTGAACTTCCTTGTATTGCTACCCAACTCTAAGGTCTTCTTCCTACCATATTTAATTACATCTGCTATTTTGTGTTCTGATTGTTCTGTGTGTCTTAAAATATACATAAGTGCTATAGTGTTATTTGTACGAGTTTGTAGGTCTCCTTTGGCAATTACTATTATATATTTGATATTATCCAAGATACCTGTAGATCTAGTTTCATCGTTTTCCTGATGTGTAACATTATACTGCATGGGTAAAAGAGTTTTCTTTCTTTTTTTGTTTTAAATTTAATCCCTATGCACAGCTTTCAATATTTTATTCTCTTTTATCAGTTTTTTTTTCAGTTTTATTTATTTTGAGAAAGAGAGAGAGAGAGAAGCAGCGAGAGGAAGAGAGAGAATCCCAAGCAGGCTCCACGCTTTCAGGGCAGAGACTGATGCAGGGTTCTATCTCATGAACTGTGAGATCATGACTTAAACTAAGATCAAGGGTCAGATGTTTAACCAACTGAGCCACTCAGGTACCCCTCAGTTTTTTATTTTTTAAAAATATTACTTATTCTTATATTCTTTGTACATACACCCATGTGTATTAGGTTTCTTTAGAGAAAATACTTTGAAGAGAAATTACTGAGTTAGAGGACATGGATATTTTTAATTTTTGCTAGACATTGCTAGATAATTGTCCAGTTCTTTCATAAAATGATGGTTCTAACTTATTTTTCTTTTTTTTTATCATTTAAAAAATTTTTTTATGGTTTTTATTTATTTTTGAGAGACAGAGACAGTGAGAGCAGGGGAGGGTCAGAGAGAGAGGGAGACACAGAATGGGAAGCAGGCTCCAGGCTCTGAGCTAGCTGTCAGCACAGAGCCCGACGTGGGACTTGAACCCACGAACTGTGAGATCATGACGTGAGCCAAAGCCAGATGCTTAACCAACTGAGCCACCCAGGCGCCCCTAACTTATTTTTCTATACAGCTTCTTTTAACACATCCAGACCAAGACATATGTTGTCAAATTTTTGTTTTTTCCAATCTGACAAATAAAGAATGTTATGTATATATAATCTTACAGATTAGTAGTACTGATTAGTATCTTTTCATATACTTGCTTGCTATTGTGGATTCTTCTTCTGTAAATTGCCCCTTCATAGCCTTTGTTATTTTTTTCTATTTACAGTCATACTGCTTTATAATTGGTTATTTTGTTTTATGGATACTGAGCTTTTACATATTGTATATGTCTCTTTCTATAGCAGTCTGTAGCTTATTATTGAAATTTATTTATGGGTTTTTATTACTTTATTAATTTGTTACTTTTATTTTATTTACTTTTTAGTCTAAGAAAGGTATTTAACTTTGATATAACCAAATTTTATCAATTTTATTTTTTGTGTAGTGTGTTTAAGAAAAGTTTACTATTTCCATCATCCAGGAATATTTTCTTATTATTCTCTGATTTTTTTCCTCAAAGTATGCTGAACTTCTTTTTAAAAATTACATTGAGATATTTATCCACTTGGAATTTATTGTGTTTATGGTTCTTAGAATTTTTTAGTACTACTTGAGTTTAATTTTTCATATGGAAAACTATTTATTCCAGTACCATATATGGAATTGTTCATATTTTCTTCTCTGATTCTGAATGCTACTTCTGTATTAACAGTTTCCATATGTATTTGTGCATGTGTGTATCGATTTGTATGTCTTTTAGATTTCTGTTCTGTATCTTATTCTATTTACTTGTAGTACATATAATCACAATATTATATAATTACTGTTAATAGCTGGTAGGTTACATCTATCTTCTTTATTATTCTAGGAAATTTTCTTCATTATTGTTTTCTGTATGCTTTTTAATCCAAGCATTTGGAAGAATTTTATTGTAGAAGTGAAATCAGAAATTTAGAAAACCACACAAAACAATTGTATAGCTTAATGGGTCATTAAAAGTCCTGGTAACTACTATTAAGGTCAGGAAATAAATTTTATCCAAATCCCCAGATGTGTCTCTTTGCATCCTTTTCTTTCTTTTTTTTTTTTTAATTTTTTATAGTTTGAAAGTTAGAATTTTATTGTTGTTAAATTTCAATAAAAGGAAATTTAAAAGTGATCTACTTAGTTTTTTCTCTACTAAAGGAATTTTCATTATCACTGTCTTTGCATCCTTTTCTAATTACAGTCTCCCTTTCTTCCCCAAAATATCAAATACCCTGATTTTCATAATAATTATTTGAGATGGGGGGTTCTTTCTGGTTTTATTGCCCATTGTGCCACTCAATTCCTAGACACTATAATTTAGTCTTGCCTAAATTTGAGATGCCTTTAAGTTTCCTAAGGTGTTTCCTGCATGCTTTCTTTTCCTTACAATTTATTTCTTGAAGAGTCTGAGTGTTGAGCCTATAGAATTTCACATAAATTGGCAGATCGATCCAGGGGCTGAATCACACTTATGTTTGATTCCTTTGACACAAATATATTTTTGTTTTCTTTCATCAGGAAGCATTATTGCCTCATTGCATCTCTTTTTTAGATATAAGCATCTGTTGATGCTCAAACATAGACACATTAATTAATATAATGATATTATTCTATGTCTATTCTTTCTTTTTCTATTTTTGAGATACTCTTTATATTTATCCTCATCTACTATTTTGTTACCCAGTTATATAGTTAGATAGGGAAGGCAGTATATATTTGATTCTTTATTTACCACTTTTCAAGACGATGAATGGTCTTCATATTATTCTCCAAAGAGGATCAGTTACTTTTATTTTTTATTATTTAATAATGAATCCATAGGCTTAAATATGTTTGATAGATCAATTCATTACAATTGATAGTTTTTTAAAAGTTCAAATGGTCCCACTTTTGGCCAGTATGAATTTCCTGAAAGTGAACTTCTGACTGCTTTAATATGATCTTATTTATTTCTGATAACTTGTTTTAGTATTTGGTATGATAAAGTTTTTACACATCATCTTTTACACTTTCTTTTCTAAGAATCCTTTATTTTATTATTATTTTTTTTAATCCATCCAAATGGAATTTTGTCTTTTATTTTTTTTATACAATTTATTTTTTTAACATATGCAATTATTTTCCGTCATTTACAATACAGTAGGTACAATGATACTCCAAACAGAAAAGCAAAGTAAAAAATCAAAACCCCCACTTCTATTTCATGTAATTAGA
>NC_043701.1:76501958-76531612 GCF_006229205.1 Suricata suricatta | reverse complement strand
TATTTAATACATTCTGTCAAGGCCAGAAATTACATGCTGGTTCCCCCCCACCCCCCACCGCCCAGGGAGTGTGTCTTGGGTTTTTCCCTTATTATTTTCTTTACTTTTTTTTTTTCTTCCTCTTCTTTTTATGGTGGTGGGGATCGTTATGTTTAATTGAAGTTGCTTTTACAGCACCAAAAACTTAATCATCCATTTTCTATCTAAGAATCCTTTAGTGGGAAATGATATTTCAAGACTACAATCTGGATTCAGGAAATGTCTTTGCTCCTAGGCTGGTCATTCTTTCTAAGTCTCTTTAGTGGACTGAACTAGAAGTATATGAATACACAATACTTTAAAGATAAATATTTATGAGTTCTTACTGATACTTCCAAATCAGAATCAGAATTACATAGCTATTTATTGACTCTTCTATATTAGATCTATATCTACTTTCTTCTATGCTAAGAATCCTGATTCTCAAGGACCAGAAGCATAAGATAATTAAAATATCCTGTAATTATTCATTTCTCTAATCCATAACATACATACTGCAGTCTCAAAATACAAACGCTAATAATACCAATGAAATTACTGATTCACTTTTAATACTTTTTACTCGCATTTTTATAGTTGTACTACATCTACATTCTCTGAGCATATAGCCACTTCTTAGTGTTCTTTCTTTTGTTTCATGTTCGTTTAGGCTTAGTTGTACAAGTTAGTATGTATTTTATTCTCACTCTCAGGTCTTATGTTGATGCTTTTCTGGACATTTTGGTTGTCTGAGCCTTTTCTCTACTGGCTTCCTCATGGGAGGTTTTATCAGATTAATACAGTTCTTGAATTCTGATAAGAGGTGTCTATTCCCTTTATACTCCAAAGTCCATTTTGTAAGATGTAAAATATTTGGCTCACTTTTCCTTTCCTTGAGTTTTTTAAATATTATGCATTTTCTCCCAGTGTAGGGCATCACCATATTAAAATCAAATCTAATTTTATTTCCCTTATAAATTATGTGATGAAAATATTTTTTTTC
Source organism: Suricata suricatta (assembly GCF_006229205.1). NCBI lineage: Eukaryota > Metazoa > Chordata > Mammalia > Carnivora > Herpestidae > Suricata > Suricata suricatta. The sequence goes on along the minus strand of NC_043701.1, from coordinate 76,530,591 downwards.
TATTGGTTTAAAATCCAATGATGTTACTAGATTATATCTTTGTGTTAGCCATTGTAGGTCAATATTTTCACATTTGCTATATGCTATGTTGTATATAATTTCAAATTTTTGTTTATTTCATCTAAGTTTCTGAGGTACAGTTTTTAGTATTTGTTGTGTTCTTTGTTTCAGTTTTCTTCTTTAGAGACTATTATTATCTATATATAGGATTGTCTGTTTTCAATGTTTGTCATTTTTTCAATTAAATTTTTTCTTATTTCTTTTTAATTTATAAAACTTTTCTCCTTTCCTCCTATTTCTCTACTAGTTTGTCTTTTGTTTCTGAAGTTTAATTTTTTAACTTTTTTTCTAGGTTCTGTGGCCTCATTTTTGAATTCTTATAGTTCTAATTTATGTTGTTTTTTGTATCTTACATAATTTTATTGATATTTTTACACTGAAATGGAAGATTATAATTTTTATCTATCCTGTAGGCATCTCTCCTGGCATCTTCATTGTTTGTTGAGATGTTATTCTGCTTTTTATTCTCTTTTATTTTAAGTCACCTTTCTATATAATTTAATCTTAATACTTATCTGTTGTTAATTGTTATATGATTTTTTTTCATATATTTCTAATAGGAGTCATACTTTAGGGTACCTTTTTCTAAAACAGAGTTTTTAGAACTCTAGCTTTCTTTTCATAATGTTCATATTTTTGATAACATGTTTATAGTTATATTTCTTGATGTTTATTAATTTTTGGCATTATCTATACCAACCGCTTTCACTATACTAGCCCTTAGCACATACATACTTTTTGTCATCCATCTTTCTGTGAGGTTATTTTGATTAGTTCAGTATTCAATATTTACGTTATGATTACGGTGAAAATCCTATTCACACCTGAGCCATAAAGTAGAATATGATTTCTTTCCCTTTGATGCACATATTTTGTTTTCCTTGATTGTTATTTGTCTTTTGTTCCCCACTTGCTTTCCTCTCTCTACCCCATGTCCTCTTTAGTTGTCTACTTTACCTCTTAATACATTAAAAACTTATCAGATATTCCGTCAATTTTTATCTCCTCCTGTCATTTCCCCAGAGCTCTCTGATCTGCCTACATATGTACTGTTTTCTAAATTGACTGCACACCTATCTTCCTCAAATTTCTTCCCACCATTTGTGTTAGTTTCCTAGGGATGCTGCAATACAGTTCCACAAATTTGGTACCTCAAAAAACAGAAATTTATTCTTTCACAGTTCTGCAGGCTAGAAGTACAAAATTAATATGTTGCTAGGGTTGGTTCTTTTTGGGGTCTCTGAGGGAGAATCTGTTCCATGTCTCTCTTTTTGTTCCTGGCACATGTGAGCAATCCTTGGCATGTCCTTTTACATATTATGTGTGTCTACATGTGTTCAACTTTCCCTTTTATTATAAGGGCATTAGTCATATTAGGAAGTGTGCACATCTCATAAAGTTGCTCTTTAGGAAGCATATTAAGGTTCATCCCAATTCAGTCTGATTTCATATTAACTTGATTACATCTGCAAAAAACTATTTCCAAAGAAGTTCACATTTACAGATTTTGGTGGTTAAGACTTCAACATATGTGTTTAGGGGGCACATTTGAACCCATAACACCATCTTCGGATGTTCTTTTCACTCTTTTTTGATTTGAAGCCCCTGTTTCAATGATCTCTAGTCTTCTCCTTTCTTAGCATTACATTGTCATTAGAATTATATTATCCATTAATTACCTAAGAAAGGGAGAAATAGAAGTTTTCATTTTTTAAAAAACTTTTTATATCTTCAAGTGTCTTTATTCTTCTGCTTGAATAGCTATGGTATTCTGGGTTGAATTAGAATTTTGGAAGCATGCTTTTATTGCCTTCCAGCTTTTAATATTGTCTTAATTTGACAAAGCAGGAAAAATATCCAATGGAAAAAAAGACAGTCTCTTAAACAAATGGTGTTGAGAAAACTGGATGACGATATGTATGCTAAGGGAAATAAGTCAATCTAAGAAAGAAAAATATCATATGATTTCATTTATATGTAGAGTTTAAGAAACAAAACAGGTGAATGTATGGAAAGAGAAGGGAAAAGAGAAGAGGGAGAAACAAACCATAAGAAACTCAATGGTAGAGAACAAACTGTGGGTTGATGGAGGAACATGGGTGGGGGATGGGCTTGGTGGGCGATGTGTACTTAGGAGGGCACTTGTGATGAACACTGGGTCTTTTGTATAAGTGATGAATCACTGAATTCTACTCCTGAAACCAATATTGCACTGTGTGTTAATTAACTAAAATTTAAGTAAAAAAAAGAAAAAATATTTCCTTGAAAAATTTAAAGCCCTTCTGACTCTTTAAAAATATTTTTTAATGTTTATTTTTGAGAGAGAGAAAGAGAGAGAGTGAGACAGAGTGCAAGCGGGGGAAGAACAATCGGCTCCAGGCTCTGAGCGGTTAGCACAGAGCCCCGTATGGGCTTGAGCCCACAAGCCATGAGATCATGACCTGAGCTCAAGTCAGATGCTCAACCAACTGAGCCCACAGGTGCCCCTGACTCTTGATCTTTTGTATGGGAACTGTTCTATTTTTCCTCTGGACATAGTTAGTATCCTTTATTTATACATAGTGCTCAGAAAATTACCTGGTGATATGCCCTAATTTGTGTGTCTCTTTTCATCCATTTTACTGGGAGGTTGATGGCTCTTTCAAAATAGAAAATTACTTTTATTTTTCAATTCTCAGAAAATTTCCTGAGTTGTTTCTTTAATTCTCCTCTTTTGTTTTTTTCTATTCGTTCTCTCTGGAATCATTTTGATGTTAACTTTCTGCACCAAACCTTTAATATTCTTTCTGTTATCTTTGCTACTTTTCATCTCTTGGTCTTTTAAAAAAAATTATGTTTATTTATTTATTTTTAGAGAGAGAGAGACAGCGAGTGAGCGCACAGGCGGGGGACAGGCAGAGAGAAGGAGAGACAGAATCCGACGCAGGTTCCTGATGTGGAGCTTGAAACCACGAACTGTGAGATCATGACCTGAGCTGAGATCAAAGTCACACTTTTAACTTACCGAGCCTCCTAAGCACCCGTCATCTTTTGGTCCTTTTGCTTTTCAACATTTTTCTTCTATTGAGGTTTGATTTCTGCTAACCAATTTTGTTTAAAAATTTTTTTTAATGTTTTATTTATTTTTGAGAGAGAGAGAGAGAGAGAGAGAGAGAGGCAGCATGAGCAGGGGAGTGTCAGAGAGAGAGGGAGAAAAAGTATCTGAAGACAGGCTCCAGGCTCTGAGCTAGAGATCAGCACAGAGCCTGACCTTGGGGCTCGAACCACAACGGTGAGATCATGACCTGAGCTGAAGTCAGACTCTCAACCGACTGAGCCACCCAAGCGCCCCTAAAATGTTTCTTTATTTTAGAAAGAGAGTGTGCAAGTGCACACAAGTCAGAGAGGGGCAGAGAGAGAGGGAGACAGAGTATCAAAAGTGTGCTCTAAGTATTGAGAGCAGAGAGACGAGTGTGGGGCTTGAACGCGTGGACCATGATCGAAGCCGAAGTTGGACGTTGGACGCCCGACTGACTAGGCCACCCAAGCGCCCCTCTGCTAACCAGTCTGAATTTTTATAGAAAGCTTTCTTATTCTTTGACTATTCTTCTATTTTAAAGAAGCATCCTGGCCTTTTTCAGCAAATATTTATTGAGTGCCTACTATGTGCCAGGTATATTTCAAAAAATTGTTATGTATTTGTAATGCATACACAAAAAAGACAAAGATATTGTCCTTCTGTAATGGGGCTTATCGTTTGGGAAGGAAATGAAGACAATAGTCAATAAAAATAATTCACGACTAAATTGTGTAGTATGTTAAATGGCAATAAGCTCTATGAAAAAAAAGTAAAGGAGATGGAGCCAAGTGAGATTGCCAGAGGAGTGGTGGGTTGCAGTCTGAAGTAGCGTCACGCAGGTTGGCCTTCTTTTCAACAAAGATAGAGTTGAAGGGATGAGTTACATGTATATCTGTGGGAAGAGCATTCTAAGCAGACTGAAGGGCCAGGACAAAGCCTCTCTGTGGAAGCACACTCTTTAGGAAGCTCCAGTGTGGCTGCACAGGAGCAAGGAAGAGAGAGGTCAGAGAGAAGGGGGGCTTTATAGGCTGTTGTAGGATTTTTTTTTTTAAACCATGAATGAGATAGGGAAGTCTTAAGTAGAGTAGTGACATGATTTGAACTTTTACTGTAGCAGGATCACTCTGGTTGCTGTGTTGAAAAATAACTGTGTGAAATGGACAAGTGTAGAAGCAGACAGATCTTTTTGAGGATACTATAGATAGATAGGTAGATAAAGATATATAATGTGTAGATATACATTATATATTATATGTATAGTATATTAGTATATATGATATATATTAGTATGTATATATATATAGTATATATATATATATATATATCAAATAAAACCATGCCCAGCTGGAATTGGCCTTGAATATGACATTTTATTCACAGATTTTTATGGTTTATTTTCATGAATTAATCAGAATAGTCTTTGTGTGAGATAATGATGTACACAGATACTGCTAGGGATATACCAAGGGATATAGCATAGTGAATGGTGTTCTGTTATTTTAGCATGTTTTTGAGCAGAATATCTTTGCATCTCAGGAAGAATTTTGCATCTCTGAAATTATGACGCAGAAATGTTATTAGAGAAACAAACTCCATCTTACACACAGAGTATGGGCTTAATTACAATTTTTCCAGCTCATCTTCCTGCATAGACACAGGTTCTTCCTTATTTCATTACTTTTTGTTTGGGTCTGTATCTTTTATAGTCAAGGTTTTCCACAGGTGTTTGTGCTGTATACTTGGGAGACGCTGGGAAATTGTGGGTGAACTGTAGGGGGTTTGGTTGGCTAGTTAGTTCGGAAACCTCTTGAGATCTCTTCTCCCTCTTCGGTCAGATTCAGTAGGAAGAAGTTCCTAACTGCCAGCCCAGAATCTATAAGCCTGACTGCCAGGATTCAGGGAGCTGAGTTAGAGAATAGAGCAGGGACTCTCAATATTTGTTATGAAGTGTTTTCTGAATCTCCTTCATTCTATATGTTTACCTCACCCTCAACTGTGCTTGGCACTGTGCATGACACTCCTTTTGGCTTTCTCCGCAGAATAGAGTTCTTTTTTACTGCTAGAGGAAGATTTAATTTTTTTAGGTATATTCCTTATGTCATTATTGTCACGTGAGAGAGTGGAGTTAAATATATATATCCCATGTGCCATATGTACCCGGAGTTGCACCTTTACTTTTTCAAGGTGTGTTGTCATATACTCCCATAATTCAGTGAGGTTTCCTTATCACTTACAGGCAGGCATCCTTATCACCCAACAGGTGAGAAAACAGAGGCACACGGAATCCAACAGAGTTGTCCAGGGCTTGACAGTGATAAAACTGGATAAGAATGAGGAGTTCTGGACTTTTGGAGATTGATTTTCTGCTTTTCCACACTGATTTGCAAAACAGCTACTGGGCAGCAATAGAAAAAAAACATATTTATATTATCATTCTTTTGTTACATTGTGCTTATTATCAACTATATAACTTCCCAAACATCTGTCCGTATATCCACTGCATCGATACAGTGTGAGGTGTTTATTAAATCTATATAATCCCAGATACCACAGTGGATTTACTGAGTCAGAATCATAGAAGGAGGGCATACAATATTGGTATTATTTTATGTTTTCTAGGTGCTGATGTGCAGGAAGATTTAGGATCCACAGCACGAGACTTGCCTTAAAAATGACTTCTAAGGCTTTTTGTGAACTTAGATTTATTTCTCTGTGCTTAATTTCTCCTTTAATTCTATTGTCAAATGGAAGGTAGAAAATGTTTCCAGTGTGTGACTTTAGCTTATCTTCTGCAACTACTCATTAAGTCTCACAATAGCAATGGGTATTCAGGTATGGTATTCTTCCAGTTGAAGTTTGGAAGATAATCCAGAGATTTTCAGTCTCACAGGGCTGGTGCTCAGCACATGTAGCATTTCTCAAATAGGTTCTACCGATTTAGGACATAGTTGGTTTACAAAGACAACTTATGGCTGACTATCCCTAGCGACTTGTAGAATATTGTATAAGGTAATAGCTTTTGACCATACGTGATTTTAGAATATTTTTAACCTAAATATGTTAGATGTCAAGTAAGTTGTAATATTTATAATAAAAAATATATATGGTCTTCATCCCCATTTCTGCCACACAGTTTCTGAAACCCTTGAAATCGAGGAAAGCAGTGGCAGTGTCTTCTGCTAATGATGTGACTTTTGGACTGCACCTGAGATTGGGACTCATTTCCAGTAGAACGAACCATGTAATTAGAGGGTTGAACTTTCCGTCCCACCTGGTGACCTCTGGGGAGAGAGGGGCTGAAGCTGCCAATGTCCAATGATGTCATCAATTTTGCCTATGTGATGAAACCTCCATCAAAATGCTGAAGGACGGGGTTTGAAGAGCTTCTGGTTTGGTGTGGAGATGTGGGGAGAAGGGTATGCCTGGAGAGGGCACGGATCCTAACCCTTTTCCCATACCTTGTCCTGTGCATCTCTTCTACCCAACTATTCCTATTAAAACTCTTTATGATAAACTGGCCCGTAAAATGTTTCTCTGAGGTCTGTGAGTGGCTCTAGGAAACGAATGAAATCCAAGAAGAGGTTGTGGAAACCTTTGTCTGAAGTGGGGGAGGGGCAGTCTTGTGAAACTGAGCCATCACCCAGTAGGATATGTCTCTATTTCCAGATAGTGTCAGAATTGAGTCAATTTGTAGGCCATGCGGCTGATGGAGGGGGTCCCCCCCAACCCCACCTCCCATCCACACATTGGAATTGGGCTCAGAACTCTTTAACCTCCCAGACATTGCAGGGATCAAAATTCATTTACTTTCCCTTTATTTGGTACTGATAACTACAGATGTTAGGACAGACAAAATAATGCAAGTAAAAACAAGGGAGAGTAGGTGTGAGACATTGTCAGTGAAAAGGATGCATGTTTTTAAAATGATAATAGGCATGTGTATCCTACCCGGGGCTAAGAAGAAAACTCATTCTACACATAGGTCAGTTAAAGGAAAAAGTGAAATCCTAAATATGGAGGTGGTTTAAATTTTTAAAAATTTTAATACAGTTCATTCAATTTGGAGACCATATATCATCTTTGAGCTCTTTCAAACATTTTTTTTCTCTTCCTGCACACACACACACACACACACACACACACACACACACAAACTTATGGGATGGAGATGGGAGAAGTTTTTAAACTTATTTAGACCAAGAGCTTGATTACGTTTTCTTAAATGGCCAGGTAGTGAATATTTTAGGCTTGAAGGCTATAAGTTCTCTGGAACAGCTACTCAACTTTGCTGTTATGTGAAATTTGCCATGGACAAAAAAGGAAATGAGCATGGCTGTGTTTTGATACCACTCTATTTATAAAAACAGGCAGTTGTCCATAAGTCCTTGTTTGCCAACTCTTGCTTGGAACCTTCTGAATATAAGAACTCTTTGGTTTTTTTTTTTTGCGCACGTAATTTCATTTAGTCAAATTTAATTAACTTAAATAGAACTATTAATTAAGTTTGACTGAAAGAAAACACCAGTCTTTTAAATCAGGTAGGAGAGAAGGTAAAAAAAAAAAAAAATCTGTTTGCTTCTGACCAAGTTTGCTTTAAGTTACTCACAAGTTCTGAGACTATTCCAGAAGTCACAGATCTTGTGATGGAGTGTAATTCAGGAAATCACAACTAAGTTTGCCTGTCTACTTGGCTTTGAGATGATATGTCTTGAATTTCATCTAAAAAGAACCCCCCAAAGTTAACACCTAATTAATAGTTTTTAGTATTAATGTTTTTATCTAATGTGTTACTCAAATGATTTACAGGGAAAATAACTTTAAAATTTAATAATGAAGTAATATTTTCCCTGCCTGAATTTTAATAGTATTTCAGTCAGTTTTAAAATTTCGTGGGAAGAAAATATTTTCAGGAGGAATCTAATCATCAATTTGCTACAGCTGAAATCAGCACAGCTGGTGGATGAGTGTTTTAATGTATTTCTAGATTAAGCAAGGCAGTTTAAAGAAAACATCATGCAAAAATTCAATCTGCTATGGGTTTAAAATAAAGTCTTCATCTGTGTTGCTGCAGAAAGAATAGCTACCTTATGTTTTGTCATATTGTAGTGGATTATCTTTAATGAAGCGTGTATCCCCTAAAGCACTATAGTGATATTTTGTGTTTGTCTTGGTCTCTGCTAATGTAATAGTTTAGGTTTAGTGAGCAGAAGAATGGGTTTTACTCCTAGTGATTCCCTGGCAGGTTTTCTTTCCTGAAGTTGTAAATGAAAGCAATTCACACACATTTAGAAGGAGACCTTTGCTATTGATTTCAATGGACTCTCACAGCAATGGTAATGCTGATGTCTTGGTCTCTGAAAAATTACAAGAGGCTCTCACTGTGAAAATTCCTTATAATGTATTTCTTTAAAGCCAGAGTTCAATATGATTCAAATTTGAAAAGGAAGAAGAATATCCAACATCTATCTATCTATATGTCTATCTATTTAGTATCTACCTATCTCTTATTTCCATCTGTTCTGTTTTATAAAAGCAGTAACATATTGTACATTGTTCTGTATCTTGCTTTGTCACTTAACAATATGGATGTGATGAAAAATCAGCTCTGATTTTTTTGTCTCTTGTAAGTGATTAATATTTTCCCACCATCTGCTTTTTCTCTCCATTAATTTTCATAATTTTACTAATATTTGCCTATTCATATTTTTATCAAAGTTGTAAATACTTGGGTATTGTCTCTTAAAATATTTCTTCTGCCACGATCTATCTCTCCTTTCCCTCTGAGATTCCAATTACGGGACTATTAAGTGTTTGGTATTGTCTCATATCTCAGACAATGTCATTTAAAAAAAACTTTTTCTGTCTTGATTTGTATACTTATTATTTAGTTTTATTCAAATTTATTGATTTTTTTTTTCTGCTGCGTCCAGTGTGCCAAATCTACTGAATGCATTTATTATTAGTTACTTTGTATTTTTTGGTAGTAATCTCTAAATTTATTATTTTTTGTTTATAATTTCTTTTTCCCCCATCTACTTATGCATGTTTTCATCCTTTCTACTAGGGTCTGATGAATGTTTATTATGTTATTTTGCTGTCCATGTCTGATCATTTTCATATCTAGATTATCTCTGGGTCTGCTTCTATTGACTATTTCTTTTCATTTTCTTCCTTCACATATCTTGTAATATCTTGTTATATGAAAAATAGTATACCTAAACAATATTAGAAACTCAGATAAATATTTACTACCAAAAGAGATAACTCCCTTCTCCTATAAAGAAGTGTGTATGCAATAAATTTATCAAATTTGTAGTTGAGATAGGTCTGGGTTGTGTTGCAACTTTATTTTGGTTCAGTTCCTTTGAAAATATTTTTAGAGTGAGTTCAGGATTTAATTTGGCTTTTTAAAAAGTTTATTTCTGTTGAGAGAGAGACAGAGACAGCCTGAGTGGGGGAGCAGCAGAGAGAAAGGGAGGGAAAGAATCCCAAGCAAGCTCTGCACTGCCAGTGCAGAGCCTGATGCAGGGCTTGAAACCACGAAGCTGGGGGATTATGACCTGAGCTGAAACCAAGAGTCCCACCGTTCACCCTTAACCCGTTAACTGACTGAGCTGCCCAGGTGCTCCTGGCTGGTTTTCTTTTATTCTATCCAGAGTGGATTTCTCTTAGCCCACAGTTCTATCAGGAGGAAACAAAGCTGTGAATATCTTCTCTCCTAAGAAGAGCTCATCATTTTCTGGAATTTATTGTTTTCGATATCTCTGTATCTTCAGCTCTCTGATAGATTTTTGTTTGTTTTGTTTTTTAATTATAGTTTATATGGCTTGTTATTATGAGGATCAGGACCATTGGTTTCTGTATTAGTCTGCTAGGTCCACCATAACAAAAAACACTGACCAGATGGCTTACACAACAGAAATTTGTTTTCTCACTATTTTGGGACACAGAAGTGCAAAATCCAAGCATTGACAGAATTGGTTTCGTCTGAGGCTTCTCCCTCTGGCTTGCAGATGTGTCATCTCCTGTTGTTGACATTTTCTTCCCCTTTGTGTGTCTGTGTCCCAAATTCCTCTTATATGAACACTAGTCATTTTTTTATTAGGGCCCACTTGTAATGATGTCATTTTAACTCAATTACCTATTTAAAGACATTGTTTCTAAATATAGTCACATTCTGAGGTACTGGGAGTGAAGACTTCAACAAATACCTTTTGGGGAAAACAGTTCAGCCCTTATCAGTCTCTTTGCAATCTTCTACCAATCTTTTCATTTTAATCTTTCAAAATCACTTTGTTTTAGATGATTCTCTTTTGTACACTTCAAATTGAATTTTATCTTGAGTGCTAATATGATAGTATTTTTACTTATTAGATACGTTTACCAAATCTAACTTTGTTGATATGACTGACAAACTTGATCCTAGGTTTATAGTATTATAAATATACTATACACATGTTTGTTAGTAATTACATAAATATATTTGAGAAGAGAGAGTATGTTCATCAATCACTATGATACCTGCTTTAGCCTTTTTTTTTTCTTTTGTTCTTTCTATATATAGATTTTGGGATGTTTTGGAAGGTCTGTATTTTTTTTCTAGTGGTTGCTTTTACATTAATACCCTTAAATAATAGAAGTATTATTTACTCTGTGTCTATGATGAAAAATAAATTTAGGCTAGAGACTTTCTTTCCTTTTCCCTTTTTTCTCTTCCATCACTGAATTTTAGTCAATGGCATCAGCTAATTTGGTGTTGATATTTGTACTTTCAAATATACTAAAGCTTTTTCAGTTAAATAATGTTTTTTTCTGACCTCTAGAGTTAAGAGGCAGTGAAGAAATTTGTTTCCTTCCTCTTTCTCTTTTCACTGAAGTTTTATTTTGTTCTGTTTTAATAGGCTTTTAAATTTTTTATATATAGTACATTTATATTACATTATTTATATTTATTTGTCCTATTTCCATAGGCTTTAAGATTTTATGTATTAATTATAAATAAATTATATATTATATGTTGCATATAATATGTAATTAATATATGTAAATGTTTTATATAAATATAACGCATTTATAATATATTATTTATATGTATTTATTTATTAATATGAGTACAATATTTTGCAGTCATAAGAAGGGTGTGAAATTGCCATTTCAATGATGTGGATGGACCTAGAGGTTATTATGCTAAATGAATTAAGTCATACTGAGAAAGATAAATACCATGTGATTCCATTCATATGTAGAATCTAAGAAACAAAGCAGATGAATAAACAAATGAAAAGTAGAATTATAAATACAGTTCCCTATAAATCAGAGAACGAGCTGATAGTTGCCAGAGGGAAAGGCGTGGAGGAATAGTGAAATGAGCAAAGAGGAGTGGGAGATACTGGCTTTCAATTATGGGATGAAGGTCATGGGGATGAAAGGTACAGCAAAGGGAATATAGTCAATGATATTGTGACAACAACACATGGTTACAGATGGTAGATACATTTTGGTGAGAACAGCAGGAGTAGAAATGTTGAATCACTATGTTGTACACCTGAAACTAATGTTACCTGTGTGTCAACTATACTCAAGTAAAAACGTGTAAAGAAATCATATAGTGTTTGTCTATCTGTGTCTGGCTTATCTCACTTGGCATAATGTCCTGTAGGTTCATCCTATTGCTACAAATGACAGAATTTCTTTCCTTTTTAAGATTGTCTAGTATTCCATTGTGTGTGCATACCACTTTTTGAAAATTCATCTCTCAGTGGACATTTAGGATGCTTCTGTATCTTGGCTATTGTTACTAATATTGTAGTAAACATGGAAGAGCAGGTGTCTCTTTGAGATACTGATTTCAACTCGTTTGGTTATGTATATTCAGAAGTGGGATTACTGGATCATGTTATAGATCTATTTTTAATTTTTTAAGAAAACTGCATATTGTTTTGCATAGTGGTTACACCAATTTATATTCCTACTAACAATGTACAAGGGTTCCTGTTTCTCTACATTTTTGGCAACATTTGATACTTGGAATGATTTCAGACTTCTTAAATTTTGTTAAGATTTGTTTTATAAACTAGCATGTGATCTAATCTGGATTAAGTTACATGTGTGCTTAAGAAGAATATGTATCCTACTCTTATTGGGTGGAATGTTCTGTATATGTCTGTTAGATCAATTTGGTCAATAGTGTTCAAGTCTGCTGTTTCCTTACTGATTTTCCGTCTTGATGATCTGTGCATTAGTCTGAATGGGGTATTGAAGTCTCCTACTGCTATTGCATTGCAGTTTCTCCCTTCAGATCAGTTAATGTTTTCTTTATATGATTGGGTGCTCTGATGTTGGATTCATATATATGTATAATTATTCTTTCTGGTGGATTGACCCTTTTATCATTATGTAATGACCTTCTTTACATAAAGTCTATTTTATCTGATATAAATATAACCTTACTTTCTTTTGGTTCCCATTTGTATGGAATATCTTTTTTAATCTTTTTACTTTCAGTCTAGTTGTGTCCTTAAGTCGAAAGTGGGTGTCTTGCAGACAACATGTCTTTGGATTTTGTTTTTTAAAATCCATTCAGCCACTCAGTATCTTTAATTGATTAGTTTAACTTATTTATATTTAAAATGATTATCGTTATGTAAGATCTTAATCTTGCTTTTTGTTGTTTTGATTGCTTTGGTTTTATTTTGCTCCTCACTTCCTTTCTTGCTATCCTTCTTTGTGATTTGGTATTTTCACTTTTTTTCTCTACCTTTTTTGTATGTACTACAAGTTTTTACTTTGTATCTACTACAGGTTTTTTTTCATCAATACTGTGAGGCTTGCATAAAAGTTCTTTGTTAGAAGTCTCATTTAAGCTGATAACAATTTAAGTTCAATTGCATACAAAGCTCTACAAGTTCTCTCAGAGTGAAAACCATTTCTATGCAATGAGTAGCCTCTATTTATTTAGCTGATAATTTATATTCTAAAATAAAAATTTAAAGTCCTATTTCTTACTCTTGTAAGAAAAAGAGAATTAAAGGTGAAAAACTATAAAATCAAGTGTGCAAAGGAAAGATACACATATTGATGTCATATGATATATAAAATAAATATGGGTTTTTTTTTGTTTTATGAAAAAACCTTCTCCTCTGCCACTTTATGATTTTGATATCAGAACTTACTCTTTTTCATATTCGCTCTATTCAGTAACCAATTTTTGTGGTCATAGTTATTCTTAATACTTTTGTCTTTTAATTTCTATACTGGAGTTAAAAATTATTTATCACTCTTACTGTATTGCATTTTTCTGTATTTGTCTATTTACCTTTCCCAGTGACATTTATACTTTAATGTTTCTTTTTCATTTATACTTTCATTTTAACTTTAAAAATGTACTTTAACATTTCTTATAAGGCAGATTCAGTTTTGATGAACTACCTCAGTTTCTGTTTTTCTGGGAAAGACGATCTTGCCCTCATTTTTAAAAGAGAGTTTTTCCAGGTATAGTATTCTTGATTGGCAGGGTTTTTTTTTTTTTTTTTTCCTTTTAGCACTTTGAATATATCATTCCACTTTTTTACTGGGCTGTAAAGCTTCTGCTGAGAAATTCACTGATAGCCTTATGGGAGCTTCCTTGTCCATGATGACTTTTCCTCATTTCAAAATTCTCTCTTTGTGTTTTACTCTTTGCAGTTTAAATTTATTGTGTATAACTGTAGATTTCTTTAGTTTTAGATTTCTTCATGAATTCAGATGTCCATTTCTCTTTTTAGATTAGGAAAGTTTTTACCTTTTAGTTTTAAAAATAGGATTATACCCCTTACTCTTTCTCTACATCATCTCTACATCCCATAATTGCATATAGATTGTGTTGATGGTATCCTATAACTCCTATAGGTTCTTTCACTCTTTTGTATATTTTTTCTTTTTGTTCTGACTGTACTTTCAAATTATTTGTCTTTAACCTCACTTATTTATTCTTTTGATTGACCAGGTATGTGGTTGAAACTCTGTATTGAATTTCTCATTTTAGTCATCATAATTTTTAGCTCCTTAATTTCTGTTTGGTTCTCCTTTATGGTTTCTATCTCTTTGTTGAACTTCTCATTTTACTCAGGTATTGTTTCCTTGATTTTATTTCACTGCGTATCTGTGTTCTCAGGGACCTCACTGACATTCTTTAAGGCATGCATTTTGAATTCTTTACATGCAGTTCACAAATCTCCATTTCTTATTAGAAATGATTATTAGAGTTTTATTTTGTTCCTTTAGTAGTTTCAGGGTTCCTTGATTTTTTATGATATTTGTAGGCTTGTTTTGATAGCTATACATTTGAAAAAGTAATCTCCTCCCCCCCCCCCCCCCATTCTATACATACTAGTTTTAACCGGGCAAAACCTAACAGTTAGCCCAGCCAGGAATTCTTACTGGGCCAGCTCGTAGGGTACATGTGTGGGCTTGCTGCTAGTGTCCACAGGGTAAGCAGGTCTGGTGTTGAAGTTTGCAGATGGGTGGGCATGGTGACCAAAGACTTCACAGGAGGGTCTAATGCTGGGGTCTGTGGGTGGGCCAGGTGCCATGAATGGGACTGGTGTTGGTATCTGCAGGTGGGTGCGCCATGAATTGTTACCTGTGGGGGTGGGGCTGGAGCTTGAGTCTTGGTGAATTTGGATGCTCACTTTGCTCCCCTTCCCCAATAAGAGAACTTCCAGGCCAAAGGGATCTCTCTTGGCACTGCACTGTGCACTTCTAAAAGAGAGGTAATGCAGGTAAAATGAAATTTTCTCTGTCAGTTTCTCTGCAGTGTGTCTCTTATTTCTGTGTTCCTTGTTTGCTATAATCTCTCACCTGGATTCCAGTGCTCTTATATAAGAATTTTTGTCCATATCTGATTATCAAAATGGTGTTTCTATGGAAGCATGAAGGCTGGAAACCTCTATTCTTCCATCTTGATGACTTCACTCTACTTTGTGTTATTTTTATATTGCCAGATCATATTTAACATTTGCATCCTACTCTTTCACCCTAATCCTCATATTTTAGTCTCAGTTTTATTTATTAATTTAAATATTGTGCATCATCATTCTTTCTAGCAAAGTTTTTCCAGTAATTTCTTCATTGTATAGAGATTAGATTCCCAAAAAAGGACAATTGGTAAAATACTCCCTGGGTTCCTTAATGTTTAGAAGACCATTACCCATATACTTAAAGGAGAGCATAGGTAAAGATAAAATGTCCATCTTATATTTTCTTTTTTTGAGTAACTTGGAGGCATTTCTCACTCTTTGCTGGTGTTGATGTTGCAGTGAGAAATTTGATGCCACTCTCACTTTCTATCATTTATGAGTGTCTTGATTTGTTTGCTAAATGCCCAAATAATCTTTCTGTTTTATTTCTAATAATTTTACTGGGAAACATCTTGATGTTGGTCTGGATGTTTTCCCAGGCACATAGTGTACCATTTCAGGATATATGTTTTTCATTCAATGCCTTAGTATTATTATTATTTAATGCACACATAATTTTCTTAAAGTTTCAAATATTTCTTTATTCTATGATTTTTATTTTTAATTTTAGGGATTCAAATACATGTTGGATCTCTTTGCTTCTCTTTTATGTCTATCCACTTCCTTCTAAAACTTTCTTCTCTTTTTCAATATATATTTTATTTCTTTTATATTTCTCCTCTTTATACTCTGTCAATTAGTTATTTTTTCTGTGGTATCTTTTCTGTTGTGTCCTTTATAGTTTTGTCTTTATTTCTTAAAAATCTAAATTTCTTTCTTGAGTTCTGCATATTCTTCAGGTTCTTTATTCTGTGAGACCTCTGTTTCTGTTTTGTGTTTTTTCATAAATGCTATTGCTTCCCAAAAGAGTGTTTTTTTAAAAGTTTATTTAGGAAAGTGATATTAAAATTTTATCACCTTTAAAACAAATTTTTTTGATGCGTTTTCATCAGTTGAAAAATTTAGTTACTTATTTTCATCCTCTGCTTTGGAACCAGACCAAATTTATTTTATGTTATGCATTTTGAATTGAGTGGATTTTCCCGAACTAGTGATGAGAGGATATTTTAGGATGGATTTAAATTGGAAAAGTGCTTTATTCAAGGCTTCTCTCTTTTGTAGCTAGAGTCAGGTATTGAAAATATTGGGACACCTGTGTACTCAGTCAGTTAAGCATCTGACTCTTGATATCAGCTCAGGTCATGATCTCCCATTTTGTGAGGTTGAGCCCCACGTCAGGCTCTGTGCTGACTGCTGCTGACAGCTGTGGAAGTTACTTGGGATTCTCTCTCTCCCTCTCTCGGCCCCTCCTCCACTCATATTTGCTCTTTCTCTCTCTCAAAATAAATAAATTAACATTAATAAGAAAAAAGACAATGTAGACTCTTCTTCTTAGTCTCTGGTTCTGAGAGCCAAATATGATTTAGCAAGGGTTCTGCCTTCATTTTTGTGTTTTCCACACCTCTTCAAAGCCTTTAACTGACTTTGGAAGTTGTTTGGAAGCACTCATCAAGATTTTATATCTATTTATTGGTCTTACTACCTCAGTAATACTATCCTGTTTATTCAGGGGGGCTGTTCTAGAGGCTTCTGTTTAATTTAAGGCCCTCCTTTCTGGAAGTAGTTATTTGTGGGAGATTTCTGGGACCTTTCTGGCCTAAGGCTGCTCCACTTCCTATTTTACCCTGAAGCCCCTTGCCTCTTCCTCTAGTTCTGTCCTGGTTGATTCTGTCTTAAGTAGTACTTACCCAGTGTCCGGAGTGTGTTGATATTCTCTATTCCACTGTGAAGAGACAGTCATCTGCAAACCAGGAAGTGGATTAGATATGCCAACAGCTTGGTCTTGGACTTCCCAGTCTTCAGAATTATGAGAAATGAATATTTGCCATTTAAACCATCCCACCTAGTATTCTCTTATATCAGCCCAAATTGATTAAGACAGGGTTTAACAGCAAGTGGTGAGTCTAATAATCTGTTTATAGCCTTCCTATACTTGCTGTTTGATTTGGTAAGATGTTTGGAGCTTTTGTTCTTTGAAATTTTTATTAAAAAATAAAAAGCTGAGTTAACATTGCCCTACTGTGTCAAATGACTAAGGACACTGATAAAAAATATTTTCAAAATACAGAAAGTGTAATAGTGTAATTTTAGAGGGACGTGTAGACATTAGAGTCAGATGGAACATCTAGGCTTTAATCCCAGCTCCAACATTTACTGCATGACCTTGGACAAATTAATTAACCTCTCTGAGTTCAGTTTCCTCATTTATAAAATGAGGATAATAATGACCATCTCCTGTGTTATTAAGATTAATGAGATAACCAGTATCACAGTGCATGGTAGCTCTTTTGGGCTTTGTGACAGAGATCTTGCTTGACTTTCTTCACAGATTTTAACCATGGTGACATAGAAATCATGGACACTGGATGTATTATTTCAAATGTTTTTTGAATGCCTTGTAGATGCTAAGGTACCATTGTAGATGCTGATGATACAGCAGTGAATCAAAATATATGAAAACCTCTGCATTCATAGAAAGAGACTACTTGTAGGACTATATTTGTCAGAACTTTTCTTGTTAAACATCCTTAAGTAAAAATATATATTTATTGACCCACATAATTAAAAATGCAAAATTAAGACACAACTGGATCCATGCCCTCAAATTATATTATTATGTTTCTCATTCTTCCATAGTTTAGTTTTTCTCTGTACTTAACTGAGGCTAGGCTAGCTCTCTGCCAACAGCTTTAAGTTTTAGGGTTTTTATACCCAGTGACCTCAGAGGAACATCATAGATGGCCCCTGATGGGTTTCCCCTGAGCCATGTACCTTTCTTGAGCCAATTTCTGAGAAATAAAATAGTTTGATTTGTTCTATCTGTGGTCCACTTCCTGCACCCGGGGTACAAAAGGAAACATAGGAGTTGGGAGGGGTGTATTTCCACTTCAAACTTATGAAATAAATTTCTAATAGGAAAACAGGATTACTTTTGGAGGAACCTTGGGATAGACTGTCAAATGGTTCCAATTTGGTTTAAATGCTAAACTATGTGTATCAAAGTTAGAGTGGGTTGGTCAAGTAATTTCTATTAGGACTCTGAAACTCTCCATGCTAATTCTTTGGCAGTTGTCAGTGGAATTCTAGTTATACCTTTCTTCTGAAATGCCAAGACTATTTTTGAAGGTATGTTCTGCCCACTGTTCCTATACTAGTTGCTACTCCAAGGACGCAGCCTTGAGAGAATAATGTGTTATGAGACCATCTGGACAGTATATGTGACTAAGCCCTACTAAAGCCTCTATATAAACTCTTAAGATTCTGGCAGGTGGGAGTAGAGGTTTACAAATTTTGTGGCCACTCAAGACAAGCCTTGTATGTAAGTTCCCTTGCTTCTTAAAACTGCCACTTGTGAATCTGGATCGCATTTTTTTTCGGTCTCTCTTTGCTGTCCATGTAGGGGGCTAGTTTTTTTTTTTTTTTAAATAATAGTTTATTGTCAAATTGGTTTCCATATAACACCCAGTGCTTCTCCCCACAAGTGCCCCCTCTCCATGACCGGGAGCTAGTTTTGATTTTCACTCAGGGAACTCCTGAGGTTGCAAATGAACAACACCCTTGTCGATCTTCTCCATTTCTCTATCCCTAGCACCTAGAACAGTGCCATGGCATGGAAATGCTCAGTATCTATTGATTAAATGAACGAATACACAAATAAAATTAATGCAAATTATCTATTACTATTATTAAGGACATTTGTTGAAGAGATTCAGAGACTTTAGAACAACTAAATCAGTAAAAACCCTCACCAAGCTTAAAAACAAGGAAACCAGTTGTGATGGTTAAATTTTGTGCATCACCTTAGCTAGGCTACACGCTCAGCTATTTGGTCAAACAGTAGATATTGGTATGATGTATTTTGTAAATGTAATTAGCACCTATAATCAGTTGACTTTAAGTAAAGGACGTTATTTTTGTTAATATGGGTAGGCCTCATCCAATCAGTTGAAGTCCTTAAGAATGAAAACTAAGATTTTCTAATGAAGAAGGAATTGTGCTTCTAGGCAATAACACAGAAATACTATCTTAATTTCCAGCCAATCAGCCTGCCCTACAAATTTGGGACTCAAGACTACAACATCAACTCTTGCCTGAGTTACCAGCCACCTGATCTGTTATACAGGTTTGCCAGGCTACATAATTCTATGACCCAATCTCTTCCTTAAAATCTCTCTCTCTGTCTTGGTTTCTGTGTATACTGTATTGGTTCTGCTTCTCTGGAGAACCCTGGTAAAATTGTTTTAACAGCTCTTTAAGTTTTTGTGATTAAATGCATTACTAGTACATAGAGGTTTTTAAAAAATTTTTTGTTTTCTTTATGTTCTGAGACTTGCACTCAGTTTTCTCTGATAATTTGAAGATGTTTGAAAACAGATGGAAAATTTAAACAAAGATGTGACATGGTGAACTTTGAGACCAGTTGTACCTTGGGTATCTCCACACTATTTTTTATTTCTCCCTTTATTAATTTTCTTGATCTATATCAATGTTACCAGCTTGTTGCAACAGAGACAGAAGGAATTCTTTGATCAAAATATAAACCAGCTTTAGAGTTTGGGAGAAGGTAGAGCTACAAAGGAGGAGGATTCAGCTTTGTTTCTTTCTGTGTTTGACACGCAGACAGATGCCAGAAAGTCATCATCAAAATGGCAGAATTTTGACACAGATGTGGGAGAAAATTGGAATAAAGTCAAGTCCTAAAGTTATTCTTTTAACACAGTTTTCTTAGGTGAAAAAGGGAATCCAAATATCAGTAAGATTTTCTCTTTCCTTTTTTAAAAATGTTTTATTTATTTTAGAGAGAGAGAGAGAGAGAATCCAAAGCAGGC
Source organism: Suricata suricatta (assembly GCF_006229205.1). NCBI lineage: Eukaryota > Metazoa > Chordata > Mammalia > Carnivora > Herpestidae > Suricata > Suricata suricatta. The sequence continues at coordinate 76,510,588 of NC_043701.1, read as the reverse complement.
CTCAGGCTCTGAGCTGTCAGCACAAAGCCCGATGGGGTGCTCAGACCCACAAACTGTGAGATCATGACCTGAGTCAAAGTCAGACACTTGACTGACTGAGCCACCCAGGCGCCCCCAAACAGTACTATTTTCTAAAAGAGAAACCAATTTTAAAGTTCTAAATCTAGAGAATGTAGGGGACTTTGAACATTTATCGAATGTCTTTCTTTACCTCAAGGGAGGTTGTATGTTTTTAAGCCACATTTTAAAGCCAGCTCACAAGGAGTAAGAGTCCACAATTTTTACCTATCCATTTTAGTATTAGGTAATTACTATTTTCAAAAAAATTTCTTTTTATCTAACATAAATTTTCTCTTGTTCTGGTCCAAATTGAAGTTAGAAAGAAACTGATGATTATTCCCTGTGTGAGAGCCCTTCATGTATTTATAGATTGTTATTAAATTGTCTCATGTCAACCTTTAATCTTCATGCTGAATAATATCCGTTCTCTTGACCTCCTTTAATAGATCTCTTTCCAAACTCTTCAATCACCATTTGTAGCTTCTGCTAATCCCGCGCTCTCTCTCTCCTGCTTGCTTGCTCTCTCTCTCTTTCTCTCTGCTTACTTGTAGATCACAGAGCCAGGGAAGATATTTTTGGAAGAGTAGGAGTTTGATGAAAGGATTTATGTATATGTGCAGCTTTCTTTATACAATAGATATTTTAAAGCATACTTTTGCAAATTAAATGATATTTTAATCTTTGTACCAAGTTTGCCTTTTTAAGGTTACAGTGACTCTTTGAAAATGAATCCTTTTGTTAGGTAAATGTTTAAAGAGGGATGATTTTTTAAATTCAGATTTTTATGTTTACATAGAGCTTTCTTAAAGTAGAGGCCATGTCTATTATTATTACATCTTTGTCTTTTTGTTCCACAACAATGTTGTAACCAATTTTTTCTTGTGAATAATTATGTTTCAGATCTGCTTTTGAGTGCTACATTTTCACAGTCACTTCAACATTTATTTGCCTCCTATCTTAAACTTATTTGTAAAAATGTAAAAAATAAATCATACTGTATTATTAGAGAAATTGCAGTTTGGAGGAAGTGATAGAATGCATGTAAATAACTAAAATATAAATTTGGAAGGATGTAAGTATTATAAATTGGGACCCCCCCGCCTCAAAAAAAGGAAAAGATTATCTTAAACAAAGCAGATTTTTGAAAGAGGTTGCATTTGAAGAGGATCTTGAAGATGGTTTGCCAGGCTACATAATCCTATTGGTATTGGTAGAAATAAGGAAGGGTGATTATCAGCAGAAAGAATACCTGAGAAAGACAGGGGGAATGTGAAGTGGTCAGTGAAGAATCAATTAAAAGCAAGAAGAAAAGTCTAGAAAGTGAGTTCAGGATAGAGTGGTTATTGCATTAATGCTTTATTTACAAATGTGGATTCAAAGGTAAAGGTTTCTGCTTATTTTTTAAAATTTAAATATAGTTGACATACAATGTTATATTAGTTTCAGGTGTATAACATAGTGATTTCACAGATCTATGTTATGCTATGCTTATCATAAATAATAGCCACTATCTATCTCCATACAAGGCTATGACCATACCATTGACCATATTCTCTATGGCCACCTTTCAGCACCCTGACTTATTCATTCTATAACCAGAAGCCTGTATCTGCCACTACCCTTTACCCATTTTGCTAATCTTCTCACACCCCTCCTCTCTGGCAACCATCTTATTTTCCTTTTTGTTGGTTTGTTTTTTAGATTACATATATAAGTGAAATCATAATGGTATTTTTCTGTCTGACTTATTTCACTTAGCTGAATACCTTCTAGGTCCATCTGTGTTGTTGAAAATGGCAGGATTTCTTTTTATGGCTGAGTAATAGTCCATTGTATATATATTCCACATTTTCCTTATCCATTTATTTATCACTTGATACTTAGGTTGCTTCTATATCTTGGCTATTGTAAATAATGCTGCAATAAACATAGAGGTGCATGTATCGTTTTGAATTTGTGGGATTTTTTTTCTTTTTACCTTTGGGTAAATGCCCAAGATTGGAATTATTGGATAATATGGTATTTCTGTTATAATTTTTTAAGGAAAACTTCGTAGTGGTTTCCATAGTGGCTGCACCAATTTGCATTCCCACTAACAGAGCACAAGGATTCCTTTTCCTCTCTATCCTTGTCAGCACTTGTTATTTCTTGTTTGTTATTTCTTATTATTCTAGCCATTCTGACAGGAATAAGGTGATACCTCACTATGGTTTTTTTTTTTTCTAAGTTTTTTAAAAAAGAGTTTTATTTTGAGACAGAGAGAGATAGAGAGTGTGTGTGTGCACGCATGCATGTGAGTGCATGAGTGGAGAAGGGGCAGAGAGAGAGAGAGAGAGAGAGAGAGAGAGAGAGAGAACCCCAAAGCAGGCTCCATGCTGTCAGCACAGAACCCTATGTGGGACTCAATCCCATGAACTGTGAGATCATGAATGACATGAGCTGAAATCAAGAGTTGAAAACTTAACCAACTGAGCCACCCCAAGTACCCCTTTCTTCTAAGTTTTTATTTAAATTCTAGTTAGTTAACATATAGTGTAATAATGGTTTCAGGATTAGAATTTAGTGATTCATCACTTACATATAACACCCAGTACTTATCAAAACAAGTTCCCTTCATAACACCCATCACCCATTCAGCGCATCCCCTATCTACCTCCCCTTCAGCAACCCTCAGTTTGCTCTCTATGGCTGAGTCTCTTATGGTCTGGTTTCCTCTCTTTTTTCCCCCCCTCTTCCCCTACGTTCATCTATTTTGCTTCTTAAATTCCACATGAGTGAAATTATATGGTATTTGTCTTTCTCTGATTGACTTATTTTGCCTAGCAAAATACACTCTAGTTCCATCCATGTCGTTGCAAATGGCAACATTTCATTCTCTCTGTCACTGAATAATATTCCATTGAATATATATACCACATCATCTTTATCCATTTATCAGCTGATGGACGTTTGGGCTCTTCCCATAATTAGGCTACTGTGGATAATGCTGCTATAAACGTTAGTGTGTGCCCCTTCGAATCAGTGCTTTTGTATCCTTTAGGTAAATAACTAGTAGTGCAATTCCTGAGTTGTCGGGCAGGGTAGTTCTCTTTTTAACTTTCTCAGGAATCTTCACTGTGTTCCAGAGTAGCTGTACCAGTTTACATTCCCATCAATAGTGTAAGAGGGATCCCCTTTCTCATCATCCTTGTTAACATCTGTTGTTTCCTGTGTTGTTAATTTTAGCCACTCTGACAGGTGTGAGGTGGTATCTCATTGTGGTTTTGATTTGTATTTCCTTGGTGGTAAGTGATGTGAGCATCATTTATCTTTTCATGTGTCTCTTTGCCATCTGAATGTCTTCTTTGGAAAAAGTGTGGTCAGATCCTCTGCCCAGTTTTAAATTGCCATTATTATTGTTGTTGTTATTATTTGGTGTTGAATTGTATACATTTATTTTTTATATATTTTGGATATTAACCCCTTATGGGACATATCATTTGAAAATATCTTTTTATTAAGTGGCTTATATTTTTTTATTGATGGTTTCTTTTCCTGTACAAGAGCTTTATATTTTGAAGTCATCTTAGTAGTTTGTTTTTGTTTTCCTTGCTTGAGGAGTCGTATGTAGAAAAAAAAATGTTGCTAAGACTGATGTCAAAGAAATGACTGCCTAGGTTGTCTTCTAGGAATTTTATGGTTTTAGGTCTCACAATTATATCTTTAATCCATTTTCACTTTTTTTGTGTGTGTATCAATAGGAAGTGGTCTAGTTTCATTCTTTTGCATGCACCTGTCCAGTTTTCCCAGCACCATTTACTGAAGTGACTTTTTCCCCATTGTATATTCTTGCTTCCTTTGTTAGAGATTAGTTAATATCAGGGTTTTCTTTAAAGAAGATTTTAGTTGACATTATTATTATTACTATTATTTTGATTATCCAGAATCTGTTCACTCTTGCTATTTTGGGGGAGTTCCCTATTATGAGGTTTTAGTTTGGGGCTGAGTTCTGTTTTCCACTGTGGAAGGCAGACATTTCTTCTCCCCACTTGAAGGTGGAGCCACAAAGCCTTGACTCAGTCAATTAGGAACTCCTGTGCAATTCTTTAACTTGAGGGATCAGCACAATGATGTAGTGACATACAGCAACCATCATGTTACCAATGTACCCACCTGGGGCGGTGGAAGCACTCAGTGGCCCTGGCACTGCAGCTGTGTTGTCTTCCTGCTCTTGTAACATGGTTTTGACTGTGTGTCTCACCTTCTAGCCCTTTTTGACTCTTTCCAATTTCTTAAACTTGGTTCAGTCATCTTCCAAATGATTCTAAGGACTTCCTGATAGTCCGCATATAATACTTGATCTGTTTAAAGTTAGACCAAGCCAGTTTTGGTGAGTTACAACCTAGATCCATGACTGAGAAAAATATTAAGATTCTGCACAGAATGGAGTGGAGTGGGTAGAGACCAGATGCCAGAATAAGTAGTAAGCATCTGCCATTATCTAGGTAAGAAGTGATATCACTTGAATAAGGACAGCGGCAGTCAGAGTGGAGAGACTCCATATAACAGATATGATACTATTTGATATAGGATTTGGATATAAGGTTGAGCATCTTGCATTATCTGTTACTGTTTCAATACCAGGCTTGGTTATTCCTGATCTGGCTTGTTAGGTGACCATCTTATCTTTTTTTTTACCCCCTGCAGAAATTATACTTTCTTTCTGAAGCTCTGAGGTGAAGAGGATTCCTCTTTCAGTTGAAAGAGGATTTTTATTTTCAATCAAAGTCAATATATCAGGGCATTGCAGCTAATTGGCATAAAAATGTGGAATTGGGGAATAAAAAATAACGATTAAGCTTCAGGTGAAGTGACTGACTAAACATTAATATTAATAACTGAAATGGATACATTGAAGGAGAAACTAGTGGAGGGAAGAGAATGATTTTTGGACAGTATTCATCTAGTTTTGTTCTTAGTTCTTATTTATCACAGGGGGCCAGTTCTCTGTCTTCTTTTCTTTGTTCATCCCTCCTTTCTCTCTCCCTTCTCTTTGTGGAGTATTAATAAATTATCGTTGTAAAAAAAATCAAGCAGCTAGAGCATGTAGAACTCAGAAGTTGGGTGGGGTCTCCTAGGTCATGAAGAGCCGAATAAAATTTAAAACTCCAACCCATGCAATAGTTTCACAGCTTTCAATAAGATTTCTCTGGATGACTGCGGTCTTCTTTTGTATTATTGTTAATATTGTCACCCATGTGTCTAGGTCTTTCTTTATATATGACTGTTCAATGTTGTATTCCCTAGAGGTTTTGTCAGCTCTTTTCCTCCTTCCCTCCCTCCCTCCTTCCCTCTCTCTAAGTCTCTCTCTCTGTCTCTGTCTTTCTCCCCTATCCTCCCCCCTTCATCCCTTTCTTTCTTTCTACAATAACTTTGCTCCCATAGAGTATTTATGCTATCTCAGATTTGGGGTAAGTTTTATGTCACCAGGAAGAACCCCTTTGAGTAATGATGCAAACATCTCAAAATCTCACTTTAGAGATTCTTCTCTAAAGTATTTCTTCCTGGACACTTTACCGCTTATGTTTGGCCATCCTCCTCTGTCTTTCATTTTCTTGGGGTCCTTTCCTCGCATCCTTTGTTCTCTCTTATCTGTTTTGCCCCCTCCCACCTCCTCTGGAATATTATTCTGTTGGGTCATGCACATGTTATTACCTCATTCTCTGGAACCTTGGTATAAACCCACATCTATCCTCTGGGTTTATTACTTCATGTATATCAGATTATTTTTCTTTTTTTAAAATTTTATTTATTTTTGAGAGAGAGAGAGCGAGAGAGCGAGAGAGAGCGAGCGAGCAGGGGAAGAGCAGAGAGAGAGAGGGAGACAAAGGATCCAAAGCAGGCTCTGTGTTGACAGCAGACAGCCTGAGGTGGGGCTCAAACCCACAAAGTGTGAAATCATAATGTGAGCCAAAGTCAGACGCTTAACCTAATGAGCCACCCAGGAGCTTGACATTATTTTTTCCCCCCAAATAATTGTTTTCTCTGTAAAACAAATCCTGTTGCCAGGATGGATCTACCCCTTTTTCTTTCTCTTTGTCTTCTGAGACTCCTATGACATGAATACTATTCCTGTTACATAAGTTGCTGAGATTGCTAAGTCTTGTATTGTGATCTTTGGCCTTTGTATCCCGCTTCTTTTTAGCTTCATTATTTTCCATAATTTTATCTTCTGTGTCACTGATTCACTGCTCCGCTTCATTCATCCTCACCGTCATGGCATGCCCTAGAGATCGCATCTTGGTTATAGCATTTTTAATTTTGGCTCAACGAAATTTTAGTTCTTTTATCTCTATAGAAAGGGATTCTCTGGGGCCTTCTGTGGTCTTTTCAACCCCAGCTAGTTTTCTTATAATTGCAGTTTTAAATTCTAGTTCAGACATCTTATTTATATTGTGTTGATTAAACCTCTGGCTGTGAGTTCTACTGTCTATTCTTTCTTTTGGGGTGAATTTCTCTGTCTCATCATTTTGTCCAGAAAATAAGAGAGAAAGAAAAAGGAGAAAACCAAAAAATGCAATCAAACAAAAGACAAAGAAATGAACGAAAACCAAAAGAACTAGGTCCTGGGTATGTTTTGGTCTGCTTGTTGAAAGAATCTATTTCTAAATATAAAATTTAGTTTAATTTAATTTAAAAAAGAATAAAATAAACAAAAGAATATGTATATACTAAAAATGTATATGTAAAATAGTAATAGTAAAAAGAAAAAAACAAATTAAAAAAGAAAATAATGAAAAAAATAATTTAATAAAGAATAAAAGTAAAACGGAAGTTAGATCCTATTTCCCCTAGAGCTGAAGTGTTGCAGCACTATGGTCTGTAGACTTGATGTAAGAGAGGTGTTTGTCCTGGTCTTCTGGGGGAGATGCCCGCTGCCCTCCTTCTCAGGCTGTTGTTTCAGTGGAAATGCGCCTCCAAATTGTAGGGGCTCAGGGCTTGGTGTAAGTGGCCCTGATACTGTACCTTACTTCACCACTTGAACATCTTTAAACCAGGGGCTTCCCCCATGGTAGCAGACTGCTAAAAGTTCAGATTTTGTGCTCCACTGCTTGTACTGCTTTGCAGTAGCTTTGGTAAGCAGACTCCCTCCCTGCAGCCAGACCCAGAGCAATATGTCTCCGGATAAACTCTCTGTACCTCCTACCTTCCAAATATGGTCCATTTTCTACATGTAGTCCTGCAGTTTTTGTTCATTCAGACCTCTGGTTGATTCCTTTGATGTGCACAGTGATGTAATAACTGTGTAGCCGTGTTCAAGGGATGAGGTGAGCTTAGGGTCTTCCAGCTCTTCTGCCGTCTTAACTCTTCCCTCCTGCAGAATTATTTATTAACACTAAAAAGAGTCCCACAAGGTAACCAGAAAGAGGATCGTATTCCCTATGGGCCACTGCTCTTCTAGTCAATAGCAGTTGCTACTAGACAGGAGCAAGTACACACTTAAGACACTTAAAGAAACAACCAGCAGGGGTGCTGGGGTGGCTCAGTTGGTTGAGCTGTCATGGTCTCAGGGTGTGAGATTGAGCCGCACGTGGAGCTGAGGGTAGAATCTGCTTGAGATTCTTTCTCTCTCCTTCTACGCCCCCCTTTTTTAAAATTCTTTCTCAAAAAACCCCACATCTAACAAAAAATATTTAAATCATTCAAATCTTACATGAAGAAAACCATAAAACTATTAAAGTACATGTTCTTAAAATTCAATATATACACAAGAATAAATGTGTATATAAAATAAAACTCCAAGTAAATATCCTAAGACCTATTTGTCTGATTCCAAAATAAGTATATATTTATATATGTTATATGTGTTTGTCTTTATTCAACTTTTTATTATAAAAATTTTTAAACACACACAAAATTAGATATATATATACACATATTTAAAAATAAACAACACCAACTTAATAAAAAATTAACAATAATTAATATTAATCATATTCATTTGTTTACTTGCTGAAATATATTAAAATAAGGACCTAAAACATTCCTGTCTAAACTAATTTAGGATAAATTTCTAAAACATAAGAACATTTTTCTACACAGCCACAATAAAAGCAGAATTTTTTTTTTCAAAATCCCAGACTTTATTTTTTTTTTACCTTTTTTTTTCATAATATTTTATTGTCAAATTGTTTTCCATACAACACCCAGTGCTCTTCCCCTTAAGTGCCCTCCACCATCACCTCCACCCCTTCCCCCCTCTCCCTTCCCCTTCAACCCTCAGGTCATTCTCAGCATTCAATAGTCTCTCAAGTTTTGCATCCCTCTCTCTCCCCAACTCTCTCTCCCTCCTCCACTCCCCCTGGTTCTCCATTAGGTCTCTCTTGTTTTCCTGCTAGACCTATGAGTGCAAACATATGGTTTCTGTCCTTCTCTGCCTGGCTTACTTCGCTCAGCACGACACCCTCAAGGTCCATCCACTTTCCTACAAAGGGCCATATGTCATTCCCTCTCATTGCCATGTAGTACTCCATCGTGAATATATACCACATCTTCTTGATCCATTCGTCAGGTGATGGACATTTAGGCTC
>NC_043701.1:76499667-76501858 GCF_006229205.1 Suricata suricatta | reverse complement strand
CATTGGTCAATGTGTCTGTTTTTGTGCCAATACCATACTGTCTTGATGATGACAGCTTTATAGTAGAGGCTAAAATCTGGGATTGTGATGCCTCCCATTTTGGTTTTCTTCTTCAATATAACTTTGGCTAAATGGGGTCTTTTTGGTTCCATATGAATTTGAGGATAGTTTGTTCTAGTTTTGATTAGAATATTGGTGCAATTTTGATGGGGATTGCATTGAATGTGTAGATTGTAAAAGCAGAATTTTTAACAAAATTAATAATAATGCTATTACCTAATTCATATTGAAATTCCTTCAAATGTCCAAAGAATGGCCTTTCTTGCTCATTTTTTCAAATGAGAATCATAGCAGGGTCTACATGTGGTATTTGGTTGTTGTATCTTCTGTCGTTTTCAACATAGGGTAGGACTCATTCTAACACTCCTGCCATACACACACACACACACATGTACACAATTTTCTTGTCTTGTCATTGACTTGTAGAAAAGATCAGGACAATCATGTAAGTTGTCCAATGTTTGAACAATGCTTGGGATTTTTATTGTTTTTTTTCATGATCTTCTTTAGAATCTTTGTCTTTTTTACTCCCTGTATTTTTTAAAAAATAAAAGTTAGATATGAAGGCTTTTTTAGGCATAGTTTTAAGTTTTTTCTTGGCAGAAGTCTTAATAGGTGTTGCTGGTCTTACTTATATCACGTTAAGAGATATAAAACATTTGGTTGTCCACTGCTAGTGTTCCTATGGTTGAACATTGGGCTTGAGTGGTGAGAGTCTGATTACTCCTCTGTTAAGTTAGATTTTTATTGCTTACAATCGTAAAGTAATCCACAGACTGGTACTTTGTCATCCTGTAAATACTGGGCTCCCCCAGCACCTCTACCTAATGATTTAGCATGCACTGATAAGCTGTTCCTTAATAATTTCAATATAAATTGCAAAGTTATTTTTAAATTATGTTACTTAATCCATAATGATTAGTTTCCATTAAAAAAAATCTCTTTGTAACAGAGATAATTTGGCTATCCTGAAGTTCATTTCCAGTTAGAATGGAAGAATAAATACTTAATTCTTTTTTCTTAATTAGCAATGTAATGTATATGTTAAGGAGTTAGTATAATAGTCTTCTCCCTCTGATAACAAATAAGGCTTTTATTTTATTTTCCCTTTTCTGAAATCCTTATGGAGTGTATCCATGTGTTTCAATCTATTATGGCCCTTTCTCTTTCATTGGGAAAATCGCTCCATCTTTGGTCAAGGAGTCCTTGGCTCCCCTGCTATTTTGACAAAACTCAATCAGTCCTTGAAAGCTTCCTTGCTTTCTGGCACAACAAGCTCTCTTTGGCTAAATCTTTTTTTTTGTTTGTTTGTTTATTTATTTATTTTTTTAACATATGCATTTATTTTCCATCATTTACAGTACAGTAGTTACAATAGTTACAATGACACTCCAAACAGAAAAGCAAAGTAAAAAATCAAAACCCCCACTTCTATTTCATGTAATTAGACTTATACAGAAATTAGAAGGTTAAGTAACAACTAGTTAATCACCTAATTTCACAGCTATCAGAAGTGGCAATCGTTATATAGCAGCTTATCTATGATACATTCAAGATACATGATACAATTTATTACTTGCCCATAAGCTACAACACAGCCTGCTTAATACCTTTCCTTAAATTCCACCTCTATACTACAATATGCTTGACATCCATGCAAAAAAGTAGCTACCTTTTATATAGGAAATGGATGATTAAGTCTTTGGTGTTGTAAAAGCAACTTCATTTAAACATAACCACCCCCACCACCAAAAAAAGAAGAGGAAAAAAAAAGTAACGAAAATAATAAGGGAAAAACCCAAGACACACTTCCTAGGGGGGGAAAAACAAAACAAAAACAAAAAACCAAAAAACAAAACAAAACAAAACAAAAAAACCAAACCAGCATGTAATTTCTGTCCTTGACGGAATGTATTAAATAAGCAAACACCCCCAACAAGCAAAACAAGTACTACAATGTAAAAACATTAAAAAAAGACAACCCTCTCACATGCATAAATGAAAGGTTGCACACAAAGAACTCACGTCTTTTCAAGCTTCAATAGTAAATATTCTGCTACTATGTATTAAATACTGCATGGTTTGCCCAAGCTAAGATGAAACCACATCATAAATCAATAAGCATTTTGCA
>NC_043701.1:76476111-76499567 GCF_006229205.1 Suricata suricatta | reverse complement strand
AAAAGACAACCCTCTCACATGCATAAATGAAAGGTTGCACACAAAGAACTCACGTCTTTTCAAGCTTCAATAGTAAATATTCTGCTACTATGTATTAAATACTGCATGGTTTGCCCAAGCTAAGATGAAACCACATCATAAATCAATAAGCATTTTGCATTTTCTTTCATTATATACTCAAAGTCATGCCTACTGCACCTCTAAACATTTCATTAAATCCAATTATACAGCAAACACTCCCTAAATAAACTTAGATTGTATTGCAGTTTCACTTAACAGTATATAAAATGCTCTGTTGTGATAGGTATCAACTAACCATTAGATACTGAATCAATTTTTCTTAAGCACTACTAACTGCTTGCTTTTCTTGAAGCTAGATAATTCTGAAAATTTCCTGTTAGACCTATGAGTGCAAACATATGGTATTTGCCCTTCTCTGCCTGACTTATTTAGCTTAGCCTGACACCCTCGAGTTCCATCCACTTTCCTACAAATGGCCAGATTTCATTCTTTCTCATTGCCGTGTAGTACTCCATTGTGTATATATGCCACATCTTCTTGATCCACTCATCAGGTGATGGGCATTTAGGCTTTTTCCATGATTTGGCTATTGTTGACATTGCTGCTATGAACATTGGGGTACATGTGCTCCTATGCACTTCTGTATTCCTTGGATAAATCCCTAGCAGTGCTATTGCTGGGTCATAAGGGAGTTCTATAGGTAGTTTTTTGAGGAACCTCCACAGTGTTTTCCAGAGCGGCTGCGCCAGTTTACATTTCCACCCACAGTGTAGGAGGGTGCCCGTCTCTTCACACCCTCGCCAGCATCTATAGTCTCTTGATTTGTTCATTTTTCTTTGGCTAAATCTTTATATGACCTATTTCACACTTGGAAATTGCCATAGTCCTAAGGAACCTTGTTGTTTGTGGTGAATAGCATTTAGAGACCAGAATCAGAGTACTAATTAGGCTTATTGTCAGAGGTAGCATTTTCTCCCTTCCATGAAAAGAGTTAGGAAATATAATTTGTTACTAGAAAAAAATGAGTTCATATGATTATTTCCAATACACATTGAATTTTACAGGGTTTTCCTTTAGATTATTTTGTTTTATACGGATTTCTTTTTGCCTACCTAAGAAATTAAATACTACTACTATTAAAGTAAATAAAATTAGTATATTGAATGCAAACTCTGTAGTTTCTTAATCCTTAAAATACATTACTTAAAGGCACCACAATTGAAATAAATGGTATCCACACAAAATTATTAAAAAGCACCAATGAGAGAAAATAAGAATTTCAGAAAAACTTTTGAAAGGCATTTCAAATCAGAGGTGTCTTAGTCTGTTTGGGTTGTTATAACAGAATACCATAAATGGGATGGCGTATAAATAACAGAAATTTCTCTTAGTTCTAGAGGTTAGAAGTCCAAAATCAAGGTGCCGGCAGATTCAGTGTCTGCTGAGGGCCTCCCTCCTGATTCAGAGATGGTCATCTTCTCTCTATAACCTCACATAGCAAGTAAGCAAAGGAGTGCTCTAGGGTCTCCTTTTAAGGGGTACTGATCCCATTCATGAGGGCTCTACCCCCTGACGTAATCACATCCCAAAGGCCTCATGTCCTAATACCATTATATTGGGGGTTAGGCTATGAATTTTGGGGAACACAAACATTTAGTCTGTAGCAAGTGATAACTATATCAACATTCAATAAATGATATGCATATATCCAGCCACACACTTGGAAAAAATATGTTAGATTCCTCTGTCATAACACATGTAAAAGTAAATTCAACTTGGATTCAAAAGCTGAATGCAAAGAACAAAAGTATTACAATAAATATATATTTTTTAACTTTCAGTCTTCAGCAAGGAATGTCCTTCTCAAGAAGATGAAAAACCCAGGTTCAAAACGGAAAAGATTAAAGACTACTTGAAACAAAAGAATAAGAAATGGGACACAATGAGAAAATATTTTCAAATGCATTTTGCCATTATACAATAAGGAAGAACTCCTATAAATTAAATTTTTATTTATTTTTGAGAGAGAGAGCCCAAGTGGGGAGGGGCAGAAAGAGGAGGAACAGAGGGTCTAAAGTGGGTCTGTACTAATAGCCGTGAGCCTGATGCAGGGTTCAAACTCACAAACCATGAGATCATGACCTGAGCCAAAGTTCCTATAAGTTAATTTTTAAAAAACAAAACTTTAATTAAAAAAAGAAAGATGCTAACATGTAATTTACAAAAACAGAATTACAAATATGCATCTGAAAATATGTTCAATCTCACTAATATGTAAGAAAATATAAGTTAAAATAAAAACAATATAAGACTTTGGCAAACATATTGATAAAAGTTGATGACTTGAGCCACAGAACTTGGCAGGTACATTGTTGGGGCCCAGTAGGCAATAATAACCCTCAAACAATAGTTTGCCTCTTGGGCCGCGCATATGGCTTCTGTTCATCCTATGATTTACTTTATTTTCTGGGAGTGAACATAATCCTCTCCCAAAAGATTTGCTTAAGGATAAGCATCCCACCCTTGAATAATTAATGCAGGGCGTTAAGGAATGTGTATCTCCTCATAAAATTCTTCAGACCTATCATATGTTTAAAACCAGACTATCATTAGGGGATTCTTTTTGCAATGACTTAAACCTGTTACTTACTGATAAGAATGATGTAATCACCCAGGGTATATACGACCCTGGCTATCTCAATAAAGGAGGGTCCTTTTTTACCAACCGCCATCCATGCACGCTCTCTCTCTCTCTCTGTCTCTCTCTCTGTCTCTCTCTCTCTGTCTCTCTCTCTCTGTCTCTCTCTCTCTCTCTCTCTCTCTCTCTCTCTCTCTCTCTCTCTCTCTCTCTCTCTCTCTCTCTCTCTCTCTCTCTCGTCTGTCTTGTTCGTCTTGTCTGTCTTCTTTCTTAGAGATATTTTCGCCGACACCAACCCCCTACTCGGGACCTTTTCGACTGTGGTGCGTGGGCTGGTCCCCCGCAGTACATGGTGTGGAGAAGTGAACTAGGGAAGGAGAAGCACAGAGGGTAGGGAGCTGTTTTTGTGGAGAGAGGACAGGGGGATGGGGGAGAGTGCAAAAAAATCTCTCCCCCCAAAGGTTGCTGGAGAGAAAGAGAAAGAGTGGAAACACCACAAGGGACTGAACAACAAAGAGAGAAACAAGAAAGAGGGTTTCAGTACCATTAGGACTTTATAAACAGGGGAGAGCAGAGTCAGAAATTCCATAGCTTAATACCTGACAGTGTTCTGGTGGGAAGGGTGAAGGCCCAGGAACAGACAGAGAACTGAGGGGCTGCAGGCCACACAGGGAGAAGAGGTTCCCCCGCTGGGAGGCCATATGACCTCCCCATAGGCAAAGGTCCCAGTGGCTCCAGAGAGCAGCCACACTTGCTGGTATTGGAACGAAGACTCCAGGGTGCGGTGAAACCTGACTTTGGCTATGTGTTGTATTTTGCCCTAATCTCTGAACCTCTGCTGCTCTCCAATTGCAGGAACTTTTTCTGGGGCAAGCATTCCCCAGGCCATAATCTCTGAACCTCTGCAATGCATGAATGTACGAAAGTTCCCAGGGGCAAGCTGGCACCCAGCCATTATCTGGTGAGACCCTCCCCCAGAGGGTCAGAGTAGGTCCAAGCTGCAGAGCTCTCAGAAGTGAGAGATTTGGAAACACAGCCTCAGATGAGATATTATTCAGGAGGGAGGTGCCCTCTGGCAGGCTGATGGCTTGGACACAGTGTGGAGGTGGGGAGTGGATGGAAACTAGAGACAAAGGAGGGGTGCTTGATTGCTGGTAAGTGAGAGTGCAGAGTTTCAGTACCAGAGACTGGAAGCTGAGTGAGGCCATTTTCACATTTCTGGTATGAATGCACACATGCCCACGCATGCCAATACATACACATGCATGCCACACGGATCCACCCCAGTAAGCTAAGCAACTCCACCTAGTGGAGAACAGAGCCATTACATCAAGCTCTGTCCAACTGCACCACCTAAGCTCAGGTCCTAGAGGATCACCATAACTCTCTTCGCCTGCTTAATGTACAGACTATAAAGTGCTTCATAGTTAGACTTCTAGGGGAAAATGGATGTAATTACATTCGGATTTCAGTCTGTTCACTGATCCATCTATTTGTTTTTTGTTTTGTTTTGTTTTCTTTCTTGGATACAGAATGAAAAAATTTTATTTTTATATTGTTTTATTCTCTTATTAATTTTTTTACTATTTTAATTTTTTATTTTTTGTAAATTTTTTTATTGTATTTCATTTTATTGTAAACATTTTTTAAAGTTATAAACATTTTCTTACACTCTTCTTTTTTCTTTCCCTTTTTTCTCTATTCTATCATTTTTTTTCTCCAAAAACCATACCAGTACACACCTAGGATCTAGCATCCTTTATTTGATTTTGTGTGTTGTTTAAACTTTTTTAATTTAAATTTTTTATTTTATTTTTTTTCTTCTTCCAAAATGACAAAACAAAGGAATTCAACCCAAAGGAAAGGACAGGAAGAAATGATAGGGACTTAATCAACATAGATATGTTGATTTTAATTGGACAAGATGTCTGAACTAGAATTTAGAATTACAATAATAAGAATACTAGCTGGGGTTGAATAAAAGCATAGAATTACTTTATGTGGAGATAAAAGAAGTAAAACATAGTCAGGATGAAATTAAAAAGGCTATAACTGAGATGCAAACTTGAATGGATGCCATGGTGGCAAGGATAGATGAAACAGAACAGTGAATCACCAATATAGAAGACAAAATTATGGAGAATAATGAAGCAGGAAAAAAAAGAGGTATACTAAGACAAAAGAGCATGGTACAAGAGTTAGAGAACTCAGTGACTCATTAAAAAGGAATAACATCTGAATCATAGGAGTCCCAGAAGAAAAAGAGAGGGAAAATGGAATAGAAGGGTTATGTGAGCATATTAGTGGAAAACTACCCTAATTAGGGGAAGGACACAGACATCAAAATCCAAAAAGCACAGAGAACTCCCATTAGATTAGACAAAAAACAACAAACAACAAGGCATATCATAATCAAATTCACAAAGTACACAGATGAGAAAAGAATTATGAAGGCCTCAAGGGAAAAGTCATTAACCTAAAAGGGAAGACAGATCAGGTTTGTAGCAGACCTATCCACAGAAAGTTGGAAAGCCAGAAAGGAGTATTAAGATATAGTCAACCTGCAAAATTGGAAAAATATGCAACCAAGAATTCTTTATCCAGCAAGGCTATCATTCAAAATAGAATGAAAGATAAAGAGTTTTCCAGGAAAACAAAACTATAGGAGGTTGTGACCACTAAAACAGCCCTTCAAGAAATTTTAAGGGGGACTCTCTGAGGGGAGAAAACAAAACAAAACCAAACAAAACCAAACAAAACAAAACAAAACAAAAAGACCAAGAGGAATGAAGACTAGAAAGGACCAGAAAACATCACCAGAAACACCAACTCTACAGGCAACACAATGGCACTAAATTAATATCTTTCAATAATCACTCTGGATGTAAATGGACTGGATATCAAAAGACTGAGTATAATATTGGAATAAAAAAACCCAAGGTCCATCTTTATGCTGCCTACAAAAGACTCATTTTAGACCTAAAGACACCTGCAGATTGAGAGTGAGGGGATGGAGAACCCTCTGTTATGCTAGTGATGTCAAAAGAAAGCTGGAGTAGCCATACTTATATCAGCAAAATAGACTTTAAAACAAAGACCATAACACGAGATGAAGAAGGGCATTATATCATAATTAAGGGTCTATCTACTGAAATGATCTAATAATTATAAGTATTCATGCCCACTATGAAACAATTCAAATATATAAATCAATTAATCACAAACATAAAGAAATTCATTGATAATAATATCATAATAGTAGAAGACTTCAACATCCCACTTGCAGCAGTGGACAAATTATCTAAGCAGAAAATTAACAAGGAAACAATAGCTTTCAATGACATAGAGAACTGGATGGACTTAACAGATATATACAGAGCCATTCATCCTAAAGCAGCAGAATTCACTTTCTCCTCGAGTGGATATGGAACATTCTCCAGAATAGATAATGCACTGGGACACAGATCAGCCCTCAACAAATACAAAAATATAAAGACATACCATGCATAATGCTATGAAACTTGAAATAAACCACAAGAAAAAATTTGGAAAGCCCTAAAATACATGAAGGTTAAGGAACATCCTACTAAAGAACAAATGGTTAACCAGGAAGTTAAAGAAGCAATAAAAAATTACATGGAAGCCATTGAAAATGACAACACAATCCAAACCCTTTGGGATATAGTAAAGGCAGTCCATAGAGGAATGTAAATTGTGCCTCAAGTCTATCTCAAGAAGCAAGAAAGTTCCCAAATACACAACTTAACCTTAAACCTAAAGGAGCTAGAAAAGGAACAGCAAACAAAAACCAAAGCTATCAGTAGGAGGGAAATAATAAAGATTAGAGCAGAAATAAATGATATAGAAACAAACAAACAAAAAAAAACCCCACAGTAGAACATATCAACAAAACTAAGAGCTGGTTCTTTGAAAGAATGAACTAAATGGATAATCCTCTAGTCAGACTTAACCAAAAGTAAAAAGATGCAAATTGATAAAATCATGAATGAAAGAGTAGAGATCACAACCAACACCACAGAAATACAAATAATTATAAGAATATACTATGAAATATTACATGCTAGTAAACTGGACAATCTGGAAGAAATGGACAAATATCTAGAAACATGTAAACTACCAAAACTGAAATAGGAAGAAATAGAAGATTTGAACAGACCTACAATCAGCAAAGACGTTAATTAGTAATTAAAAGCATCTCAACAGGGGCGCTTGGGTGGCTCAGTCGGTTAAGCATCTGGCTCAGGTCATGATCTCACAGTTCATGTGTTCGACCCCACGACAGGCTCTGTGCTGACAGCTGGCTCAGAGCCTGGAGGCCATCTTCAGATCCTGTGTCTCCCTCTCTATCTCTGTCCATCCCCTGCTCATGCTGTCTCTCTCTCTCTCAAAAATAAATTAAAAAAAATTTTTTTTAATTAAAAAAAATATATCCCAACAAACAAGGATCCTGGGCCAGATGATTTACCTGGGAAAATCTACCAGATATTTAAAGAAGAGTGAATACTATTTTTTTAATGGTTCCAAAAATTAGAAATGGAAGGAAAACTCTTAAACTCATTGTATGAAGCCAGCATTATCGAGATTGCAAAACCAGATAAAGACCCCACTAAAAAGGAGAATTACAGGCCAATATCCCTAATGAAGATGGATGCAAAAATTCTCAACAAGATACTAGCAAATTGGATTCAATAGTACATTAAAAGAATTACTCCCCATGGTCAAATGGGACTTATTCCTGGGCTGCAGGGCTGGTTCAATATTTGCAAATAAATCAGTGTGATACATCATATTGATAAAAGTAAGGATATAAGAACCACATGATCCTCTCAAGAGATGCAGAAAAAGTACTTGACAAACGACAGCACCCTTTCTTTATAAAAATCCTCAACAAAGTAGGGATAGATGGAACATACCTCCAGATCAAAAAGACCTTATACAAAAGGCCCACAACTAATATCATCCTCAATGGGGAAAAACTGAGAGCCTTTCCCCTGTGGTGAGGAACAAGACAAGGATGCTCACTCCCACTATTTCTTTGTAAAATACTACTGGAACTCTTAGTCTCATCAATCGGATGACAAATGGAAATAAAGGGCATATAAATAGGCCTTATTTTGCTACTGGACTTGTCTTTATCATCTGTGAAATAGCAGATGAATGGTGAAAGACCCGGAAGACTATATTACAATCTTAACTTTTTTTTTGTTCTCTTTCTGTGTTCTTGAGAATGTTTAAGGATGTTGTTTAATGCTAATTTAAATTTTGGGATAGCTTGCTTTCCCAGTTAAGGTGATTTTAGCCAACGTGAATAATTTTTTCATATTTCTATTTCAATAATTATGATGTAATGTTTGTAATGGCTATTTCACATGGATGTTATGGGACTCAATTAAAAAATGCTTTAACAATTCCCAAAGGACTACATCAGAATTATCACTTTTTCTTACTGATACTGTTTTCTCAATGCCCATAAATGTATTTTATCATGTTAAAAAAAAAAGAATAGCAAATATAGGACATATTCTCTCTTCCTTCATATTAGTTTCTTCTGGCAGAAATATATTCCATTAAACTACTTTTTTTGGTAGATTTTTAAAACTTTTTCTTTATACATGTGTATATATGTATATGCATAAACACACACACATATAGAGAGAAAAATTACAAATATGAACAATTAGGCATATATGTATCAGGTGTTTGTAAGTTAATTTAAAAAACTATTGTTTCTTTAGTATATACATTTTCAGGTTTTGGTAGTAGATGCACTTATTTTTAAAGTCTTCTTATGAGAGATAGATATTCAGAAATTTTCAGCTCAGTGTAGAAAGCCATAAATATGCCAGCTTTGAGTATAATTCTCAAATATTTGGCCTTCATAAAAGTTACATTTTATTTTCCTAGGACACAGATATTTTAAAGTTAAATTTTTCTTTTTCATTAGCAATTTCCAAAAATAAATCACAGTAAGCCACCCACTGTTAGAACAAGGTCATCTGGATTAATCAGATTTAAATGGGAGGGAGAGCTGAGGAACATTTTGTGAAATGTGAAGAGGTTTTGTAATCAAGATATAAACACTAAATTCTATAGAACTTCTTAAGAACACAAAAAATCATTATTTTGATTTCCTCCTTTCCAATATTCTCATCAAGATGCAAATACATGGTACTTAGTATTTCCTAATTATAACGTATTAATCAAATATTTTAAAAAGCTACATTTTAGGAATTTGCAGGTAGGTAGTAGTCTTGGTTTTGCAATGCTAATAATAAAAGGAGACCACTTAAGAACAGGAGGAGGAGCTCAGGTTTGCTTCCACAGGTCCCAGGAAGAAAGGCTTCCTGGTGAAGATGGCAAGAGAAGAAACATTGGCCGATGAACAGTTAGAGGAGAGGTTAAGAGTTCACTTTTCATCTACATGGAAAATGAGGGTAGACATGTGCTATTTGACTATCTATAGGAACAAAGAAGCCGTTTCATAAAACAGTGCTTGTCAAAGTTTTCTTTTCCACCATAATGTCCCTCAGAGGAAGAGACTGAACTGAGTCCGTGACTGTAGCCCAAAGCTCTTCAGGAGTGGGGAACTTCATTTAAAATTTAGCTTATTATTTGGAGTATTCACTTGATTGCTGTATTCAACTGTTTTGTGTATCCATGTCTATATTCTAATTAAAAGGTTTTAACTTGTTTACCTTTTTTGTTTGTTTCCATGTAAAACTGATATTCTGGAAAGATGTGGATTTGTCCTGTAGCTTTGCGAAGCCACTCTGGAATATCAGTCATGGGGGTGTGTGCGTTTTCCACTTTGTGGCGACACTGGCTCTCATTGCACCAAACAGCAGTAACCAACGTTTATTGAACACTGAGTGTGTTCCGGACGTTGTTCTAAGCCCATTAAACATATTAATCTATCCCGCCCCAGCAGTGATGGATAGGGCTCTTAAATTTTAATTTACGTTGGGAGTATAAAGAATTGCTGTTATATAGTGGAAGTTTGCACAAGTAAACAGTAATGATGAAATACCTTGATGACTTTGGTAACTTTTCACATTTTGTCAATTCTCACCTTGGCCTACCCTAAAAAAGAGGGTTTGTATTGTTTACTTAAAGCAATTCAAATTGCTCAATAACAATTCTTGAATAGATATATAAATTAAATTTTATATGTAACTTTTGGGTTAAGATTTCTTCTCAATTTTAGATCTGTTGATCTTTGCTAAACCTTTGGTTTCTGTTACTTATATATAAAATAGTTGATTAGGTGTAAATTTAGTGACTAAAAGCTGACATTTGGTGAATTTCTGCTTCTGAATTGCTTTGTCTTGATGCTATTTTATCTTTATTGTTTAGTTTGGGTCCAGTGGGTTGGATAGGGGAAAGCTGGAGAGATGTAAAACTTAAAGTAAGTGAAATGATATTCAATACCTGAGTTCTCCTCACAGCAAGAAGTATAGATCTAATGGATCTAAATGATTTAATCAAATTACTTGTACAGTACCTGGCAACAACTTTGCTACATAAAACCACTAACTTGCTTCTGTACTGCAGGCTTAGTTCAGTTTGCACACAGCTTTTTTGGGGGGAACAATTGCTATATATGTTTTGATAGTAAAAAAAAAATGGCCTGTTTGCTTGCTTGCTTGCTTGCTTTCTTCTTAAAAAATGCTTTAAAACTTTTTAAAAAATATAATTTATTGTCAAATTAGTTTCCATACAACACTAGTGCTCATCCCAACAAATGCCATCCTCAATGCCCATCACCCACTTTCCCCTCTTCCCCACCCCCATCCACCCTCAGTTTGTTCTTCTCAGTATTTAAGAGACTCTTATTGTTTGTCTCCCTCCCTCTCTGTAACTTTGTTTTTTCCCCTTCCCACCCTCCATGGTCTTCTGTTGTTTCTCCATATTCACACATGAGTGAAAACATATGGTATCTGTCTCTCTTTGCCTGACTTATTTCACTTAGCATAATACCCTCCAGATCCATCCACGTTGCTACAAATGGCCAGATTACATTCTTTCTCATTGCCAAGTAGTATTCCATTGTATATATAAACCACATCTTCTTAATCCATTCGTCAGTTGATGGACATTTAGGCTCTTTCCATGATTTGGATATTGTTGAAAGCTATGAACATTGGGGTACATGTGCCCCTATGTATCAGCATTTCTGTATCTCTTGGGTAAACTCCTAGCAGTGCTATTGCTGGACCATAGGGGAGTTCTATTGTTAATTGTTTGAGAGATGTCCACACTGTTTTCTAGAGCAGCTACACCAACAGTGTAGGAGGGTGCCCATTTCTCCACACCCTCACCAGCATCTATAGTCTCCTGATTTGTTCATTTTAGCCACGTTGACTGGCCTGAGGTGGTATCTCAGTGCGCTTTTGATTTGCATTTCTCTGATGAGGAGTACCATTGAGCATCATTTCGTGTGTCTGCTGGTCATCTGGATGTCTTCTTTGAAAAAGTGTCTATTCATGTCTTCTTCCCATTTCTTCAGTGGATTATTTGTTTTTCAGGTGTGGAGTTTGGTGAGTTCCTTATAGATTTTGGATACTAGCCCTTTATCCAATATGTAATTTGCAACTATCTTTTCCCATTCTGTCAGTTTCCTATTAGTTTTCTTGATTGTTTTCTTTGCTGTGCAGAAGCTTTTTATCTTGATGAGGTCCCAATAGTTCATTTTTGCTTTGTATTCTCTTGCCTTTGGACATGTGTCGAGCAAGAGGTTGTTTTTTGCTTTCTTCTTAGGGTTTTGATGGTTTCCTGTCTCACATTCAGGTTCTTCATCCATTTTGAGTTTATTTTTTGTGTATGGTATAAGAAAGTGGTCAAGTTTCATTCTTTTGCATGTTGCTGTCCAGCTCTCCCAGCACCATCTGTTAAAGAGGCTGTCTTTTTTCCATTGGACACTCTTTTCTGCTTTGTCAAAGATTAGTTGGCCATACATTTGTGGGTCCGGTTCTGGGTTCTCTATTCTATTCCATTGGTCTGTATGTCTGTTGTTGTGCCAATACCATACAGTCTTGATTACAGCTTTGTAGTAGAGGCTAAAGTCTGGGACTGTGATGATTCTCGTTTTGGATTTCTTCTTCAATATTACTTTGGCTATTCAGGATTTTTTGTTTTTCCATACAAATTTTAGGATTGTTTGTTCTAACTTTGAGAAGAATGCTGGTGCAATTTTAATTGGGATTGTATTGAATGTGTAGATTGCTTTGGGTGGTATTGACATTTTAGCAATATTTATTCTTCCAATCCATAAACATGGAATGTTTTTCCTTTTCTTTGTGGTTCTTCAATTTCCTTCATAAGTTTTCTATAGTTTTCAGTATCCAGATCTTTTACATCTTTGATTAGATTTATTCCTAGGTATTTTATGTTTTTTTTTGTGCAATTGTGAATGGGATCTGTTTCTTGATTATTCTTTCTGTTGCTTCATTATTGGTGCATAAAAATGCAACTGATTTCTGTATGTTGATTTTGTACCCAGTACTTTGGATCATGGATCAGTTCTAGTAGGCTTCTGGTGGAGTCTGTCAGGTTTTCCATGTAGAGTATCATGTCATCTGTGGAAACTGAAAGTTTGACTTCATCTTTGCTGATTCTGATGCCTTTTATTTTCTTTTGTTGTCTGATTGCTGATGCTAGGACTTCCAGCACTATGTTAAACAACAGTGGTGAGAGTGGACACCCCTGTCATGTTCCTGATCTCGGGGGAAAAGCTCTCAGTTTTTCCCCATTGAGGATGATATTAGCTGTGGGCTTTTCATAAATGTCTTTTATGATGTTCAAGTAAGTTCCTTCTTTCCTGACCTTCTCGAGGGTTTTTTTTTTTTATTAAGAAAGGATGCTGTATTTTGTCAATTGCTTTTTCTGCACCTATTGACAGGATCATATAGTTCTTTTCTTTTGTTAATGTGATGTATCACATTGATTGATTTGTGAATATTGAACCAACCCTGCAACCCAGGAATAAATCCTACTTGAATATGGTGAATAATTATTTTTATATGCTGTTGAATTTGATTTGCTCGTATCATGTTGAGAACTTTTGCATCCATATTCATCAGGGATGTTGGCTTGTAGTTCTCTTTTTTGTTGGGTCTCTGGTTTAGGAATCAAAGTGATGCTGGTTTCACAGAATGAGTCTGGAGGTTTTCCTTCCATATCTATTTTTTGGAATATCTTGGAAGGATAACCCTTGAAAATTTTTTAATGTGTTTTTTTATATTTATTTTTTTAGAGACAGAGAGACAGTGCAAGCAAGAGAGAGTCAGAGAGAGAGGGAGACACAGAATCTGAAGACAGGCTTCAGGCTCTGAGCTAGCTGTCAGCACAGAGCCTGACACAGGGACTGAACCTACGAACTGTGAGATCATGACCTGAGCTGAAGTCAGATGCTTACCCGACTGAGCCACCTAGGTGCCCCAAGGATAACTGTTTTAAATGTCTGGTAGAGAATTCTCCAGGGAAGCCATCAGGTCCAGGATTCTTATTTGTTTGGAGGTTTTTGATAACTGATTCAATTTCTTCACTAGTTATGGGTCTGTTCAAATATTCTATTTCTTCCTGTTTGTGTTTTGGTAGTGTGTGGGTATTTAGGAATTTGTCCATTTCTTTCAGGTTGTCCAATTTGTTAGAATATAACTTTTCATAGTATTCCCCGATAATTGCTTGTTTTTCTGAAGGGCTGGTTGTAATAAATCCATTTTCATTTGTAATTTTATCTATTTGGGTCCTTTGTGTTCTTTTTGAGAAGGCTGGCTAGAGGTTTATCAATTTTTAACTTTATTTTTATATTTTATATTTTATAATTTATACATATTTTTATATTTATTTAATTTATATTTTATTTTTTAGTTTATTTTTTCAAAAAACCAACTCTTGGTTTCATTGATCTGTTCTGTGATTTTCTTTTATTCCATCTTGTTTATTTCTGCCCTGATATTTATTATTTCTCTTCTTCTGTTGGGTTTGGAGTGCTTTTACTGTTCTGTTCTAGTTCCTTTAGGTGTACAGTTTGATTTTGTGTTTGGGCTTTTTATAGTTTCTTAAGATAGGCCTTGATTGCAATGAATTTTCCTCTTAGGACTGCCTTTGCTGCATCTCAAAGGTTTTGGATTGTTGTATTTTCATTTTCATTTGTTTCCATATATTTTTTACTTCCTTCTCTAATTGCCTGGTCGATCCATTCTTTCTTCAGTAGGGGGTTCTTTAACCTCCATGCTTTTGGAGGTTTTTTAGACTTTTTCCTGTGGTTGATTTCAAGTTTCATAGTATTGTGATCTGAAAGTGTGCATGGTATGATCTCAATTCTTTTATATTTGTTGAGGGCTGCTTTGTGACCAGTATGTGATCTATCTTGGAGAATGTATCATGTACATTCAAGAAGAAAGCGAATTCCACCACTTTGGGATGTAGAGTTCTAAATATATCTGTCAAGTCCATCTGGTCCAATGTGTCATTCAGGGCCATTGTTTCTTTAGTGATTCTCTGTCTAGTTGATATAGCCATTGGTGTAAGTGGACTATTAAAGTCCCCTGCAATTAGTGTATTCTTATCAATAAGATAGTTTCTGTTTATGATTAATTGTCTTATAAATTTGGATACTCCCAAATTTAATGCATAGACATTTATTATCTCTTCCTGATGGATAGACACTATAATTATTATATAATGCCTTTCTTCATCTCTTGTTACAGCCTTTACTTTAAAGTCCAGTTTGTCTGGTGTAAGTATGGCTACTCCAGCTTTCTTTTGACTTCCACTAGCATGATAGATAGTTCTCCATTCCTTTACTTTCAGTCTGAAAGTGTCCTCAGGTCTAAAATGAGCCTCTTGTAGACAGCAAATAGATGAATCTTGTTTTTTTTTATCCATTCTGATACATTATGTCTTTTGATGGGAGCATTTAGTCCATTTACATTCAGTGTTATTATTAAAAAATATGGGTTTAGGTAGGTATCAGCTGGTATTGATGTCTCTGGTAGTTTGTGTTCCTTGCAACATTTCCCTCATATAGTTCCCCTTAGGATTCCTTGTAGTGCTGGTTTAGTGATGATAAATTCTTTCAATTTTTGGTTATTTGGGAAAACCTTTATTTCTCCTTCTATTCTGAATGATAGGGTTGCTGGATAAAGGATTCTTGGCTGCATATTTTTCCTGTTCATCACATTGAAGATTTCCTGCCATTCCTTTCTGGTCTGCCAGGTTTCAGTAGATAGATCTGCTACTATCCTTATGTGTCTACCTTTGTATATTAAGGCTGCTTTCCAAATTCTCTCTTTATCCTTGTATTTTGCCAGTTTCACTATGATACGTCATACAGAAGATCAATTCAAGTTACGTCAGGGGAGTTCTCTGTGCCTCTTGGATTTCAGTGTCTGTTTTCTTCCTCAGGTTCGGGAAGTTCTCATCTATAATTTGTTCAAGCACCCTGTCAGCTCCTTTCTCTTTCTCTTATTCTTCTGAAATTCCTATGATATGGATATTGTTCCATTTGATTGTATCACTCAGTTCTCGAATTCTCCTTTTGTGCTCCTGGATCAATTTATCTCTCTTTATCTTGGCTTCCTCTTTTTCTGTAATTTTATCTTCTAATTCACCTATCCTCCCCTCTGCCTCTTCATTCCACGCTGTGGCCAACTTCATTTTATTTTTTACCTCATTCATAGCATTTTTTAAATCATCATGAATATTTTTAAGATGCTTGATCTCTGCAGCAATGGAATCTCTGCTGTCTTCTGTGCTTTTTTCAAGCCCGGAGATTAACTTTATGACTATCATACTAAATTCTTGGTAATTATGTTGCTTATATCTGGTTTGACCAATTCTTTAGCTGTTACTTCTTCCTGGAATTTCTTTTGAGGATAATTCTTCCATTTCATCATTTTGGCTGGTTTTCTGTCCCTTGTAAGTTTTAAAAGCTTGTTATGTGCTCTGCACCTGTGAGTACTGATATATTAAAGAGGGCTTATACACTGTTCAGGGCCTGGCCATTCAGGAGGTGTTTTTTAGAGAGGCTTACTTGCTGTCTGTTGTTGTGACTTTGGGTTATTTTATTTTCCTACTTGTAGTGATGTTTTGGGCTCTCCACCAGATGTGCTTTGGTTTCTTCCTTGAAGTAGCCTTGGAAAGGAAAACAGACAGACAAATAAACAGGAAACAAAAACACACAAGTGCACAAACAAATAAAACAAACAAGCTACAGACAAAAACAAAAGAATAAAAACTGAAAGACAATCTACAAGCATAAAACCAGAAACCTCAGCTGTAAGTAAAGAACAGGGGGGAGGTGGTGCTGATGGAAGAGCACATACAAAGAGAGAAATGACAGGGGGAGATAAAGAGAAAACAAACATTAACCAGGCAGAGAGACCAAAAGGCTTAATCCAGGGAGAGAGAAAGGAGAGTAAGGAAGGAGACGGGGAAAAAGAAATAAAGATAAAGTTACCCAGAGAGACTATATGGCCTGATTATTCCATAAAGAGAGAAAAGAAAGGAAAGAAGGAGGTGTAGAACATCAATCACGAGAATGGATTAAATATGTCTGTGTAAGCAAACCAGTAAACAGAGTAAGCAGCCTAGAGAAGGGAAGAGTTAAGAAGGAGAAAAGGGAGAATATATCTACATAACAAGAATTGACCTCAAGTTAATCGAGGCAATGCTGCCGTGCTGTTCTGGAGGAGGGGGCCCTCTGGTTCACAGCATCTATCCAGCTCCAGTAGACAAGCAGCTGTCCAGTGCAGAGGGGCGTGGTTTCGTGTAGGCCATCCCGCCTCGACTGTGGGCCCGAACACGGATCCCTGAGGCCCCGCCTTGGTGGTTGTGAAGAGAAAAATGGCAACAGCCCCCCAGTCCCTTCTTCACAGACCAGGTGTCCCAAATCACTCCATTGGATCTGTCCTCACTGTGCCATAGGCACAGACGAGGCAGCCGTCTCGCTGTGCCATCTCCTATGTCCCATGCCCAGATGAGATCCAAACTCCCACTCTGTGTGTGTCAATGTTGCCACCCAACAAATGCTCCTGCAAGTGTGCCACCGCACTTCGCGGCAGAGTACTGTACTCTCCTGCTGCCAACTGCACCCTTGATGCACCACTGAACCCAGGGATGAGTCCCCTCTTCTTCCCCAGGAATGCAAACAGGGCGGCTGGCCGTGGTCTGAAGAAAGCTCTGCAGTTAGAGATGGGGTGGTAGGATCCCTCTCAGTCCTGGTCTAAGGTTTTTCTCTTGTCCAGATACAGTCCTCCTCTTCCCCAGCCACTCATTCTCTTCCCTTTGCCTCTTCCCAGTGGGGGATCCCTCTCCTCCCTGCCCCCATTTTATCTCCTCCAATTTGCAATCATGCATTTCTGGAGCCTTCTAGATTTCCCATTTTCTTCCTAATAGACTCTGTCTCTCCTTTTCTCACAGACACTGGGGGTTCAGAGTCCTTTGGCTTCAGCTCCTCTTTGTTTGAGAAACACCAACAGTATGGATCCCCTACTTCTCTACTACATTGGCCGCCTCCTCCTCAAAATGGCTTCCTTTCTAATTGAGCTTTTTATTTTTTTATTATTTTTTTTAATATAACACAATTTATTTTTTTAACATATGCAATTATTTTCCATCATTTACAGTACAGTAGTTACAATGATACTCCAAACAGAAAAGCAAAGTAAAAAAATCAAAACACCAACTTCTATTTCATGTAATTAGACTTATACAGAAATTAGAAGGTTAAGTAACAACTAGTTAATCACCTAATTTCACAGCTATCTGAAGTGGAAATTGTTATATAGCAGCTTATCGATGATATATTCAAGATGAATGATATAATTTATTATTTGCCCATGAGCTACAACACAGCCTGCTTAATACCTTTCCTTAAATTCCACCTCTATACTATAATATACTTAAGCTTTTAAAAACCATCCTCAAGAGATAGTAAATGAGGGGGCGCCTGGGTGACTCAGTCGGTCAAGCCTCTGGCTTCAGCTCAGGTCAGATCTCACGTTCATGGGTTGGAGCCCCGTGTCAGGCTCTGTGCTGACAGCTAGCTCAGAGCCTGGAGCCTGCTTCCGGTTCTGTGTCTCCTTCTCTCTCTGCCCCTCTCCCTCTCATGCTCTGTCTCTCTCTGTATCAAAAATAAATAAAACATTAAAAAATTTTAAAAAAGAGATAGTAAATGAGTGGGTAGTTTGATTAAGGACTTTTACATATGGGTAATAGTTTTGTAAGACTGGTTTAATATAGCAAAAAAATTGCAGCTGAGATTTTAGATTACAGAAGAGAGTATGCCAAAGAAAGAAACTGTAAACTAAATGAATACTTCCAACCCCTTGAAGTCATTAAACTGCATCATATGCCTTCATTTTGATTTAAATACTTAAGAGCAACAATTTTTTTGTGCCTCTGATACTCAAAAACTTCCTTAGAAGTCCCTGGAAATGTGGTACTGGTATTCATGAAAAATTTTGTACTGAAGCAGAGTCCAACATTAGTTGTTGAAATCATGAGTCATGCCATATTTGGTTATGTTTTTCCTTGATTTTAACAGATATCTTGTAATGATAAATTATGAAGGGATACTCAAGGCATGGAAATATTAAATAAGAATTTGGCATTGAGAATTCAGTAGAATCTGGCACGTAGTAAGTGATCAACAAATTTACTAAGTTCTTGGTGCAGTTTGAAGCACTGGAGGTTCTACGGTGACCAAACAGGCACAATTTACTGACCTCCTGAAGTTCATATTCTGGTGGAGAGAGACAGGTGATAAGCCAGAAAGTAAAACATATTCTGTGTCAAATAGTATAAATGTAATGGAGCAAATGAACCAGGAAGGAGGATATAAATAAAAGTTCTGGGGTAGTGGAATGTGAAAATTTTTTTTTGTTTATTTTTTGGGTTTTTTTGGTTTTGTTTTTTCTTTCTTTTTTTTTTTTTTTTAGTTTCTTTACAAACCCTTGTGTCGAGGGCTGACTTTCAATAGATGGCAGCGAGGGAGCTGCTCTGCTACGTAGGAAACCCCGACCCAGAAGCAGGTCATCTATGAATGGTTTAGCCCCAGGTTCCCCACGAAGTTACGTTTCGTGACAGGCGAGGGGGCAGCCTCCTTTCCTGCCATGCCCTGATTCCCAGGATGAGGGGATCTGCGCAAGAAATGTGAAATGTTAAATAGAGAATTTAGAAATGCCCTCTGAGAAGTTTACACTTTAGCAAAGACCTGAAGCAGGTGAGTGATCCTTGCAAATAGCTGTAGGAAGCATTTCAGGCCTGAGGAATGGCAAGTAAAAATGTCCCGAGGCAGGAAACTGTGCGGCATTTTCCAGGAACAACCAGGCATCTCTGTGGGAAGTCTGAGCGATTGGGGGGGAACAGTAGCAGGGGATGAGATCAGAGAGATAATAAGTGGGGATTTTTATGCCATGTATAAAATTTTAGACTGTGTGAGAATTTTCTTTTGTTTTGAGTAAAATAGGAGGCCATTGGAGGGTTTTGAGCAGAAGAATAAGTCATCTGACTTACATTTTTATAGAACCACTTTAACTTTTGTGTTTTAAAACATTCTGGCTTCTGTGTTTTCTTCTTGCCTCTACAGGAGAGGGGTTCAGATAGATCAGATGAGAGATAGTGGTGTCGCAGACCATCATGGACAGAAATGTAGGATTTGGGATGTATTTTTCAGGAGAGAACTAAAAAGATCTACTCATGGATTAGATGTGAGATGTGGGAGAGTCAAGAGTGAATGGGATTATGTCATTGAATGGTTGAAGCAGCCACTAAACAAGATGAGAAGATTGTAGAATATTTGGGGAGGAACATAATATATGAGCAAGTTCTGAAGGTCCTATAGGGATTCACCAGGAGAGAACAAGGTGGTGGAGCCAAAGAAAAGTAATAGCAATGAACTTTGAAAATACCTTATTTGGGACGTGGTGAGACATTCAGTATGGTATAAGCAGCGTACATTAGGGGCTGGCAGACTATGGCTTACCAGCCAAATCTAGCAGACTGCCCATTTTTGTCTGATCCATTAGCTGTGCAAAATGGTTGACAAAAATCACAAGAATAATATTTTGTGACATGTAAAAATTGGGTGAAATTCAAATGTCAGGGTCCATAGTAAAGTTTGCTCAGAATGTGACCATACTCATTTGTTTACATATTGTCAATGGCTATTTTTGCGCTAAAATGTCAGACTTCTGTAGTTAGGACAGAGACCATATGGCCTGCAAAGGTGAAAATATTTACTCCCTGGCCCTTTACAGAAAAAGTTTGCCAGAGTCAAAAGAGAGCATTATTTGCAGGCAGGTTGAGAAGTATCTTGTGTGCTTTGCTAAGTAGTTAGAACTTGATTCATCAAGGGTGACTGTCTTCTAAAATATATCAAATGATGCAGAAAAAGTCCTGGTCCATCATAATTCCTAATAAAAACAAGCACTGAAACTGCAAGTGACTTGCCCAGAGCTTCCCAGTACTTCAGTGCAAAGTCGAGGTGAGGACTTCAGGGTCTCAACTCCCAGAATCAGAGTTTTATTGCTGTTCCTCATCTTCTACACTGGACCCTCTTTATACAAAGAAGTTCTTCCAAAAATCTTATAGAATACATATCTCTGCTATAGAATTACAGGAGGGGGCACCTGGGTGGGTCAGTCGGTTGAGCGTTCAGCTTCGGTTCAGGTCATGATCTCACAGTTCGTGGGTTCGAGCCCCGTGTTGGGCTCTGTGCTGACAGCTCAGATCCTGGAGCCTGTTTCAGATTCTGTGTCTCCCTTTCTCTCTGACCCTCCCCTGCTCATGCGCGCTCTCTCTCTCTCTCTCTCTCAAAAATAAATAAAAACATTAAAAAAAAGAATTAAAGAAGAAAATTCGAGTTTAATGTTTTATCCTAATGTACAACATATTTATTTCATAATCAATAAACTTTATATGAGAAAAGAAATTTCATAAACTTTCAGTGAAATTAAAATGAAAATTGAGCTATTATTTTAATGAAGTTTGAGTCTAGGCAAAGCTGAAATAAATTGAAATTTGGCACTTGCACTTTTGCCTGTCCTTATTGGAATAGTCTCATTTGACTCATTATTCTTTCTTTCCATCCTATTTCCCTTAAGCTATGCAAAGGAAAGTGTTGGTGATAGGTCTGTAATAGAGTCTTTTTAATTATTGTCATGGATTCTTAAAATTAACAATTAGGGGGTATGGCACTAAATCTAGATATTGTCGGATGGAGGCAATTTTATGGATTGACAAATTATTCCAGGGAGTGAGTCAAGGAGAAGCAATAAGAATGATTCTGTTACTGCCAATGCTTTGTATGGTTAAACAGTATATCTGAGCTGGAAAACCCAACTGTGAGGAAAAGGATGGGTTGCAAACAGGTAATAAATGGAAATAGGTCAATGTCATAGCAAATGGAGGTGGGGCACCATCCCAGGGAGGGATGCAGTAGGAGCAAGAGAGTAATCCACTTAGCTATCTCTCTCTTGGGTCTGATGCTGACTAATGGTGGATGCTGGGAGAAATCTTGATCCATTTGTTCTAAAAAAAAACGACATGTGAATCAACTTATTCCACCTAACCACAGCTCTCATTCTGTTCATTGTTTACAGGTTGTGCTTACCATTATGATTATTCTCAGTTGTCCTGAGAAAAATACTGCCAATGAATCTTATTGGGTAGAAATTCTAAACATCAGCCTTCTGTTTGGGCATAAGTCGTGGTGATGCATTGCTGCAACCGCTGCCCGGACATGATGGAAAGCAGATAGCTGCCTCCTGCCAGGTATATGAGAGCTTGATTTGTCCCTTTGAGTACATCAAATGTAAATGGGCATAGAATGCATTTAAAGAAAGCTGAAATGGAACCCAGTGATCCAATATTACCAGCAAATCCATTCTGGAAGTACACAGAGGATGTTTATGGGAGCCATTATGGAATACTCAGATGAAGCTGTATTTGAGTGTAGAATATATACAATCAACAGCCTCATTGGTCACACCGTATTTTTCACTATAGACTGTACTTCCAAATTGAAAAAAAATGTCACACTTGTTAAATGGCTGAAACATCTATGGCAGCTTAATAAGCAATGGCTTTGCCACTCCAGATGTTCTGTGGAGATTTTAGGAGATAGCTTTGAGTATTGCTTTAGTTTGAAATAATGTTCCTGGATGATCATCTAGATTATGAAAAGAACTTGTTAACCCGAACAGTGACACTAGAGGGAGCTCTCTTCCAGAAATCACTGTAGAGAGACTACTAAAGCTCTAAGTAAATAAACTAATTAATTTTTCAATCAGAGCACCATAATCATTGACAACAGAAGAGGGTTTGTGCCTCACCAAGGAAGGACCATTAGATTTTCTACTCAGTACTGAATCTGATGTTTTTAAAGGCCCGTGGCCACCAGTGTGCAATGGGTAGGTTGGGATAATACACTTACGGGAATAAAATGATAATCCTAAATTATGGCAAGTTGTCACGGGACAGGGAAGCTTTTATTATTGTTTTCTAATGACTCAGGTATCATGGATACAAAATGAATTTATCTTCCTTTTGTAATTGGTTTGGGTAGGACAGATGATGAACACACTGTGGTTACCTATCAGAGGTGAGAAGTGATATTAGAAAATGACACATGGCAATGTGTATCTATAAATATCTGTATATTGGAATCTAGGTTATGGTTATTTCAAAAATCAAATGGAATCTAGAATGTCCGCAAAGAATGCCTTCTAAGACACCATCCCAGTCATTGGGCATGTGTGATACAGGGGAAGATGTTGTTTCTGTTGTGAAGAAATGGAGAATGACAATGTAATTTTAACTCATTTCATGGTGTGTTAAATGTAACTTTAATCTTTTGGCCAAAGCTGGATAGTGTAACAAATGACTAGTTAATTGATAGAATTATACTGTGATTAGAAAATATTTTGGGAGGTTGAAGCCCACAGAAGATACGTCTGGAAACAAATTGGTCAGAAATATGAGTGAATTTAGGCTTATTTTAGAAATAATTACACACATAATTAAATGCCTTCATTAAAACTGGTTCAAATAACCATAGGTGACAGTGGAAAAAGAGAAATGAGGTTTGTAAGAGAATATGCAAAGACCTGTGAAGAAACATGGCTACAATCACATGCTTTGTAGAGGAAGTTTCTATTCTCCTTTGGATGAACTGAAATTACAGTAGTTATCAGGATGTTAATAGACTTATTCTTCTGTGTAAAATATTGTAAGACAAATAATAAAAAAGACACCTGAGAAATCTATGTCAAGGGGGTCTTGGGTGATGTCAGAGTGCGGACCGGAAAGGAAAACGTTAATCTCAGCCCTGCAAGTCCTTTTCTCCCTTTGCTGTGAGATGCCTCTGGAAGGAAAGGTATATCAAAAGGCTTTGTAAACATTGTGAGACAGAACTCCTGGCAAACACAGTCATGTTATTTACTAGCAGGAGAATTCTTACACATGAGTACCTTAGTACATGTGTGTGGTCTCGGTTTGCTCACATAAAACCTGGAAATGTGTGAATTTATGGGGCATGGCTACCTGGAACACAAGCTATGTAATCACCTGTGTATAAAATTGGGGATACTTCATGACAGAAATACCTTTTTTTAAAGAAAGCTTCTGCATGCAACACTTACAGCACATATATCAAGTCCCGAGCAGTCCAGACGCTAACGCAGCCAGAACGGATCTGGGGAGTGGGGTTGGCTATCCCAGACTTCCCTATCCTCCTCTTTTCTCATGGTTTCCTGTCTTTGTGAAATTA